>NC_048301.1:39902679-40118898 GCF_013100865.1 Trachemys scripta elegans
CTTCCCGCCGCCCCCATTGGCCCAGGACGGCGAACCGCGGCCAGTGGGGGCCAGGATCGACCGAACCTGCCGCGTCAGCAGGTAAATAAACTGGCCCGGCCCGCCAGGGTGCTTACTCTGGCAAGCCACGTGCCGAACATTGCCAACCCCTGGTCTAGTACTTTCCACCTGCACGCAACTCACTTTCAAACCATTACAGTTTATCTAGAAGAATCTTTTTTTTCCACCTTCCTAATTATTAAACACAAATTCCCTCTCATTTGGGTGGGCGCTGGATGTGCCATTGGGATGTATCAATATCTCAGTCACAAGGGGAATGAAGGAACCATAAAATCAGTGCCTACCTTCACCGTACAGGAAAACAGAGTCATTCTTAGGGTCAGAGCAACTATCTGGGACCTGCAGCACCCTCTGCCTGTTGCTCAGCCAGCCACTGCATTGTCATCTCTACGGCAGCCATGGCTGGCTCTCAGGTGCTGGAGCTGCAGCGCAACAGCCATTTACTGAGTGGTTTGGGAGGGAGGAAGGGGTGGAAAGGGCCCAAAAGAAGCAATTTGCGATTGAAACTGGACAGCTGAGGCTCAAATGGGATCAAACCTGAGAGGACAAAGCAACTGAATGAAGGAGCCTTCATTTTTCTGCGCATCATCCATGCAGACAGTAGGCATCTGACCCACTGAAAATCCTCCACCCCACCCCTCTGGCTATAATTTGCCGCTGTTTCTGAAGGTCAGCTCCAAAAAAGAGAGATGAGGAAAGCAAAAGGGACATAAAGATGGCCCGGAATGTATCTATTTCCCATTTGTTATCGCTTGTGAAGCAGAAAGATCCAGAAACACAGGGACTTAGAAGGGTGCAGTGAAATTTAGCCACACGCAGGAGACAAGGGGAATTGGCCGACAAGACGGCGGAAGCCATTAGAGATCCTTTCTCTCTGCCAGCTCCTCTCAGAGCCCTGCAAGAGACCAGCCAGACCATGACTGAACAATGAATGTTCACTGAAGTGTAGGGAGGACTTTGGATCCAGGGAGAGGAGGGGGATTACAGGTTCTGCCAGTCATTGGGCAGGGTTCCAAATGGACAAGCTAGCCAGCCGTGTTCTACACTCTGTTAACAACCTCCCCACTGCTGCCTTGTCCTGCACACACACTGTCCACACACTATCCATCTACAATCACCCACACAACCTCTCCAGGGCTTGCTTGGTCCTTCCCCTTGCTAGGGTTGGGGAGGGAGGGGGGATTTTCTCCCTCTCTCTGCTCACACTAGAAAAGCCGTGCCTCTCCTGCGCATCCTACCAGAGAAAGGCAAGTAGATTTTTCCCCTTTTTGTTCACCACCCTGGAGTCTCACACACACAGCCTCTGGCACAGAACTGCATGGAAATGTTGATATTCCCGTGATGTCTGATCAAAGGCATGGACAGGCTCATGGAGGAAGAGGAGGGATGGCAGAGGAAGACAAGCCAAGAAAGGCTTTGTTTGGTCCGGGCTCCAATACAGCCCACGCCCTCTCTCTATGTTATAATGCCCTCTAGCTCGGATACACAAGTGGGCTTTGTGAGGGGAGGGGTCTGTTGGGTGTATGTGTGTGTTTGTCTCCCCCGAGTGTGGACATCACGCTCCCCAGAGCCCGCCAAGCTCAGCCCAAGCTCCCTGGAGTAACCTTTATTCCAGTGCGTTGCAAGCATGTATTTCACAGATGGTTAAACTGAATCATTATCACCGGGCGTTCATTTGACCAAAAAAATGTTATTAACGTCGTCAGGTTCATCCATCCCCCCAAAGACACACACATGCTCCCTCCCTCCCCCAAGCCTCTGCTCTTCACACAACCCCCCCCCCCAACATTCAAATCTCATGATGTGCGACACAGCATCCTGGAAAACCGAACAGCAAGATGGGGCGGAGAAATGGATGGACGTGCCTTTGACATTTGCTGCATTTCCCACCCCCCTAACAATGTCTACCCAGCCCCCGACCCAAAAGAAAAGAAAATGAATTAAAATCATGGCCCAACTTGGGTATGAGTGCATGTGTTTGTGCGGGCGAGCCGTGGTCACACTCGTATCAGGAGCCTGCATCTGTGTGGCATGAAGCAAAGGTCATCGTGCCACTGTTGTGATGCACTAAAAAAAAAAAAAAGCCGCAGAGCCATCAGGATGTAACACGGAATTTTCTCGTCAAGAGATGAGATGCCTTCGGGGGGGTTGGGAGGAGGAGAGAGGGTGTGCAGATGTGGGGTGAGGGGGAATGGCAGAAATGGGGGGGGGAATGAAGAATACAAAGCCCTATGCTGCTAATCCAAAAGCGACAATCCATCCCTTCCCCCCTCCGCACGCCCTCCTCCCCCCCGAAATGTTGGTGCAGATGGATTTCTGTATCTTGGTTTTGCAGCAGTGGGTCTAATGACTCCCAGACCAAACCCCCTCGCTAAAATAACCCCTCCCACATTGTTTTTATACTGGTCTGAAGAATAATGTGTTTTTAGAGATAATGGGCTTTTTAAAAAAAAAAAGAAAAAAAGGACGCTGCGCAGACATTATGCGAACAAGCTGCTCCCCGCATCACCTCCATCTCCCCCACCATGTTCCCCAATTTCGCCCCCTCCCACATCTCTCCATCCTTCCCCCCCACCAACTTCCCCCCTCACCAAAGGAAAAAAACCCCAACATAATCTGGGTAACCGATCTCAAAATCCCAAGCACTAATCCGCTTGAATTTGTTCTTTCCCTTATATAAGCAGCAGCACGTCAACATGTTCAGTAGAAACGCAGCGTAAAATGAGGCCAGGCTACAGCCATGGAACAGGGTGATATCGGCAGATATCGGTGCTGCCGAGAAGCCATCATCACTGGAATTATGACATCAAATACGGGGCTTTTATTTATTTAATTTCTTATAACTCTTTTATCTTTCCTATTTTTTTTTTAAGAACAAAAATAAAATAAATAATGAAAACCACACAGATACACACCCCATCAGAAGGTACCCAAATACTCCAGAAAGGGAATTTTCACCTCCCAACTTTGGGGTTTTTTTTAATAAATAAATACAGCCCTGTTGCTCGCGTGATCCCCAAACTTCCAGTGTCCCCAGATGCAACTCCCTTCGCCCCTTCCAGAAAACAATATGCTTTGCAGGAGAAAGACGGACATTTAGGAAACTGCCAATGACCAAAACAAAAAACATCAACAGGAATATAAAATTATCAAAATATAATACCTCAACTCCTCCAGTGTGTCCGTCAACAACACCAAGGGCAATAATCTCAGCTCCCTCCCCAACCTCCTCCTCCATAAACATGACTAGCCCTTAGATAAACTTGCCCAACTTAACACTATAGCCCGCTTTACCTTACCTGGCTAGAAATACAACACCCTTCAGTCTCACGCTACAATTAATAACCGACTACACCCAGTTAGCAGGCAAATCCTTTTCGGTTCGATTTTTTTCCTCACACACCCAACATCGCTCTCTGACTTTTCACTAGACTAGTTAAGAGTTCACCCCCTTAAAAAACAGTCACTCAAAATATAGTGTTAGTGAGCGAGCATGTCAATATTCACCTCTTTAGGAGGGCTGTATGCTTAACACAGAACAATCACGTGCAAAAAAGAAACAAGAACAAGAATGAATATTCTTTTTTAAAAACTATTTTCAACAAAGCTTTGAATAGCTGCGCCAAGAGGAGGTGGGAACAGGGGCTTGGATCAGCGAAAGTGGTCTTTTAAAAATTGTTCCATTTTTTAGCTTTGGTTCTGCCTCTCTGATCCTTTCGCTTTTCTCTCTCTAATTTTTTGGGGGGGAGCGGTGTGGAATGGAAAAGAATTTTTTTTAAAAAGAGAGATTTCAATTTTAATTAAATGTGTCCTTAAAGAATGGTGGTTAATAAAAGTAATTCTTACCTATACGGCAATTAAAATAAAATTAAGGGAGTAAGCAAAAGACAAGTCACGTGCAAAGCACCAGAGTCAGTGCCCATAAGTAGGGGAATTACATCACTGCCCTGGAGTGGATGATGTTTTTATTTTAAATTATAAAGTGCTGTAGTTAGATTTTTTTTTTTTTTTTTTTAAAGAAAATCATGGGTATTTTGCATGCATCTTGCACGAAGAAAGGATCGAACCAACCTTTAAGGTCACTCGCTGCCTGAAAATGCACAGCAGTCGCTCACAGTGGAAGTTTTCAGGCAAGACGGCTACTAAATCATTAATATAAACAAATGGAAGGCGGGGAGGGAAGGTTCTTCTGTAATAGATCCAAAGACGAAGGAAAAAAAGAAAACTTTCTTCTTTTCCCCCTTCCTTCCTCATTAGTAAAAATTTTGCAAAAGAAAAAAAGAAATCCTTCAGCCGCTAGTCAAATAGTTTGATTCCTAAGCAGGTCCCTGTTATAATTCAATGTAGCAGCATCTTGTCTCCTCACAAAAACACCCCTATTCTCTACTTTTAAAAAACAGCCCCTCCAAAATAGTAATTTAAAAAATAAAATAATAAGAACAAAAAAAAAGCAAAAATAAAAGTATTGGTTAGAGAGGAGAGTTTGTGCTTGTCACCTGAAAACAGATCATCCCACTAGGTGTGCCGTTTCCAAAAATCTTTCTGACTTTTCATAACAGGGAGGTGAGAGGGGGAAGGAAAGGAGGGCAGGGGCAGGTTGGTAAAAACTCGCAGGAAGAGACCAAAAAATAACAAATCTCCAAGATATTTGTGATCAAAAATTTAAAAAAAAACCAATCACCCTTGGAACTCTCAAGTGAAAGCATCCACTACCTTTTAAACTGAAAGACTTTCTACTGGATACACAGAAATATCTGTTCATTTTGGGTCTTTCTTCCATCCTGCCATCCATCCTTCCCCCAAAGTCTTACCTTTGCAGTTGAGAAGATGTTTTGGCTGTTTTATCAACTCTTTGTTTGTTTCCTCTTTGGGGATGTAAGAATCCAGGGTGTCTCTCTAGGAAGGACTGGTGGGGAAGGGTGAGGGTACTGGAGATGCTAAAACGGGTCCTTGATGGCTTGGGATGCAGGCAGAAAGGGGAGGTTTGGCTTGCCTCTCCCTCTCAGTGAGTTGCATGCAAGAGGAGATGTGTAGAGCTGAGCTCTCTGCCTGAGACTGTCAGAGGAGCCCAGGAATTTCACGCACTCCAGAGCCGATCCCTCCCTCTCCAGCACACAGACCCCAGCATTTAAAGAGACAGCCAGGCAGTGTGGCTCAGGGTTTCACCTCCTCCTCCCAGGGCTGTTTTGCAAACAGCTGACAAGATGTAATCTGGGGACATCCTCAAGCCCTGGATGACTAAGAGGCAGGTGCTTGGGAGCCCAGCTTTCCCACACTGAAAAGGATTCTTACTCAGACTGGAACGGGGAGATAACACACACACGCTCCCCTCCTGGGAAAGTCCTGTAGAATTTAGTAGGGATGAAACTAATAGGGTTCTATAGAAATTAAACAGGGATATATTTAAATGACTCTGCAAACCTACAACACATGATAGAGAATGATCTCCTTCCTACAGAATTATTAAATCATCCTATTGAATTTAACAGAGAATTATTTCTATTCTATTTGGGTTCTTCCTGCTGTAGGGTTCTATAGTTTGTCTTAAAAGGGCTACAGAAAGATAGTCACTCTGTTAAATTCTATAGGACTTTCCTATAAGGGACATGCACACTCAGGAATGTATATACCTCTGCCTATATTTTACATTCATAGTCACTACAAATAACACCAGAGTTAAAGATGGTAAGACTGGCGGTGAAAGGCAGGCAATACTGACTGCAGATGGTACTCTGTCCGCAACTCACAACTGCCTTGACAGGAATAAACTCACAGCAATGTGAATCTTCGACACTGCATGGAAAATTATAAAAGGATACTGTCAAGATATACAACATATCTCTAAAGAAGTATGTGTTACAAATAGCATATCTTTTCCTCTGTCTGCCTACCTATCTTTTATTCATACCACACTCAGCCCTGAGGTATCTGAATATAACAACTGAAAGACTTAAGAGTCTCAACTTTTCCCACTGCTGTTGTTTGTTTATTTTTGACCCTTCACCAACTTGAGAAATTAGACTGGTTGGTTTCACTTTCTCTTTCTAGCCAGTTCACTTCCTGGTTCTCATGAACTAGCCTAATTCTGCTGCTACATTTCCATTTACAACATTGTCGGAGAATGTTTAATTTTTTTTAAAGGGCAGAGTCTCCCCACATGTATAATTAATTGAATTCAACAAAATTAACCAGGTGAACAAGGACTACTTGCATAAGTAAAAGGAAACAAGCTTTTGCCCAGAACACTAGTAGTCACAGACATTTAAAACAAAACAAAACAAACATTTTTATTCTATTAGATTTTGCAACCTAAGAACCCTTCTAGACAGATCCTAGAGTGCTGTACAGTGTGTGTATTGTGCCTAGAGGACAGGCACTTAGAAATGCATTTACCC
Organism: Trachemys scripta elegans; assembly: GCF_013100865.1. Classification (NCBI taxonomy): domain Eukaryota; kingdom Metazoa; phylum Chordata; order Testudines; family Emydidae; genus Trachemys; species Trachemys scripta. Next base: position 39,909,135 of record NC_048301.1, read on the forward strand.
TGTGGACAGATTGGAAAGATACCTGCCCTTCCTTCTCTTTCACATCCTAGAAAAGAATCAAGGCCTCTGTCTTTCTCTATGTTTGCACAGCACTGAGCCGACTCACAGTGCTCAATAAATAATAAATAATTATTATTACTTACAGAGCATATTGATCACTTTGCCCAGTGCAGAAATGCAGCTGCCTCTGAGGTGTATAACAGCCACGCAGCAGCATTAAATAGTCCAAAGTAGTATTAGGAATCCCCAGGGATGGTATCTCTGGAAAACACAAAAGAACTTCACTGTTGACTTAATCATGTAAGAAAGTGAAATGGCTGCATAGCTTTCAACAGTTCCGCACATCTCCTAACAAATTCAGATGTCTTGGGGGCCAGATGCAGACAATTTCAACAAGGTGACAATGGTCTTCCTGCATCAAGAGCATAGTGCTTAGAGCAAGACTGTGTCCCAGAAGAAGTCTGTGCAAAAACAATATGCCCTTCAGCCTTTTGCTTTATAGGGAAAGCATAAGAGCAATGAGATCTGTGCAAAAACAGGATGCCCTTCAGCCTTCTGTTTTATGTGGACCACATAAGAGCAGTGCAATCTATCAGTCCCCTAATGGGGGCATGGGGCCAAATTCTGGTCTCAGTTACACTGAAGTAAATCAGGAGTAACTTCATTTACTTCAGTGAGGTTACTACAGATTTAGACTTGCATAACTGGAACAAAATCTGTCTCATGGTACTTTTCTTTATCCTCTCTAGCTCATAGACTTGATGAACCAGCACCTCCCAGAAATGTCTATTGAGGTAATGTTTTGGAGTTCCAAATACCTCAGCACTTCCAGCACCATGTAGCTACCTACCAACTGTGACGTCTACCCTCTTGGCCAACACACCAGCGATTGAACCAACACCCTCCAGAGCTAAAAGCATGTGCTGCTACAGCTTGAATTAAAGAGCCAAAACTTTCTAGATAGGGGCTGTAACAACTCATAGCTGCTGCAGATTGGTACCTGTAACACACTCATCGGTAGGTCACACTATCTTAGAGGTTTTATGCTGCCATCCAGCTGCCCAATAACTGAGTGCCTTCAATGTAAAATTAATAGCAATAGCAAAGTCCCTATTGTTAAAGATCTCAAAATCCTTGAACCTGGTAGACACAGATCTGTACGCTCCCAAGCTGAAAAAGAAACTACCCAGCATTCATAATCTGAAGCCAGGTTAGTAAGCCAGGGACAAAGTGAGATCTACCTGATTGTGGAACAGTCTCCAGTGGACTATGGTGGAAGCCCCACTCTCTGAGTCATTTAAAATTGGACAGGATAAAATACAAAAATAAACAGTGCAATGAACAATCCTACCACCGTCTCCCAGGAGATGGACATGAATACTTAATAGGTTTTGACATCTCTCATTCCTATAAGGAATTTCACTAAGGATCGAAGAGTTCACTATACCAGTGTCTCTCAACCTTTCCAGACTACTGTATCCCTTTCAGTAGTCTGATTTGTCTTGCATACCTCCAGGTTTCACCTCATTCAAAAACTACTTGCTTATAAAATCAAACATAAAAATACGAACATGCCACAGCACGCTATTACTGAAAAATTGCTTACTTTCTCATTTTGACCATATAATTGTAAACCTTCTGCCAGGTGGAGCCAGCAGCAACCAGGGCCAGGTTCAAAAATGTAACACAGAACCAGCTCAAACCTCCACCCAGTAACCTGGGAAAATTACACACCACCCTGGGCACCCCTCCTGAGAGGCAATACTTCCCCACTCGCAAGCACAGAGTCTGAGTGTAGAAAAGCAACTTTTAATGAAAGGAGAGAATTCACCCAACATTAATTAGGGGAAATGCCACAAGCAGGATTCATAAACATAAAATTGTGAGCAGGACACCAACCCCAGAGTGCATGGGGCAGAGTCTTCTGCCTCATAGCCTTGAGCTCTACAACCAAAAGTTCCTTTTCTGTGCTCCCCCCTCTGTTCCCTCACCATACCCCATTCACAGTGCTTGTCCTTGGTCAGTGAGGACCCAGGGTTCAGAGGTGCATCTGTGTGAGTTCACCTCCCACTCGGGGATGAAGGCACCTTGCTTGCTCCACCATCTGAGCACTTGCTCTGGCCAGCCGCCCCATCAGCTGCTGTTCCTCGCTGCCTGGCCGCCCTGCCAACCACTCCTGCTGGGCGACTGTTTGCCACTTTTGCTGTGACCTCTGTAGGTCAGTCTCTTCGTGATTTTTAGCTCTCAGCAGGCTGGGCAAAAACACTGCCCCACCACAAGCGATTTCAGCTCTTATTGAGTACTTGAAATAACAAAAGGCTCCTAATGAAGCCTGATTAGCTCTATCTTTGAACAGTGGGGAAGAATAGGTTAAACCAGACCAAGGACCCTTAGGGACACCCTGTCCTCACCCCTCTTACTCTCACAGGGCTCTGGCATTCAAGACCCTGACTTAACAAGGTCCTTTCAGCTGAGGGTGACCCCCTCATTTGGGACAGGTTAAGCACAGTTCTGCTCCCCTTTATTCATACAATAAAGACAACAACATTGATAACAACATCTCACTACCCCTGCTTTCAGTACTAAAGTGATTTGTAACCCAACACCAGCCAAAGTTGATCACTTTGAGCAACAGAGCTCTATCTGTTGGATACCTACGCAGAGTAGGTGTGTTCATATAAATACAGTTTGCTCCTGAAGTCTCTCCCTGTCCCCCAACTAGCTGTCAGAAGAGAGTTTATTCAGACCCTGTTTACACAATTATAAAATAAATTAATTGGAATATAAATATTGTACTTACATTTCAGCGTATAGCATATACAACAGTATAAGCAAGTAATTGTCTGTATGAAATTTTAGTTTGTACTGACTTCGCTAGTGCTTTTTACGTAGCCTGTTCCCCTCTAATTCCTTGCTTCTCATACTGTCAATCCCAGCACCAGCCATGGAGTTTACAAACCATTTATGTGAAAGGGGTGAGATCATTCCTTAGTGAGGCTCCTCTGTTGTTGTTACACTCCCCGATACAAAGCACCCACTTGCTGCCAACATTTTCACAAGGGTTCCCTCAAAAAATTCTGTCTCAGTGGGCAGATCACATGACATGCCCTTGATAAAATGCTCTGTCCACCTCCTCCAAATCTGTCAAATAATCAGTTGGCATCAGTTACATTTTCAAAGTTCTTCATGATTAAAAGGGCAAGAAAGATTCTTTTTAAATGAAAGCTGAGATGCATTTCCGTGAGGCCCAGTGGTGGCTTTATTAACAGGGAACTTACACAAGTCCCTTCCAGTTCATCAACAACACAGACACTCCTGCTCACCTGCGCAGGGATCCTTCCATCCTGACACAGCCCCTGCATTCTCCCCTTCAACCACCAGGATCTCAAACGTAAAGTGGCAAACCCTGTAAATAAAGCCGGCAGAAAGGACTAAGCATAGACCACTGAGTCACTCTTCTCTTGTCATGTCTCCTTCTCCCTTTCCAGATGAATTTCCTTTAACCTTCTATTTCATTCTTTCTCCTGATGCTCCAACAACTGGTCAGCCACTCACGTTGGCATAAAGTGCTGGAAATCTTACTTCCTGTGAGCAACATGCCAGCTCTTAGCTCCTGGAACCCCATAAGATATGTCTACACTGCAATTAGACACCTGTGGCTGACCCGTGACAGCTGACTCAGGCTCATGGGGCTCAGGCTAAGAGGCTGTTTAATTGTGGTGTAGACATTCAGGTTCAGGAGAGAGACCGAGCTCTGGGACCTTCTTCCCACCTCACAGGGTCCTAGAGCCTGGGCTGCAGCCCGAGCCTGAACGTCTATACCACAATTAAACAGTCCCTTACCCTGAGCCAGCTGACATGGACCAGCCACAGGTTTTAATTGCAATGTAGGCATACCCTTAGGGAATTGCTGGCATGTGGGGTCACGTCTGTCAATTTGGGTCAAACTTAGCCCAATGAATTACAACTTCGGAAGCAGAGACACAGCTTGGGATGTGTAAGTACAACTTGGAGCACATACGTAAAGCTTGAGATATGGGCATCACTTAAAATATGGATTCTATGCGAAAGCATGGGACACATCTTGGGGTGCTTGAGCACAACTTGTGAGGCAGAGGTATATTTGGAAATGCAGGGGCACAGCTTAGGATTCAGAAACACAGGCTGGGCCATGGGACGCAGGTTTTAAGCGGAGATGTGGGGACAGAAAAATAATCAACACTTCAAATGTAGAGAAATAAAGACCACATGAGGTGTGCCACAATAATGCTAGTTATCAATATACAGCCTTCCTGATGTCTGGTTCTCAGGGAGCACACATTAAGGGTATGCCTACATAGCAATTGGGATGTGTAACTACCAGCTTGGATAGCTGTATCTACAAATAGCACTGTGGCAGTGCAACCCAGTTGGTGGCTCCGGCTGGCTACCCAAGTACACACCCAGGGACTGAGCAGTATTGTATACAGGTGGCTAGCCCAAGGCACAGCCCTGTAGCTGTGGCTGCATTGCTAATTTTAGCACACTAGCTCAACCACAGCTAGCACCCGTACACCTACCCGAGCTGGGAATTACACCTCTAGCTACTGTACAGATGCACCCAGAGGCACAGTTGAGGGGATTACTTCAGTTCCCATACTTTTCTCAGTGAAAAAAGATTTTGTGGAGCTGATTGGGTCAACGCTGGGAATGGGGCTATTCATCACTAGGGCCCGTTGCTATTCAGCCCCATGTTGATGGTGGGGGGGACTGGCCAGCTGGCTCAGGGGCATTGAGGAATGGGAAACGGGGCCCTTCACCCCTAGGCAGAGCCTCCAGCTCACTCTGGGTTGGAGGGACCAGCCTGCTCAAAGAGGTCTGCAGAGCTGCCAAATCTGGCACAGATCCATGTGTGGTATTGTCTGGGTGAGAAACAATCTCTGGTTTCTCCCTTAGAGCCTCTTGCAGGCAGGGAGGCGGACGCGGGGCGAGGCCGGGCTCTAAGCCTGGCACTCTGCACAAAGAGATGGGGGAAGTTTCCGGAGCCGGGGGAAGCCCTAGGGTTGCCAACTTTTTACTGGCACAAAACCAAACACCTTACCTTGCCCCCTGTCCCACCCTCCTCTGAGGCCCCGCCCCTTCTCTGCTCACTCCGTCTCCCCCTCCCCTCCCCCGGTCACTTGCTCTCCCCACACTCACTCACTCGCTCATTTTCCCTGGGCTGACTCAGGGGTTGGGGTGTGGGAGGGGGTGTGGGCTCTGGGGTGGGGCCAGGGACGAGAGGCTTTGGGTGCAGGAGGGGGCTCTGGGCTGGGAGGGTCAAGCCGAGGGGTTTGGAGTATGGGAGGGGGCTCTGGGCTGAGGCAGGGGTTTGGGGTGTGGGAGAGGGTACGGGCTCTGGCCTGCGGGTGCGGGTTCCGCGGTTGGGTCAGAAATGAGGGGTTCAGGGTGCGGGAGGGGACTCTGGGCTGGGTCATGGGGTTGGGGTGCAGGGGGAATGAGGGCTCCAGCTAGGGGTGTGGGCTCTGGGGTGGGGCTGAGGGGTTTGGTGTGTAGGAGGATGCTCCGGGCTGGGCCCAAGGGGTTCGGAGGAAGGGAAAGAGGGAAGGGGACCAGTGCTGGGGCATGAGGTTGGGGCGCGGGAGGGGGTCAGGGGTGCAGGCTCCGGGCAACACTCACCTCAAGCAGCTCCAGAAGCAGCGGTATGTCCGCCCTCTGGCTCCTACGCGCAGGGGCAGCCAGGGGGCTCTACATGCTGCCCCCCACCCCAAGCGCCACCCCGCACCTCCCATTGGCTGCAGGTCCCACATAGGAGCCGGAGCGGGGACCTGCCGCTGCTTCTAGGAGCTGGGTGGAGCCAGGACAGGCAGGGAGCCTGCCGACCGGACTTTGAAAGGCCTGGTCAGTGGTGCTGACCGGAGCCACCAGTGTCCCTTTTCGACCGGGCATTCCAGTTGAAAACCAGACACCTGGCAACCCTAGGAAGCCCCTGCAGACCTGGGAGTCACGACAGCCTGTGGAGGGGGAGCCTGGGGTTTGTTGGGGGCAGGAGGCCCTGAGGCAGGCTGGAGGGCGGGGCAGGATGAGGGGGGGGGCCTAATACAGCAACTTCTCTGCAGTCTCTCCCCTGCCTTCCTGCACAGCCCTGGTGCACTCAACCTCCTTTCTGCCAGTGTGAGCCCGATGGTGGCTGGCAGTTCTGCCAGCAGCGGGAGCACTGAGACCAGGGGAAGGGAGACTGCACCACAGCAATCCCCGGTGGCCCAGAGGAATCACTGCAGTGCAGGCTCAGCTCTGCCCCTGCAGCTTTAGTAGGGATGTGAGAGTACAACAGGTCTGCAGGAATGGGGGGTAGGAAATGTGTGAGATCCACACCCATACCCAATACATGGAAGCCCTAGGATCAGGGAATGGGTTCCACTCTGACCCAAGGTGGGAGGTAGTGGCTGGACCAGGGAATGAGCTACAGAGCCTGTCATTTCTAGGCACTAGTTCCAAGCCAGTTCCAACATTGTTTTCATCTGATGGCCGTTAGGTGGCCTGGCTGAAATGATTTGGGGTCCTTAGTCTAATTTTCAGTAATGAATGGTCTGCATTGTCACCATGCCCTTTGTTAGCTGTCTAAACAAAGCAGCCAGGATTGTCTGTGCCTTGGAGAGAACCTTCCCTCTAGCCAAGTGCTGGTTCCTTCAGGGCAGGGATGAGCCACATTTGCTATTGTGTCGCTTAGAAGGGATATAGGAAGTTTGCCTGTCACTGTGCTATACCTGTTCTCGGGACAGATAGCATGAGACTCCAGATCTGTTATCTTTCACCAGCACGAAACTGACTTTAGAAAATAATTTAATACATCGTAGTCATGTAAAACAAGGGATGGAGAAGATCTATCATGTCCCACCTAATCCCTTATGGGGTCAGAATGCAGGATTGTCCCCTACCATATGTTAGGGCTTTTCCCTTAGGTTCTCTGAATGGCATCCATTGATTCTTTGACATAAGATTGACACTGAAGTCAAATGTCTGTGTGACGGGGTCATTACCCTGAGTTTAATGGAGATGGGGTCCAAGGGAAAGTTGCCACTGAGACCATGGCAGAGAAGGCTGTGTAACAAAGGTAACAGCGGAATTTATCACGCTTGCTCTTATATATATATTGGCTAGCTTAGCACTTTTAGTGTCTTTTCTGCATCCAAGGTGAACTTAGAAGCCGCAGTCCCAACTGTGATCAAATCCTCTCAGTTATGCCAAACGGATCTGATCTTATCTGGATGGTGACCTTATCTCACTTTGGAGAGCAGAACTCATTACAATAATAAGGAATAACAGAGTCAGGGAAAGAGCAATCTTAGCAGAGCCTGGAAAGAATTCACTTTACCATCATTTCAGGGGATTAGTTCTAAGCCTTTCTCCTGTAAACGTCATTTTTCACTTCAGCAGGAGGTCCAAGCTCAGAAATTATTCTGGCCAAATCACAGGATTGTATCTCAACTCCTGATTTGCAATCCATTTCCACCTCCTCCAAGTGTGTGGACGTGCATTTGCTTAATAGCTATATAGACACCTTACATCGTATGAATGACGCTATTTTATAATGCAACATTTTGTGTGTGTGTATGTGTGTGTGTGTGTGTGTGTGAGCAAGTGCATAAATATGTGTCTGTGTGCAAGAGACAGTGTGAATATGAGAATGTAGGCCTATAAGTCTGACATGGGAGCTTGAGTGGGTAAGTGTGAGCATGTGAGAGTGAGACAACTTGCATGCCTAAGAGAATGAATGTGTAAGAGCATATAAGCATTAGTGGTGTACGAATCACAAGAGAGCATATCCGTGACTGACTCAGAAACGATAAGACTGATGTCAGTATGTGTGAGGGCATATTGTGTGTGTGTGTTTATATGAGTAAGTGTGATTGTGATATGTAGGTTGTGAATGCACATTTTTTACAGTTTGCAATTTAAGAAAAGATATTTGAAGGTCATCACTATGGCCTAGTGCTCTCCGCTGCCATGTGGAAGACAGTTTTTCATCTCACCCAAAGACACACATTGCCCCCTAGCACCAACTCAGAAGGAAACCCGATCTCTACAGAGTCACCCATGCCACGCCCAGCAGCCTAGCATCCCCTGGCACCACACTGTGGCACTGGCTCAGAGGGAAAAAGAGATCCACCTTCAACCACGTCCAAAGGGCTCCCTAGAGCTCCCCTACAAAAAATTTACCAGGATCAATCCTGCTTTGCTTGTACAGTTCAACAGACTCATAGCAGCAAATGGAATGGCTGAAGCTGAGAAGGACCAAATCCAGAGAGTGAATCTGCAGTATCTGGGATGGCTTGTCCTGGGTGGTTCCACTTTTAGATGTATAGTATCACTCTCAAACTGCATTACTTACCCAGAGAGGCTTAAACAGAGCCTCACTTGAAGGAGATGCTCCCAACAGTAGCTGCTCGCACATGGATTGGATGTTGTTTTTATCTCAACACTTGTTCACTTTGTTTTCCTCCAGAACTCAGGCTCTTGCCCTGAGACTTCAGCACACTCAAGGGCACCCAGCCAGTCAAACAGGACCACTCTTGAGAAGCCACTGATGCCTACTGGAAAATCCAGTAGGACTTTGCCCATGTGCTCGAGTTAACTGTCACCCCCACATGCGCTACCTAACTCTCGATCCTGCTTTGTTACTAAGGATGTTTGTTGTCTTGGAAATGAGATCTTTGGAGATTTGCTAGTTCCTGATGTTTGTTTCTCACCTGATAATACCATCCTGTGTGTGTGGATGACCATGTCAGATGGGAAGGGAGAAGCAGCAGAAAACACTGAAAGTAGCAATAGTCCTGATGTAATTCAATTACCCTTCAGTCTGAGGAGAAGGAAAGAACAGCGCTTAGCTCTGTACGCTGGTGGAACAGGCCAGTTATAAAATATAAGCTTTTTAGCCATTAAGTTTTCTCTCCCCAAAGTTTGATTCTTGAGAGGCCCACCAGATTCAAACCCCGAAAGGTTCTATATAAACAGAAAGAGCCTAGTTTCAGTTCTAACTTGGGGTGGATCTCTCCCTCCTCAGAGCTCTCACTCTCTTTTCTGATTACCAGGGGTCCAAAGAGTTCCCTGGCTCTCCTCTGATTGGACCGTCAATCCCCACTGCTGCTTTGCTATGTCACTTTGTCCACTCGTTGGACAGCTGAGCAGAGAGTTAATCCCCACTTGCTGGACTACAAGCAGGACACCTGCCCTAGTTCTATAAGAGCAAAATCTGTTCTGCACACAGCCCCTTCCATGTGAATGTTACCTTCTCCTCTTGCTGAATCCTGCAGCAGAGTCATGATCCTACACTGATGACATCACAGTGTGCTGCCATGGAAACAAATGTGATGTCAAAAAGTCAGCAGGCTCAAGGAAGAACAGAGGATAGGAAGCAAGGCTGGGGGAAGGAATTCCTCTTTTGACTACAAAGAAGAAAAAGAGCATGAAAAACATGTGAAAGCTGGAAGGGCCTGTGTTTAAGAATGGTGGATCTAGCACATGTTAAAGAAAAGTCTCTTTCTAAGGAACAGCCAGAGCACAAGGCTGGTGCACCCAGGCACAAGCCCTGTTCAGCTGAGGAGTTCAAAACAGCTCAGAAACTTGGCTGAATGTAGCCTCACAACCCCACTAAAAAGCGGGGCAGTAGAATGATCCCCCTTTAACTCATGGGGAAACCGAGCCACAGAGGTTAAGTGATTTGTCCAAGGTCACACATCAAGTGAGTGGCACAGCTAGGAACAGAACAGAAGAATCCTAGCTTTCAATCCCCTGCTCTAACCTCTAGGCTATGCTTCTTACAGACAAGATGGGCTATACAAGCTGATTGGCATCTTTGTTTGTATTGTTGGTAAGTTCTCCAGTATCCACCACTTTGTACCCAATCTAAAGTCCTCATTGCAGACTCACCCATCTTCCACACAAGAAGGAATCCCTCCTGAGCCCTGCAATGGCAACAGGAGGAAGGGTGTCAGTGAAGGACAAGATGAGAGATACTCTTTCCACTTCTCGTCAGGGACAAGCTGTCACCACAGCGCCCTTCAGCCTGTTCATCTGATGGCGGAATGTGGCTCCGATGTACAGCCAACTAGTGTTAAACAACCCTAGCAGTGTTTTTTTCTCAATAGGGTGTTCCTTACAGTTTGCCATGGGGCATTGGCACCTCTTTAAATAATCACAGTTTGTGTATAGCAGACCCCTCATGCTAGGAAACAAACCCTATGCCACCTGTTCAGTGTTCAAATGGTTGGACTGTCCCATTTTAAAATCATACATTCAGGTTAGGGAAAGGAAAACAAAATGAAACCATTTGTTATTTTCACTTTTCATATGCCAGTGACACTAAAGGTACCCTCTGTCCATGGGTGGGAGTTTTCTCATTCACAGCCAGTCTGAATAAACCCCTTTTAAGTATGGTAGTCCAGAACCATCTTTTTGCAGAACCATAGTTCATACTAAAAGACCACAGGCAGGGATGAGATAGATTGGGATTTCTCACCTACCTATCTATCCGAACTCAAAGTAGAGAAGAGGATGAAAATGTCCTTCTCATTGTTATAAAGAAGAATCCTCTTTTACTCTTGTGATAGGGTTATTGGAAGGTGTTTGGCACAGGCTACAGCATTAACCAGATGGAAAGTACAGGACATAGTTTCCCATTTATTAAGCAGTGTTTTGTGCAGACAGTCCTTTACCCTGTGCTCCACAACCTGCACTGATCACTAGTTGATTTCCAGGTGAAGTTTAAGTCATTGATTCTGACCTTTAAAGTACTAAGGGCCAGATTTTCAAAGAGAGTTAGGCATCTAGCCTGCTTATGCACTTTTAAAAATCCCATTAGGCACCTATTTGCAACTTTAGGTGCATATCTACCATTGAAAATCTGGCTCTAAGTGGTCTAGATCCCATCTAATGAGACACCCACCTCGCTTGTCAAGTGACAACTATAGAGATCATCCAAGGAGCTCGGGCAGACAAACTCACTCATGCTATAAATAGGAGGGGTTAGGACCAGGGTGATCTGGAACTCCCAGATCACCCACCCTTCTGTGGATTTGGTGACACACTTTAAAATTCATCTGCTCTGCCAGGATTTTCCTGGAGTGGGGGTAGAATAGTGAAAGGTTATGATCATGGTAATGATGGAGACCATGTTGGCAGATGAGAAGGGTTTTTCAAGAGCTCAGTCTTGTTAAGATGCAAATTGTATTGGTGACACTTTATTGATGCTTGCTGTAGTCAGCCAAGGTGTGTTTTTATATTCTCTGTGCTGTGCTAGATGTTAAGGCAGGCATGTTGAAAATCTAAATAAATAGTCAGGGAGAGGACAGCAGAAAGGGAGGGCAGTTCCCCATCTCCAGCTGGGCTCTTGCATCCAGACCAAATACAAAGTTTGCTTCAGGGCACCATATAAATTGGTATTATAAATTCAGATGGTGCGCCTGGGAGTACCTCATTCTGTATGACTAGAATCAGTCTCAGGAGCAGTTTAGGCACTCAGCCTGCCACATGCAATTGCTGCCCCAGGGGCTGCCGTTACAAATGCATCATTACAAAGCGCTGTAATAAAGCATGAACTAAAACAACTTCATTGAAATGAAGATTAATATGGAACATGTGTTCCCCTCCCTCCCTCAAATGGAACAGTCCAACAAACACAAGCTCCATGGGTCTCAGAACGTTGGGCTGGGAGAACAATCTGATTGGCCGACCAACACTGTCGCTAAAGGCGAGAGATACATTTCCATAGCATCTTCTAAGCATCCATGGACAGAATTAATGCAGCCTCTGTAAAGCAGGGAGAGAGGGGAGCAAGGCATGTGGTACACTCAAACATTCAGACAACGTGAAGATTTCAGAGAAAGGAAAGTTTGTAAGTGTATGGAAACAATATATAGAATCAGTTTCAAAGGGCTCAGTCCCCTTACCTCTCATTGACTTCAATAGGTATTAAGGATGCTCAGCACTTCAAAGGATCATAGTAATTTGAGATGGGAAAGATCAATTAAGTCACATCTTGCCCATCTCCCTCATGGCCAACGCAGGATTATTCCCTTCAGACTATTCTCTAGTGCAGTGGTTCTCAAACTTTTTTTTTTGCGGACCACTTGAAAATTGCTGAGGGTCTTGGCGGACCACTTAATGATCTTTCCAAACATTGTTTGTATCGTTCACGAATTATTGTAAAGCATTTTGGATAAAAGCGCTATATAAAAAAACCTTTATAATAATTCACGTTTTTTGTTCTACAAATAAAAGCACACAACTCATATAGCTGGGGTTAGGAAGGCAGGGGGTGTCTCCTTCTCTCCCCTGCCGCGGCAGCCCCTGAGCTGGGGTTGGGAAGGAGGGGGGTCTCTCCCTCTCTCCCCTGCCATGGCAGCACCCGAGTTGGAGCTGGGACTGGGAAGGAGGAAGGTCTTTCTCTCTCTCCCCCACCGCAGCAGCCCCCGAGCTGGGGCTGGGAAGGAGGGGGTCTCACCTGCTGCGGCAGCCCCCGAGCTGGGGCTGGGAAAGAGGTGGGGGGGGGGGTCTCTCCCCAGCAGCCGCAGCCCTAGAGCTAGGGAAGGTCGCCTCTTTCTCTGGCCGCCGAAGCCAGAGTGTGTGTCTCAGCATAGCACCCAGAAAGCAGAAGGATTGGCACACTGTAGTGGACGGTGTCACAGGTAGATTAAAAGAAAAAAGTCATGCATCTCTGTGTTTGGGATGCAAGCAAGTGGGAAAAGGGACTAATTAAAAATAGGAAACAGATGCCCCAGTGATGCTGGCATCTCTAGCACTTACTGTTTTTGGAATGAAAAAATCATTTGTCATAAAAATAAACGAACTGACATCAAATATTTAAATAAAAAAGAGAAAAGATTGAAAGGGAGATAAAAATACACTGTAAATAAGCAAAGGCTGCAGCTAGCAGGTCTGCTTCCCCACCCTCCACCCCTCCAAATTGGCTGGCACCGCACCAGTGCAGCTCAAGGGGAGAGCAAGATCTACAACATTCACAGAATTTCTAAAGGGGCTGAGACTTTGCACTGAACACTCTTGGGCAAGGCTGCAAGAGCTTTGGTTGTGTCAAAGGGCAGTGCTCAAGGAGGAAAGTGGATGTTAAAGAGGTTATTTCAACAGCAGGAAGCCCATCCAGTCATTCCTTGTGTTATTTTATACCCTGAGGATTGGGATGGCCTTCTCACAACGCGCAGAGTGCAGGGATCTCACACCACCACCAATACAACCTCGAAATACTACACTGCAGCCAACATTCCTCTAATTGAGGGCAACTTGATGAAACATTCTTAGGAGTTGATCAACTCTGATCTGGAATTGCCCAGAAAGCCACCATTAAGATCAGCTGAACTGTCTCTTCCTCCCATCCCCTTCTCTCTCTCCCCCAATGATAAAGAATGATGCATACATTCCTATAGAGTGGCTCTACATCATCATGATGTGTAGATCCCTACAGAGAGTGGATCCACACTACACATAATGGCATGTGGATCTCTAGAGAGAGAGAGCATATCCTCCAAACAGAATGAAAGATAGGCCCTTATAGACATCAAATCCCTAATGAAATGATGCTTAGATCCCTACAGACAATGGATCCCCAACATGCAGAATGACGTGCATCACAGCCATACAGAATGACATTTGGATTCCTATAAAGAATAGATTCCCACAATACAGAATGACATATGGATCTCTGATAGGGTATATAAACCCCACACTGGGAAACACAGGGTTAATGAGCTAATGTGGGCTGAGGTGGCCCCACCCTGCCACACCTGCATGAGATGTCAAATTTGGAAAGAGGAGCTTACAAGGGAGAACCACAGCACAGTTGATGGCAAAACAGTGGGAACAGGCCTCCAGTCCTCAGCTCTTAGAATAAGGACTGGATGAAAGTACAACTAGCCAGTGAGCTCATCACGGGCCACAACTCAACAGAAGCACTTTGAAGGAAGAGAGCTTTACCACACTTTGGGGACAATTTGTTTGTGTTTATTGACAACCCTGGAAGGGGCGGACTATCCATGGCTCAGCCGGAGGACTCAGCCTCTTATGGTTGGACCAGTGTGGTAGAACACCTAGATACCACAAAGCAGAAGCCTAGGTGAGTGATGGGGCCTGGTCCAGGGGGCACCCTGGGGAAAGAACCCAGTGATGGGATCCCTAGAAAGACTACTATAAAAGGCTGAACCTCCATACTCTTTGAATCAAGAACGTGCATGGTAACAAAACAGTACAAGTGTCTAGTATGTAGCTAATTAAATGATGCTATGATGCCTCTCAGCATGGGTTCCTTGTAAGGGAAAAGTCAGAATCATCTCTGGGAAATTACTGGGCTATTGGGAAGTGGGGGGCAGAAAAAGAGCCAAAAGACCCATATGGTCTCTGATTGCTATATTTTATATCAACATTCAAGGTAAAATGAAAGGCTTCCAAATGGTTCTAATTAATGAAGTTTTGTCTAGCCAGTCAGGCATCTCAGCGAGAATCTCCAAGGATTAAGTCAAGGGAACAATTACAACCAGCACTCAGCTGGGCAAGTGTCAGTCAGAGCTAAACCGCAGTGTCCTGAACAGACTGATCCTGACTTTTCACAAAGAGTGAGTGATCACGTAAAGCTCTCTGTGACATACCCCTCCATGCAAATGCAAGCTTCTTAACAATAGAAGACTCCAGCATAACCCCAGCCAGCTAGTATGTTTCCAGCATTCCCTTTCCCCACCACCGCTGCTTGCCAAGATGTTGGTGCATGGACAGCAGCCTCTCCCTTCCTGGTCCCTTTCCGCCTACCCAATTCACATAGCAATAGCACAATCAATGTCTGTGGCACCATAATCCATCACCACAAAAGCTGATGTGGCATCACTAAATTGTGGCAAGGATCAGGGAGAGTGTGCTGGCTGCACAGGGGAATGATTATTTTAGGGCTTGTCTACATGGGAAATTTTTAACTGTTATACCAATATAACTATACCAAATCTAGTTAAACCAATCTAGCTATACGAATATGACTCCCCAAGTGGACACTCTTATTCTGGAGTAAGAGTGACTTTTTTTGGGTTAGCTTAAATCCCTTCCAAAGAAACATAAACAAACTCAAAAAAGCTCCTCTTATGCTGGAATAATAAGTGTCCACATGTGGAGTTACACCAAAGTATAACTATATCGGTTTAAATTCACACTTTCCCTTATACTGATGTTAGAGAGACAAGTTAGGCAAGGTAATATCTTTTTTTTTTTTTTTTTGGACCAACTTGTGTCTCTCTCACCAACAGAAGTGGGTCCAATAAAAGAAATCACCTCATCCACCTTGTCTCGCTAATATCCTGAGACCAACATGGCTATAATAAAACTACTTCTGCTGATAGAACTTTCCCATGTAGGCAAGCTCTTACAAAAAGATCTTGGTAATCAAATCAGCAGTGATGGGGAATGGATTATAAGTAAAAGGAAGCAGCATCAGTGAGTAGTTATGACAGAGGACTAGGAGTCAGGACTTCTGGGCTCTATTTCTATAGCTGTGGAAGAAGAGTGTGGTTTAGTGGTGAGATGAGGTGACCGAGCACCAGGAATCCAGGGTTCCAATACCAGTTTGGTCAGGATCTCTCACTGTGAGACCTTGTCAGTACAACACTTCACCTCTCTGTGCCTCCTTTCCTCCATATGCAAAATGAGGGTAATAGTCACCTGCTTCCTAGGTGTGTTCAAGGATTAATTAACATACATTTGGGAAGGGGTTCTGGGGACCTCTAATAAATAGGTGTGTGTATGTGAAAAATCTGATTAATAAACTAGAGGGTGGTTAACAGAATTGGGATTTTAAAAAGTAACAAATATGTACACACCAATCTTTCCAGGTTGTGTCATTGGCTGTTCAGCAGGCTCCTGAATATACTTCACCTCTCTAAATGCCGCCCGTGTTAATGAGAGCCTCCCTACTGTGAAGCACTCAAAATTGCTCCTTCTTTCAAAAAGAAGCTCCTGGAAGGGGTTATGATGCATCTTTAATGATGGAGCAGAGAGAAACACTTGCCATACAGAGAAGCTAATCAGTCAATCAACAGCCATCTTACCAGACAGAACTCATCAGTGCCTAACTGCTCTGTCTCCACCTGTCTGGGGAGCTACAAAACAACATGGGATATGCCTGACAATCGAGTGGAAAAGTGCAAAAAATATTAATATATATTTTAAGCAGCGATGGGTTTAGTTGTTGTAAATAACACTTTTCAAGAATAAAAGGAATAAACCCAGCACCACACAGGCACTAAGCTGCCTTGATATAGAAGAGCAACAACTCTCTCATATAAATTTCATGAGTGGGAGAAGGGCCAGAGCTCAGAATTTCGGCCTTGCAGGGCTTACTACTAGCTGCGAAATCCTCCTCCGAAAACTTGTCACTCTAGATCAGTTACATCAGTGGTTCTGATGGTGGTTGTTTAGGTGAAGAAATTTTTTTAAAAGTCCCAAAGCAATAGTGGAATTAAGGAGGTGGAAACCGCAAGAGTGTTTTCTAGGAGCTAAAGAAGTCTACTGAATGTCAGGACTCCTTGGTTCTGTTCCTGATGCTCTGCAACTCTGCGTCTCAGTTTCTCCACCTGTAAAGGGGGAAGAATGAATAAAGTTTACCTATCTCATAAGGGGGAGGATTGGATTGTGAAGCTCCCTTCATTAATTGTTATATACAGTGCCTTGTGACTGTTGGATGAAAAGTGCTGTCAGTGTTAGTGCAGATGATTAAATCTGCCATTTTGCTGAGTGCTCTTGTAAAGGACTTGAAATATTTTTCTCCAACTCACTTCAAAACAGGTGGGTGTGTGGCAACCACTTGGTGCTTTGGTAAACTCTTTGTGCCAGTAGGCTTAAAATAACCTGTGTATTATTTCGCTTCAGTATGTAACACTGAAGTAAGCTCTTTGCCCAGACTGCATTATAACAGAATGTAAGTGTTTCTGTCCATGGTACTGAATTTTAAGCTTTTTCTTTTCTTCCCCCCCTCCCTCTTCAGAGCAGTTTCTTGTTTCCATTTTCCATGGTCTGACCTTAATGACCAGACATTTATCAGTGTTCTTTCTGTAACCAAACAACATTTACTCCACATTATATGCTGTCTGGGCTGCATCGCAGAGATATTGCAAATAACTCTGCAGTGTGTCATTGTATTCTTTCAGTGGAGGGACCTGAGCCATGAGTATAGATTGTATTTTCGATAGAGCTTCCCAGCCCAGATCCACTGACTATGTGGACCTGTTAGTTGTGAGAAAAACAGATCAAGACAATTGATCTGTGACCTCTCAAGATTTCATTCCATGCTGGTTAACTCACGGTGGGAGAATCCTATACCAGAGCATGTTTAAGGATCAAAGCTTTTGGGTACACAGCTGGTTGAAAGACCATACTTAAAGAGTAGTTATCAATGATTCACTGTCAAACTAGAAGGGTGTATCTAGGGGGGTCCTGCAGAGGTCAGTATGTTTATAAAATGTGCAGATGACACCAAGGTAGGAGGGGTTGCAAGCACTTTGGAGGACAGAATTAGAATTCAAAACAACCTTGACACATTGGAGAATTGGTCTGAGATCAACAAGATTAAATTAAATAAAGACAAGTGAAGTACTTTGTACTTAAGAAGGAAAAATCAAATGTACAACTACAAAATGGGGAATAACTGGCTAGGTGATTGTACTGCTGAAAAGAATCTGGGGGTCACAATGGATCACAAACTGAATGAGTCAACAACGTGAAGCAATTGCAAAAAAGGTTAATATTATTCTAAGGTATATTAACAGGAGTGTTGTATGCTGCTCTACTCAGCACTGGTGAGGCCTCAGCTGGAGTACTGTGTACAATTCTGTGTATCAAACTTTAGGAAAGATGGGGACAAATTGGAGAGAATCCAGAGCACAGCCACAAAAGTGATAAAGGGTTTAGAAAACTTAACCTATGAGGAAAGGTTCAAAAAACTGGGCATGTCTAATCTTGAGAAAAGAAGATTGATGGGGGACCTGACACGTCTTCAAATATGTTAAGGGCTATTATAAAGAGGACAGTAATCAGTTGTTTTCCGTGTCCACTGAAGGTGGGGGAGGGATAGCTCAGTGGTTTGAGCATTGGCCTGCTAAACCCAGGGTTGTGAGTTCAGTCCTTGAGGGGGCCACTTAGGGATCTGGGGCAAAATCAGTACTTGGTCCTCCTAGTGAAGGCAGGGGGCTGGACTTGATGACCTTTCAGGGTCCCTTCCAGTTCTATGAGATAGGTATATTATTAAGTAGTAATGGGCTTAATCTGCAGCGAGAGAGATTTAGGTTAGCTATTAGAGGAAGCTTTCTAGCTATAAAGGATAGTTAAGCACTGGAATAGGCTTCCAAGGAGGTTCTGGAATCCCAATCATTGGAGGTTTTTAAGAACAGGTTGGACAAACACCTGTCAGGGATAGTCTAGGTTTACTTGGTCCTGCATCAACTCAGGGGGCTGAAATTGGTGAGTGCTTGAGGTCCCTTCCAGCCCCACATTTCTGTGATTCTGCGATATAAAAGCCTATTGTGAAACACTTCAGCCATGTGCACATTAAAGTACAGCTGTAGTCACATCTTTACTGACCATCACTTTCCATAAAAGGGAGACACAGGAGGAATAAATTGCCAATCATGCTTTTAAATTAAGTAAAATTTTGGGGGATTCAGAGATTCCCAACTCATCTGTTGCCTTTTCTTCCTGATTTCAAGCAGAAGCCCCAACCAGGCAGATTTCTAGATCACCACAAGGGTCAGGGTCAGCAGTACGTGCCCAAAGAGGCTGTGCAGCAGCCCTCAGATGATTGGTGGGGGAGCATGGAAAGAAGCACCTGTATCTTCCCCATCCCAAAACAAGAGCTAGGTTTAGTACAGCTTAGGAGGAACAACCTATAGATACACCGAGGGGAGGCTGAGAGGATGGAGGAATCTATCTCAGCAGGGCATCGAGTGATGATCAGGAAGAGAAGAGACCGTACCAGCTGATGGCTGTTAACAAATAATTTTTGTTGTAAGACAGACCAAGGTTGGCCGCTCTCTCACTGTGACCCCCATGCTCATGAAGAGTGAAAGGAGTAAGAACTGCACTTGATCCAGCCCACTCTTTGGGACTCACTAAAATTACTCAGGATCTCTAAAACTGGATATTGCTGCCCTTTCCTTGTTGAAAATGTAAATGAGCAGCAACTAAATCTGCCACTCTCAGAGCAAAGAGAAGTTCTAGCTTCCCTGGCATGGCACCTCCTACAGCAGTGGTTCTTAACAAGGGTTGCGGGCCCTCTAGTGGGCTGCTAGCAGGTTTCAGGGGGTCTGCCAAGCAGGACCAGTTTTAGACTTGCTGGGGCCCAGGGCAGAAAGCCTAAACCCTGCCGCACAGGGCTAAAGCCCGGGGCCAAAGCAGAAGCCTGAGCAACTTAGCTTCATGGAGGCCCCGGTGGCATGGGGCCAAGGCCGCGCTTCCACTTGGCGACCCTAGGCGGTCGCCTAGGGCAGCAGGATTTGGGGGATGGCATTTTCCCTCAGCGGAAATTCAGCGGCAGGGGGTCCTTCCGCTCCGGGTTTTTGGCGGAAATTTGGCGGCGGGTCCTTCACTCCCTCCGGGACCCGCCGCCGAAGTGCCCTGAAGACGCGGAGCGGAAGGACCCCCGCCGCCGAATGCTCAGAGGAGGAGCACTGCCGCCTATGGCGGCAAAAACTCTGGCACCACTCCTGCATGGGGCCCCAAGCAATTGCCTTGGCTGTTACTCCTTAATGCCGGCCCTGGCTTTTATATGCAGAAAACAGTTTTTGTGGCACAGGTGGGCCGTGGAGTTTTTATAGCATGTTGGTGGGGCCTCAGAAAGAAAAAGGTTGAGAACCCTTGTCTTCCAGGGACCACATCTAAGGATGAAAGGGCAGTTGAGAACATGCTTCCCTGCCTCATGGGGTTGATGTTAGGCTAAATTCATTCATGTTTGTGAGGCTCTGCTATCACAGGGACAAGCGACATAGAAAAGTTTATGAACAACATTAGGATATTAAACCTCGGTTTCTCAGCTCCTACCTTCCATCTTAGAAAGCCTCAGGACGGTTAAGAGATAAACAACATATTTGTTCAACCCGGCGTGTTGACTAAGTTCCAAGTTGGATTGCATTCTGTCTCCCCAACATGCTTGTAATGAGGTACTCTGCCCCTTAAGGCAGTAGTATCTTGTGGCCAACCCAACCCACCACATGGAATGAACCTTTAAGGGTTTTAAAGGTCTAATGATATATACAAGAACCTGGGAGATATTAGGAGAGAGGAAGAAGTCAGGGAGAAAGAAGTGTTTTGGAGAAAATCCCATTACTGTTTCTTTAAGAGTCTGGGGCCAGGAGCCTTGCAGAGAGGGTAGGGCAAGGCACCTCCCTCCCCTTAGCTAATTGGGGACCAGCTGGTATAAGGGGACCAGCATAAAGGCTTCCTGACGTCTCACAGCAGGGCAAACACGAGCAGGAGATGATGGGCCTGCTGAACCTGAGCACTAATTAGGGATGAAGGGGCCAGCTGAGAGAGAAACTGGCTCAGGCCCTACAGCAGGCTAAATTACAACCCAGCTCCAGGAGGAGGGCTGGGGGCTCCTATTAGAAGAGGCTGAGGTAATCCTGAAGGGACTAAGAAGAGAGCCCAGATGTGGGCTTCAGAGGAACCCTGGAAGCCAGAAGAACCATTTGTTTATTTGGGATTCTTGTTGTAGAGGGAATTATTGAGTTAAGACAGCCTGAAATGGAGTTATTGGCTTCCTGAGAAGGGAAACTGAGGCAGGGCCCCCCTGCAGTGCCATACCTGACCAAAAGGAGGTGTGACTGGGTGACCTCCAGGCCATCACAATGCCCTTGAAATTTCCACTAAACATGTGACTTGTCTTCTCTTCCTGCTGTGAAGCCTTGCGGTATTCGATTAAAGAACAGCCATATCCCACCCCAATGACCCTGCCTTTCACTGGCAGGGGATGAAGTCTGCACTATTCGTCCCTGGCTCTGAGATCTCTTGGTGAAAGATCTTGTTCCATTTGTATACTATGTGGAGCACACATGAATTCCAGGAGGATGTATGGCACTCTGCTGGAGCTGTTAGCCTATCAGCTGTGACATAACACTTGCTTCGTAACACATTTTTATAAGTGCCCATTTCTTCTTCCAGTGGTAGCAACACCATTTGGCGGCTTGGATCTTTCATGCCTGCAGCCACCTCCTTGCGCTGCCTTATTTAACATGCTGATTGTTTGTCAGCCTCTGACATGGGGCTCAAAGGGGAAGTTTAGCATCGCAGTCCTTCCCTGACCAGCTGAGCAAAGCCTCAGCTACAAAAATGGCCTATAGAAACGCAAAGTGAAATCCCCTAGTGCTACTAACAGGGCTATGAACTGTCTCTCTCGGACACCCTTCTATGTCCCTTTATTGTACATTTACTTTGGCTTCTCGCTTTACAGTACTATTTCTCCTAATAGGAAACATGTTTCATTTCCCTCCAATATTGCCCCAGAGAGGCCAGGATGAAGATGAAGAGACATTGCTTTGTTTTCAGGGACATTGCTGATTGGTAGCTTGGAATGATGCCCTCAACATAGAAGGTGGTTAGAAGGCCATCAGTGAATAGAGAACAGTCAGTGCAGAAAAGAGATAATCTTTAACCCTTCAGGTTTGGAGATGCCATTAGATATAGCTAGAATAATAAAGAAGGGACTGGATAGTCATCCAGTGCCTCTATTTTCTGCTTCTTTCTGTCCTTCACTTAGATCTTGTGCAGATGGCCTGGCCAGACACCTGAGCATCTTCCTAAAGGGCCAAGACCTATCTGATGAAGCACAGTGGACATGAACACATGAGTGAATAAATGCTGATACTTTTAACAAAGTACACCTTTTGCAAGCAATGGGACAGCAATACTTCAACCCCAAATCTTACCAACTCATGGCAATTGTGAATGTTTATCTACTGCCATCCTACCGCAATGGAGAGGGGCGGCTCATCACTTTCTTATCTCAGAAATAATAATAATGTTTAGTTCTGATGCAGTACTTTTCATCCACACATCTAGCAGCATCCAGCAACAGCAAGAACAGCTTTCCTGTAGCCTGCTATTCAGAGGAGCTGAGAACCAGCAGCTCCAATTGACTTTATTGAGACTTGTGGATGCTCAGAACGGATGACAGTCAAACCATCGGTTGTTTAGCAGTACCTTGTTGTAGGGGAATGGAAGTTATTTTCTCCCCCTAATATCTGAAAGGAAGCCAACTGCAAGGGGGTATTTTGAATCCTAAATGGCTTCAAGATGACTGTCCATTAATTGGCTGTGTATGGGTGCATTCACTTGTGGTTTTAGCACTGGTAGGAGCCAGAGTGAGACAGCTGCTTAAAGTCCATTCTCCACAGCACAGACACGGGCAAAAGCAGTACAACGTTTCTTCCAGATCAACCAATGGGCCTCCACCCTTTGACTTAGAGCACCCATCCTGAAAGCTAAAAGGGCAATATATGTGGTGTGGACTGTGGAAATCACTTACTGAGACTGGCCAACACAAATGCCAATCGTAGTACTAGTTTGCGATGTGGGCAGCTGTAATGTGTGTGTCTGGGAGACAGGATTCCCGTCAACATGGGAAAGACAAGTGAACCAACCCTAGTACCATTAGCGATTGGTTACAGGGGTACAAGAGAGAATTATTAGTTATCCTATCCCAGCATCTTGACAGTTAGTGCCACCTCTCTGAATCACACCCACTCTCCAGTACCTTCTGCCTCCTGTGAGGTCTAGGACTATTGCTGCCTTGTAGAAAGAAAACCCTCCAGCAAAAAAAGTGCTGCTGCAGTGGACTTCAGCTATAGCTAATTGGGAGCATGAAGAAAAAAGCCTGAGTGACACATATATAGCAAAGCACAGATAGAGTGAGGACTGTGTAGCTCATCCTCCCTTCAGGAGAAAATCCAGCCCCTCTGGCCCTTTTTTCTGATTGGCCACTGCTAGAGGGCTTTCTCTTCACCTCCTCCCCTAGTTCTTGTCACACAGAAAGCAGAAGACCAGAAGTCGAAAGTGCAGGCAATGCAATGTTTATTGGGGTTAGTTTCAAGCAAGCATATTCATAGCTCTACACGCCGGCAGAGTCTGTTTCACAGTGTTCCGTTCCCTGACATTGCAGAGTATTTACCCCGTGTCCCCCCTCCCAGCTCTGACACTGAAGAGCCTTGCCTGTGTCCCCGTTCCCCATTCCCACCTCCTCCTCCTTAGCAGGCCCAAATATACCTGCTGTGCAAGTCCCTAGTCACATCCCTTACAACTTAAGGTCATGTTCTGTTTTAGAGGGTTGTAAGTCTAGGGTCTTTGTCCCACCTCTTTTGTATTCCATGGAAGAGGTCAGGAGTGAGGTTGTGCTCTTGCCAAGGCCAGGCCTTTCTTTGTCTTTTAGTGTGTCTTATGCTTCCCCTGTTGCCCCCCTTGGCCTTCCTAACTGGTTGCTCGACCTTGGGTTGAGAAAAGAACTGGGCAGCCTTTCAGTGTATGTTCATATATTACACACCCACCATACCCTGTAACGCTTTAGTTCCATCTCTTATCATCCCATCTGCTTGTGGGTAGATGTAACACACAGTATCTTTGATCACACATATTAGTAAAAATATCAAAGTCAAACGCAAAATTCTATCCCAGGCTAACAAACAGGCCTATATACTAACAGCCACGTTGTCTACATTCCACATTCTTGAGAAGTGAACACTTGTCAAAGGATGTGCCTGCCCTGTAGCACTCCCTGCTGGCCAAGCATGGTTCTGCAGCACCCAGCCTTGATTTCCCCTTCACAGGTTCCCCGTAATGATCCAGAGGCTTATATCCAACAGCAAACCCTTTTTGGGGGGCTGATTTATGATCAAATAAACCAAAGTACAGTCAAACCCAAAGCAAAGTCTCTTCCATCCCTTGCCCCCACACCCAGGCACAGCCCATCCTCCCTGAGGTCCATCTGGCTTCAAGCCTCTCCAGCAGGCTCAATTTTCAGCCCTCCAAGCTCTGCTCAGTCTCTCTCCTCAGCTGTCCCTTGGCACTTACATTCCCAGCCTGCAACTTCTGCCCTTTACAGTCAGGGGGTTGCATAGGCCACCTCCTCCTCCAGTCTGTGCTTCTGGACTCTCAGCTGCTGCCCCTCCAGCAGCTCCCTTCAGCAACCCTTTCAGCAGCTCTCACACCAGCTTCCACAGATGGTGTCTCCCCCTTTTTAAGGACTACATGCCTTCCCTTAAACTTAACTGGGCAGCAGGTAACTAGTCACAGGTGCACTGGACACCCCACCACACACTCTTAAAGGGGCCAATCATCCTGTAACACTGTTCTTGGCTCAGACTGGCTACAAAAATGAAAGGCTCTTAGAGAAGCAGTGCAGGGGAGCAGGCCATCTGATCATCCCTTAAACTGCAGACAGATAGTAGGCTTGATAGTAAAAGATCTGCCACCTTTGTAAATGGACCAAGTCCTAAAGTCCCTACTCAAGCAAAACTTTCATTGTAATCAAGGTGAGTTTGCTTGAGTCAGGACCGCCACATTTAATCTGTTATTATTATTACAGTTTTACTGGTGTGTGTGGTACTGTGCGAACATTAAAGACCTTGTTCTGTCCTGGAACCTTACCATACAGTTCAACAAAACAGTGCAGTCACACGTACAACAGCACAGGGCGGCTCAGTGGTGAGGTAGGACAGACGCCTTAGTTAGACCCTTATTGGAAAACTTCACAATAGAAATGTTTAAAGGATGGATACAAAAAAAATTGTGTAGCACACAAGAACAGGACTAGATCGATGCACAGGGAGCAGCAAAAAAGCTGCAAAGAGGAGACAGATTTACAAAAGTGCACAATTAGGAGTGACGTTTGCATGGAGAATAAGAAGAGGAAGATGCAGCTATGTACATATTAAACCATTACTGTAATACCATCTAGAGCAATACATAAAGCCTTACATCCACGCACAGGGGCCAAGTTATGGGTGCAGAGGGAACTACACATCTGTAATTTCTGACTTCTGTACATTTAAAGACTCAGCATTAATAAAGGGAGAGTCCTTTCCAAAGCAAGTAGACAGCTCGAGCAGAGTTAGCCCACATCTCAGAATAGCAGCGTGGACACACTGGCATGGGCTAGGTATCTGAGTACAATCCTGCCCAACTGCCTCGGCGCGTTCTCGGGCAGCTAGCCTGAGCCACTCTCTGTGCTGCTGTGTTCACACTGTAATTTTTAGCATGCTGCTCGAGCAGAGCTAGTATGTCTGTCAACCCATGCTGGAAAAGCACCTTGCCAGCTGCTGTGTAGACATACCCTCCCTTTGGACATGCAGATTGTGTAACAGAGGAGGCCTGTAGGGACATCTTTATCATATACAGGATGTTGAAGTGGGGTTTCTTAGCTTTGTAAGTAGCTTCTATGTTGCTTTCCCATTTACTCAATTTCAGAGTAAATTTTCCTTATTCTCAGAACAAAACACAAGACAAGGAATTGGCCCCATTCCCCCCAACACACATACTTTTGCACGGTACCTTTTTCTAATCCATGCATCAGATTCTAATCTCAGTTACAAGCAGCGGGGAACTACAATCTTGAGGTTAAGGCTCTTCACCGGAACTCAAGAGATCTAGCTTTGATTCTCTGCTCTGCCACGGACTTCCTGTGTGACCTTGAGCAAGTCACTTAGTCTCTCTGTGCTTCATTATTGCCATTTTACAAATGGAAAGCTAACACTTCCCTACCTCACAGGAGTGACGTGAGGCTAAATTTGTCAACATCCACATTCTACTGCCTCTGACGGGACCACACTGAGACAAGGCTGAGGCTGTGAGGGGGATGAGTTATGGAACTATGGAGCATGGATGGGGCCCATTGCAGCTCATTTTTCCAGCTGATTTACAGCTTAGTTAGCTGTACCGTTCCTGTACAGTGTCATGCGGCATTTTACACTAGTGCAGAGTGTCAAGTTGTCCTGCAGCGGCTCAAGAGCATGAGAACCAACTGCAGAGCAGACAATTAAGAACCAGGATAGAAACCCCAAACTGGTTGTGAGTTCTATACTTCGATTTTACCAACCAGTTATTGAGTGTAAACTCCTCAGGCACAAGAACAGCCTTATGTGGAGTCACAGACAGTCTCCCCGGGCACGCCAATCTGCCTCACCACCCAGGTAAATCTACTTTTGTGATAGATGGTCCTTTACATCAAGCATCACAGCAATATTCAGGTTATTCCCAGTCCCAAAGAACCAGTCACTTAGTCCAGTTCTATTGTACCTTAGATCTCACACCAAGGACAGCACTTGTAGCCAATCCTATAATAAGCTATCTAAACATTTAGTAATAGGAAAAGGAAACAAGACCATTTCCTGTTGGGAAGGACGTAACACATTCTGTTGGAGACCAGCACTCCACACTAGTTAGTCTCTCTCTCCTCTCTGATGACTGACATAGTCATAGAGACTTACAATACAAACACTCAAATATTACCCACATGCAGCAACTCTCAAACATTCCATAAACACTAAACACATTCTTATCATTCTAATACCTATTTTAACAGACAGATCCAGGTATATGTTTGTCAGTATTCAGTGGAGACATGGGGACCTTGGCATGAGCTGGCACCTGGTCTGCCAGCGTCATCCCCCTCTGAAAAATGGTGTAGGAAAGGGTGTCATTGATGCTCCTGAATATGCCTCAGGATCCCCCTATTCTTGCTAAGCTATCTGCCACTATATTTTCTTTTCCCTTGATGTGGACTATTTCCATGTCATATTCCTCTAGGGCTTGTGCAGTCTTATTGGCGGTGAGTTGCCCATCAAAACCTTAAAATTTTCTCTTCTACACATAGGCGCCGACTCCATGGGTGCTCCGGGGCTGGAGAACCCACGGGGAAAGATTAGCGGGTGCTCCACACCCAATGGCAGCCAAGCTCTCCCTCCTCGGCTCCTTCCCCCACCCCGAGCACACCGCGTCCCTGCTCCTTCCCCCTCCCTCCCAGTGCTTCCCACCTCCCATCCCCCGCCACCTCACAGCTGATTGGCAGTGCTTAGGACTTTCTGGGAGGGAGGGGGAGGAGCGGGGATGCGGTGCGCTCTGTGGGGGGAGGTGGAGAAGAGGCAGGGCAGGGGCAGGGATTTGGGGGAAGGGGGTGGAATGGGGGCGGGATGAGGACAGTGCAGGGGCAGGAAGAGGCAAAGCATGGGCGGTTGGGGGGGTCGAGTACCCACCGGACAGAGGGGAAGTCGACGCCTATGTTTATACAAATAAGGCTTAAGTTTCTTAATAGTCCAAACTATGGCATAACATCCCCTCTCAATGATAGCATACTTCTGGTCAGCGGAGGTCAGTTTTTTCTCAAGAAGGCCATGTGGTGCGTCTTGTGCCCCATCCCAGCCTGCATTGGCACTGAGCCTATCCCAGTGTTAGAAGCATCAGTGCACAGCACAAAGGGTTTGCTGAAATTGGGGCTGACTAAAGCTGGCTCAGTAGACAAAGCCTCTTTTCTGTCCTTGACGCCTTTCTCACAGACCTCAGAACTCATCACCAGGTCTGGCTTCTCCTTGTTTGTTATGGGAGCCACAATGTTGCTAAACTGCTTTACAAACCTCCAATACTAATTGGCTATACCAATAAAGGATTGGACCTGCCTCTTGGTTCATCGGGCAGGCCAATTCTGAATGGTTTCTACTTGTAAAGAGTCACAGAAAACAAACCCACTACGTGTCCTAAATAAGGTATCCTGGTGGACTCCACTTTACATTTGGACACCTTGACAGTGAGGTTGGCTTCTCTAAGCCTCTGTAATACTATTCCCACATGGTTCAGGTCTACGCAGACTCTGGAAAAGGTCTGTAAACCCTACAGCACCTCATTGACAGGCCTCTGAAAGGTAACCCCCTCCATTAATTAATCCAAAAGGCATAACCTTAAACTCATATAGACCACATTCCACTATGAAAACTGCCTTTCCCTGGGCATCAACATCTAAGGGAATTTGCCAACACCCCCAAGTCAAATCTAGAGCAGTACTTCTGAATTTTACACACACACCCAATCGATCCAGTAGATCCTCTGTCTGGGGTGTCGGGTAAGGATCAGGTTGGGTAATGGTATTTACCCTTCTAAAATCCACACAAAATATCATGGTTTTAGCCCTTTTAGATACCATCACAATAGGAGACACCCAGGGGCTTTTGTATTTCAGAATCACCTCCCACCTCCTCCTGAATCTGTCTTTGCATTCCTCCTATAGCATAGCATAGCATAGCATAGCTAAGAGCAGAGCAGGGCCCTGTAGTTTCAATGAAAGGCACTATTTTGTTAGTTAGACTGGGCAGGTTGGAAATACCAGCCTGCGATGTTTCAAGAGGGCCAACATCTCCTGCTTGTGGGTTGGGCTCAAGCCCTCCCAAATCTCAATGCTCTCCAGAGGAGTCTCTTCCTTACCCTTCTTGACCAAATCAATTAAAGGGGCAGTAAACTTGGACGGCTGGTGACCCAGCCGTTGGGGGAGGCTAGCCCCAACCCCCTCCCCTTGCGCCCAAGGCCTGGCCCCTCCCCATCTGCCCCCCCTTCTACCTCTGCCTCCTCTGCAGGAGCCCAGAGCACCCCCATCATGGCCCCTGGCCTGGGTGGCGAGGGCCCAGTCCCAGTGCTCTGGGCGGCACAGCCAGCCCCAGAGAGCCGGGTGCCAGCGCTCCCGGCCCCAGGGTGCCAGGTGACACAGTCCCAGCACCAGACATCCTGACTCCCTGCAGGAGGCAGGCCAGCCAGCCCGGGCCAGCCAAGGCAGAGCGCTCTGGGAAGGGAACCACAGGAGGAGGGAGCCTGGCCTGTGGGTGGAGTGTGAGCAGGGTATGATCATCAGAAATTTCTACAGCCTCAAACTGTGCAAGGTTTTTTGTCACAAATAGCTGCATTTACCTCCTCTGTAACTATACATAACAGTTGCTCCTGGGCAATCAGATCAAACAGTTTTCCATAATCACCTTCAGCCCCTCCATTATCCATGTTCTCATAAAATTACACATTTTCCACACGAGTGACATTGTCAAACATTCTGAGATTTCTATACTTCAATTGATAGGTCTCAGGGTAATCTTCAATCTTTTCAAGACATTTTCTTTAAATTTTTTGTACATCTTAGCATCACCCTCCCCCATGTTATTAAAACCTGTCTGGTTTTCCCAGTTAATCTGGTTAAGAGGATAGGCATCTGTTTATCCACTGGATTACTGTGCACCCCACATCGTGTCTCAAATGGGGACAGGAATTCTTCTACATAGTTTCTTTATAAATTGGACTTTTTCCCACTCCATTGTGTTGTGCGTGGGGGGGGGGGTGTACTCACTTGCTGGGGAAGCTACTTTTGCTGCACTAGTATTTTGAGCTGCATAGCCTGAGCTTCCATTAGCCTCTGGTGATTAGCTCTCTCTTCAACTGCCTCAGCTGCTTTGGTCTCCCTGATCTGCAACTCCACCATCACTCTCCAGTGCCCGTGTTCCTCCTGGACTCTCAAGTGTTGCAGTTGGGCCCGTTCCCTTAGGGTGGTCTCTGTGAAATTTGGGGAAGGAGGGTCCTTGGGCTCCACCACATCATCTTCCCTGGGCACCTGGTCAAAACTTAAGAGCAATGCTCTCAGCTCCTGAACTGCAGTTTTTTTATGGGATATTCCCCTCTGCAAGCATAAACTTTCAAGGTCTTTTTTCACAAGACCATCATACGACAGGGGTTCAATTCCTGTGTCTATTCTTTAACTTTTAAAGCTCTCCATATCAATATCAAACTCTTAACAGCACTGGGGTTATGATCTATAAACTTAATTGACCTGTGGAATGTGAATCCTGCTGACTATGCCAGTGTCAAACTGCCCTGCAGTGGCTAAAGAGTGCAAGTACCAACCTCAGACCACAAACTCCAAACTGGTTTTGAGTTCTATACTTAGATTACATCAACCAATTATTAAGTGTACATTTCTCAGGCACTAGAACAGCCTTAACACGGAGCACGGAGTCACACACAGTCTGCTTGGGTACTACGATCTGTCTCACCACCCAGGTTAACCTACCTTTGTGATAGACGGTCCTTTACACCAAGAATCACAGCACTATTCAGGTTACTCCTCGTCCCAAAGGACCAGTCACCCCAGGTCAACTGTACCTTAGATCTCACACCAAAGACAATGCCTGTAGCCAATCATATTATAAACTATCTAAACATTTAATAATAGGAAAAGGAAATAAGAGAGTTATTTACAAGATTAAAGCAGGTAAACATACATACACAAATGACTTACAATCATAAGTTTCAAAAGGTAATAAAAGCTTTTATGCTAATATTTTCCAAACAACTTCCCCAGGTAAGACACTCGCACTGTGCTGTAGAAGATCCCAACCCAGTCTCTACTCCGAGCTGAACACTGCACCATGATATCACTAGACTATCACTAGAGTCGGGATTTCAGTAGCAAGCACAAACTTCCTAGCAAAGAGCAGTTCACCTACGTATGTGTACCAGGGCAGCTGCCTCTTAAGCACCCCACTTTGTGGCTAGAGTTGGTTTTGCGGTGCCCTGTCTCTGTTTCCCCTCTGCGGGGCCCCATAAGCACTCCACATAGTTTATTGCGTGGCTAACAGCATCCCCTACCCGCAGCTGGTTTAATGACAGCAGCAGTTCAAAACAATCTCAGGGCCTCAGAATAGAGTCCATCACCACCACAAAAAAGTTCATGCTCAACTCTGGCTCTTCAAACACACAGAGCTCTTCTTCTCTCCCACGCTGCTTCTCACAAAGCCACCACTCCTGGCCTTTTCTAGCGGAAGCTCAACCTTCTGACTCTGGCTTCCTTCTCCTGTCAGCTTCTCTGAGCCACCGCATGGCCTAGGGTCCCCTGAGGTGTCCTGCTAACAAGCTCCCCATTTCTCAGGGCTCTTCAACTACACCCACAGCAGAGCAGGCTCACAGGTCCCTCTGTCCAGCTTTTTATTCACTTCTCCTTTTCACAAATCAACAGCATTGTCATGCCCCACTAGGCCTTAACTTCTGCCCTCAAGGGTCTCTCTTCCAGAGCTTTCAGCCACATCTTTTCTCCTTTACAGACTCAGCAGTGTGATCTCTCTCAAAAACCAAACAAAAAAAGCCACACAACAAACTTCCTGCTGCAGTCATAGTGGAAGCGCCTGACCCAACACAAGTGTGCCTCCTTAGTCGTCAGGGTTGCCTAGCCCCAAGACTTCCAGCCTGTGAGAGGTGAGCCACCCTGTTACTCTGTGTTTGTCTCAAGGTGCAGCCTCTCCCTCTTGCTGGTAGTTTCAAAACAGTGAGTTTTTTTAAAAACAGGTAAATAAACAAATAAATACTTCCATCCCCTTCCCCTGCCTCAGCCTTGCAGCAATTGCAACCTGGGACATGAGGCTTACCACAAATTACATATATGTTGATGCCTTTTGTTAAAATATTGGCAGCACATCAGAGTACCCCCATTCCATCCACTGCATCACTGACAAAGGCTCCTGCTTATAATATTTACTTACAGAGCCCCTACATGCATGACTTCATAGGCATTACAGGAAAAGAATAACGGTGTCCTGGAGATGATCACTGGATTTCAGCCGCTAGAATCAAAGCTGCATACGATCCTCACAGCAATAACTCTGCTTCTGGCACAGGCAAAAGAGTCTGGTTATCATTTATGAATAAACCTTTCCTCACTGAGGTTTCCTTGGGTCCTTCTTCCTTAGAGTCCAAACCCATCCCCGTCCCCAGAGGCAAATCACTGTGGTGCTCAGTACAGCACCTCCCAGCACAAATGGGGAGAAATAGGCCGAGCTGTCCGTAGCCAGCACGAATACACTCTAGGGAAGGAGAAAACTAAAATACCTTTAATTGGAGCCTATGGGAGAAGGACCCTTGGGTGAGAGCTGGAGCCTGAGGCTCTCTGATCAGCTGAAAGTGAGTGAGGGTTCTGACTGGCCCACTGCAGCCATTGTCCATCACCCCAGTGCAATTTTGCAGCCAGGCTTGAGAATACGAAGACAAAAAGACAAACCCTTTAACCCTTCACTGCTACTCTTCTGCCCCCCATGGAGCTGTTGTCCATTAACACCAAATCTTAGGGCATTACCTGGAGCGGCTGGCTGAGAGTTGGGCACTTGGCAGTCCGTCCCATCCCACCCAGCATTCTTCTCAGTTCAGGAGGTAGTGCACCTGTGTGCATGGACGTATCCCCAGCATTCAGCAGCATGGCAGATGTGCCTGCATTGCTGCACCAGGGGCTGCACCCATGACATGCAGCAAATAAGTGCCTTCCATTGTGATAACAGCTCAGAGAAGCCACAGATGAGAAAAGAAAATCCCCAAGTTTCCGCAGAAACTTGTTAGGGCTCCCACAGGGTGGGGAGTGTGCATAATTCTCACCCTGCCAAGGCCCAAATGTGTGACACATTATGAGACAAAGACCCAAAATTAGGGACCCAAAAAATATTCAGGAAACTTAAAATGCTGTGGGATTCCTCCCACCCTTTAGTGTCAGTAGCTCAGGTACCTTGGCTTCGTTGTGCTGTATTTCTGATGGAAATCACTTTCAACAACAACCATGAGGGGACACCAAATTTGCGTAGAATGTGGGCACTTTTGGAGCTAAAATGAGTGATACCCTTTGAAATGAGGGACATTGGAGAGGCCTCAGCATGGTCACAACCTCTTTCCCTCTGACCTAGTTGTCCCATCTTCCAGACCCCCTCTCTAGAAAATAGTGGTGGTACACAGGGATGGATCATGCTGGGGCCTTCTTGGTGCCTATCACTGTGACTGATGAGTTCCCCCCTAGACAATTGCCTTCTACCACCCCTCACACCCAGCCCTTCTGCCCTCAGCCCACTTCTTGCTCTCTGCTTCTCACACACAGCTCTTATTCTCTGCCTTCACCCTATTCCTCTCAGACCCTGCTGTCTTTCCAGCCCCCTTCCCACTCTTCATCCCCCTCAGACACTTCCCTCACCCTCAGCCCAGACCCCGTTCCCTGCCCTCAGTTTCCCCTCCTCTGTGTTCACTCTGGTGTTTCTCAGGCTCTGGATGGCAGCATGCTGCCCTTGCGTGTCACTCCAGGCACAGCCCCTCCCACTAGGCCAGCATCTTGCCTTTTGTTTACACACAGTCAGCCCTTCCCTTCTGAGCTCTGCTTCCAGATTTACCATGTTTAGGAAGCCAACGTGACCTACTTAGGCTCCCTGACCTAGTTATAGCCGAAACACCGACTCCAAACACGCACAAGAAAAAAAGGACAAAGGGAGTGTGGTGAGGAGGGAAATATTATCTTTGTTGTTTTCAAATGAAAACAAACCCAGCAAGGCTGAGCTGCCTGCTGCTGCCTTCGTCCAGCACTGCCCAGGCCCTGAGGGACGCATGAAGTTCAGCTGTTCACATGATTCTGCGACTGAAAAGGGCAGATACCACTCAGCAGAGCAATCTTTCCAAAAGTGTGGGGTATGTCGCAGCAGGGCATGAAGGACTAGCCACAAGGGTATTAATGGACTTTTTAACAGCTTTCATATAAAAAGTAGTAAGTCTCTAGCTATTATGGCTACAAAGCAAACCTTCAAAATGTGAAGCAAATGTGACCCAATGCAGACACCTGCCTGAGTTGGCAGAGAACCTGAAACACTTGTTCTGAGGGGTAAACTTCTCCACTTTTTTAATGTGCACTTAATAGAGCTGGTCAGGAATCGTTTGACAAAATATTTTTTCATCAAAAAATGCCAACTTTTTGCAGGAAAGGATCAGTTTCAACAAATTTCTTGATTTGTAGATTTTTTTGAAAAATGTTGGAATTGTTGAAACGTGACATTTTGACACTTTCTAAACCAAAAAAAAATCTGGTTTTCTAGATCAAAATGAATTTCCTTTTGACATTTAAGCAAATTAGAGTAACAATTTTCTTTAAAATTTAAACCTGATCAAAATGTAAATGAAAAAAGGTCTGAAATTATTGAAAAAAAATTGATTGACCCAAACCAATTTTTTCCCCAGACTTTTGGTTTATGAAAATTTTCAAGATTTCAACTTTTCATCTCAATTCAGGACAGGGAAAAATTTTGAAATCTTGAAAATTTTCGTGAGACAGGACAACCATTTCCCACACAGCTCTAGTGCTCCTCAGATGCCAATGAAGTTGCTCTAAAGGTTAGCATTGTCAGATATTTCACTGCTTCTCAAAGTATGTAAGCAAGGAGAGGAAAAATATTGGGAAGAACTACATCAGCATTTCCCACAGCGTGTGTGTGGTGGGGAAAGATGTAAAAGGCTAGACAGTGAGGGGTACAGCAGATAATTCAGAGACATATACTAACACCACAGGATGGGAATATGGGAGGGGTGGGCCATATGTTACTTATTGGTTTCATTTTCCTGAAGGGGGCGGTTCATCTCTTGAACATTTAGTAAAGTTTGAAATAGTGCCACTGGAAATCCAATGCATGCTTGCGTTGCAGAGCAGTCCTGCACATGCACATGGTCAAACAGGGATGTAAGAGGGGTACAGAGCAGGAAGGATGCCAAAGATAGTTGTAAGGAATTTGATTTGATTTAATGGACAGGAGTTCAATAGCACATCATTAACACCACCAAAAATACATGCACCACAGAGAGTCCTATTAGCACTGAGAACTAAAGTAAAAGATGACCTCAGATGATAAAATTGGATGTCATAGAGCAGACTCAACCATCCTGACAGGTCAGTTTCCACTTACTCCAGTGGCTGCTGTTACAGCACACACACAGGGCAGGGTGACGTGGGCTGGGTGGTGGGTGAGAAAGATAGATTTGAATAGAACTGAAGAGAGTGGGGAAGCTGGGGAGGCCAGAGAGGAGACAGATGCAGTTTGCCCTGGGTTTGGGCAAAAGGGAAATAGAAGGAAAGCAGAGGTAGTACAGAAGGGTAACCAGCAATTACTTTCCAGATAGCTTCTAAAGCTGATTGGCCCATGCAGGGCCGGCTCCAGGCACCAGCCGACCAAGCACATGCTTGGTGCGGCACCTTGTAAGGGGCGGCCAGTCTTCGGGTGGCAGGGCAGCACTTGGGGTTTTTTTTATTCATCGGGGTGGCGCTCGAGGGATTTTTGTTTGTTTGTTTCAGCGGCACGGTATTGGGGGGTTGTTTTGGTGGCACGGCGCTCGGGGGGGGGGAGGTTGTTTCAGCAGGACAGGGCGGCGCTCGGGGGGGGGGGGTTGTTACGGTGGAGTGTTCCCCTTTTCTTTTTCTTTTTTTTTCGCTTGGGACGGCAAAAAAGTTAGAACCGGCCCTGGGCTCATGACAGCACTGCCAAGAACTCCCTTTCTGCTTCATCATCCAAGTTGTGCCTTCCAGCTGTGTTTATGAATATATTCTGGTGCAACTTTTGCTCCTGATCTTTCCCTGTTGAACACGTGACTTCCCATACTTACCCCTCACCCTTTGTTTATTGTCATCCCTCACTGTGTTCAATCTAATATAGGGCATGGTCCTGTGGGGGCACCCCCAACTCCCACTGACTTCAGGGCACTTCATTCTGGATTAGCAGCACTGCCTGATATTCTACTCCTGGCTCCCCATGCAGCTCCCTCAAGGCCCCTCAATCCTGACCTGCAGCACCCCACATTTGAGACATATCAAATACATACTTTTCAGGCGCTCCTGATCAACAGTGCTGTGAATGATTCCTATACCCCACATACTGCTCACTGGTAGAGATGTATTAAAGGCACATACTCTGAGGCATACTCAGGTACACACCTTACCTTAACACCAGACCTTAGCTACACCTATAAAGAACCTCTTGGGGTCAGATGATTTGGAAAGGACTCACCAGTGACCAAATGTGCTATGCAAAAATGGTCAGGATTCTTCGTGACTCTCAGCAGATATAAAAAAAATGAATGAAACACAAATTCCAGACTCACTGATTTCATTTGCTGCTGTAATTTCTGATCGAATTTTCAGATGTCTGAGCATTCCATAGCCCAGTGTATGTCAGCCACACTTCACTGCTGGTTTTATGTTATTAGTATTGACAGCCACTCAATTTAAACGGAGGTTAGGATTGAAATCCTGTCTTGTCGCTTATCTCTGCCTTTTTATCTTGTTTGTTTCCTCTCATTACAGAGAAATCCTCCCTTTCATAAAGCCCAGTCTGAAGACCTCAGCAAACATGCAAACAGGATGGTAAATGGATTAGCCAGGGAGGTACTCTAGGCTGAAGCCTGCCTGAATAGACACTCATGGATCAATCGGCTTTGCCTTCCAAAGCTAATGGTATGAGTTTCTCTGTCTGATTCTCGCTCAGGTGATCTTGGGGCACTCTCAATAGTGTATCTGATAGAATTATATCCCTTTAGGAAATAGGGATGACAAAAGAGGGCACGGTATGTTGAAGGTGGGGAGAGACCTAACCGCATAGTAATACTATGCTCTTCTGCAGGATCTTAACACAGGATCTTGGCAAAGACTAAGGAATGGGTGTATCACAACTGCTGTTTATTACGCTAATTATGATCATGTCACTGTTACCTTCTCCTAACTCCTGTTTGTTGGTTTATCTCACCTGTTGTGTCTCATCTGTTTCTGCTGCAAGCTCTTTGGAGCGGGGACTGTCACTTTCTTGTGTGTGTACTGTGCTTAGCTATCAGGGACCAGACCAGCCACTGGTCTGCTCCCTGATTTACTTCTGGGCTAGGTCAACTTGGTGTGCAGGTGAGAGTCCACCTCAGTGCACCAGAGCTTGGTCCTGGTAGGAATCACCAGAATCGGACACCTCCTGGACTACAACCTGGAGGGATTGAGTGGATCCCCTTGTGCTTGGTCCATGCATGGGGCTCTCCACCCCTTATACGCCCCAGTGCGTAATCCAGGAGGTGACGGCAGCTTTACTGCCTGACTCTCGGGCCTTTATTGAGCAGGTCCTACCCCCCACTACAGAAAGGATGTGAACAAATTGGAAAGAGTCCAGCAGAGGGCAACGAAAATTATTAGGGGGCTGGGGCACATGGCTTACGAGGAGAGACTAAGGGAACTGGGCTTATTTAGTCTGCAGAAGAGAAGAGTGAGGGGGGATTTGGTAGCAGCCTTCAACTACCTGAAGGGGGGTTCCAAAGAGGATGGAGCTAGGCTGTTCTCAGTGGTGGCAGATGACAGAACAAGAAGCAATGGTCTCAAGTTGCAGTGGGGGACGTCTAGGGTGGATATTAGGACACACCATTTCACTAGGAGGGTGGTGAAGCACTGGAATTGGTTACCTAGGGAGGTGGTGGAATCTCCATCCTTAGAGGTTTTTAAGGCCCAGCTTGACAAAGCCCTGGCTGGGATGATTTAGTTGGGGTTGGTCCTGCTTTAAACAGTGGGTTGGACTAGATGATCTCCTGAGGTCTCTTCCAACCCTAATCTTCTAGGATTCTATGAGGGTGCTCCCTGCCTGTCCCTCATCCCTGGCCCTTTGAACTTTCTCATTGAGCCCCTGCCCTGAGAGCCCCCACAGCCACCCACTCTACACACCCCGAGCCAGCTGCATGACTTGCAGCCAGTTCATTTCTGTACACGCTTGTGCTCCACACATTTCATTTCCTCACCCTCCTGTCTCACCCTGATACTAAGTGGCGGGACCTCTTACCATCTGTTGAGAGCGAGGAACCCTGGTGGGCCAACCTGTATTCCCCCTTGGTTCCACAGCCTGCTGGGGATATTGGTTGGCAGCTCTTCCATGGTGCTGTGAGCATAGGCATGTACTTGACGCGATTCACCCCCTCCCCGACACTGTCCTTTTTGCAGCTTGAGGGAGACCGTGACACACCTCTCTCTCGAGTGCGCCAGGCTGCAGCCCCTTTTCAGGCTCCTCCAAAACCTTCTTTTAAGGTTCTGGCTGCATTGCTTCCCACATCTCTTCATCTATGCACACCCCATCTGTGGCCCCACGAAGTCGTGAGACCTCCTCGTCAACCTCTTCCTGGCATTCACTAAAGTAGCCATTTATAATACCAGGAGGAAGATGTTGGACAAGGGGGTGCTCTGCAACTATGGAGCCTACTTCTGTTCCTCCCCTGGCTCACGTCTCTGGGCAGAGTTCCTCTGGGCAGTGTCCACTGGCTCCCTAGACACCTTTGAGGAGCAGTGGACGCTGTCTGGGATTCTCTGCTCGGTATCCCACTATGGATCCCTGATTTTGTAACCATCACCTTCATTCCCAACCCTGTTTTTCATCATTTGTCCCCTGTAATTATTTGAATCCCGGGTCCAGTAGCTCCTCCCCTTTGGCTGGGGGAGGGGCCTGCAGATGCGGGCGGGCTTGTGCCCACCCACCTCATGGCTTTCAATAGGTACTTCTGGGCTAGGCGACCAACAAGCCCAACTGTACTGCCTTGGAACTGACAGTGGCCACAGCCCATCGTGGGCTGCTGGTTTAGCAACCCTGTTTATAAGCCTGACTCTGACAGGCGATCAGTGGCTGCTAAATGCGTATGACACCTGCAGCTATGCTTGCCCTTGTTCCAGCTCCTGCTCTGGTTTCAGACTTTTGGTTTTGATCCCTGGCTCTGCCTCTGGCTTACAACTTTGGTTTACCCCTAGTTCTGGCATTCGTTGTCTGTCCCTCCAGTACTGACCGTTGGCTCATTTCCTGGACTCTGCCCACCCTGGACGCAGCTCTAACCGGTAGGTGAACTCTCACTTCTGTCACTAGGACTAACCACCCACTGCCCAGTTGGCTTCAGCAGTACAGTGAAGCCCTGGTCCCTAACTCTAATATGCTACCACAGTATCAATAATAACAATGTTCTTCCATCTAAAGGTTTCAAAGCACTTTATGGTCGTGAATTAAGCCTCCTAACATCCCATGCAAGGTGGACAAGTGTTGTTATTCCCATTCTATCCATATATCCCATACCAGTTATTGTGTCCTCAAGCTCATTTTACTGCTGATGAATCTGAGGAACAGAGAGGTTAAGTTACTCTCCCAAGAACATGTAAGAATAGAATCAAAGACCCCTGACAGGTGCTTAGATCACTAGACCACACTTCCTCCCTGCAGGACTTTTCTACTGAACTTTATCCACAGAACAGGGGCAGCAACGGAAAAGACTGTGTGAGTTCCTTCCTCGGGATGTGCCTGAACACTGACCAGGAGGGAGCTCTGGGGAGGGGAGCTCACCCTCTGTGGCCCATTCAGTCCTCAGCCTTTGCTGAGATGGCCAAAGGGCCCATGTAGCACTAGCTGCAATGGAGCTGGAGGGGTCTTTGCCGATACTGCCACCTGCCTGTTTGAAACTGGGCTGAGACCCACCAGCTCTGACCGTTTTCTGAAGGGTCATCCTTCTTGGAAGCATCTCTATTAATTGCTGAACCAAGCCCCTCTTTTGCATCTAAAGCCCAGGCCTCTCTTGGGACTCTAGCTGGGAAGCAACCCATCACTAGCCTGTAATCATAAAGGCAGTGACCAGAGCAGCGGAGAGATGAGCACCAGCAGCCTCAAGAAAGGAACAAGCAGAGGCAAGTGCCATGCAATGACAGCAACAGAGCCATTTGCTAAAATAAAAGCACCTGAGATGTTAAAGCAACAGAGATTTCTATATTTTAACTCCACGGGGGTGGGATGTTGATCCACAGCTGGAGTCTCCTAGTTTAAGTTTTCACAAGCCTTGCAAGTGGGACCCAAGTGAGTGGCTGCTGTGGGAGCCATTAGGAAAGACAAGCAGCCTCTCTCTGTACTAGTGATGGGAATGGAAAGGAGGCTTTTAAGGAGGTGAGGAAAGAGCAGCAGAGATCAGCATCCATGGTTTGCTTAGCACCTGGCTGCTAGAAAACACAGATGCTCTTCCCAACCAACCGCATGCTTTCAGCCCTAGCAGGCAGCTGAAGATATCGCAGCTACAAAGGAGTGAACATTTGGCTGAGCCTATTTCAAAGCCCTGCTATGAAAAGCTGAGCACATAGTACCCCCCGAGCCAGATTCTGCTCTGTGATGACAGTGTAAATCTGAAGCAACCAAACTGATGTCCGGCTTTGGATTTATTCCAGGAAAACAACTGAGATCAGAGTCTGGTCCAGAGTAATACTGAATATGATGTGAAGTTACCATTAGAGGGAGCGGACTTCGTCCTTCTGTCATCACCACTTTCACTGTTCTCCTCCATCCAAGATGGGCTGGGTTAAGCCCATAGACCAGGGTCTGTGCTTCTGCCAGTGGGAGGCACTGCAGAGTATTGCCAGGTGCTCCCCCTGCACTTAGCAATGTAAGTAACCTCTGCATCACACCCAGGCCTTGCCAGTTGAGGGTATTCACTCCAAAACACTGCATGGCAAAGTAATGAACTAGGGCCAATTCTGTTCCTCTTAAAATTATGCCCCGCACTTGCTGTCATCATCCTCTAAACCTGCACAAAGTCAGCATCAAACACACCAGGATCTAAATGAGAGCATTTGACACTCCTTTTGCACTCCTCTTGCAGGTGTCAGTGACAACCCAGGGAGAAAGGCAGGTGAGAATCAGGCTGGGGGATTGGGGGTGACTGTTGATTTCAGTGGCAGCCAGAGGATATCCCTTCCACAACTTCTTTTGGTATTTTACTTTTAAAATCTCACTCTGATGCCCTCACACCCCCACCCCTTTCTTCATTCTTGAGATTCTCTCTCTCTCTCGTATTGCTAAGGTAAGTTATTGCTGATTAAAAGGAGCTGGGCTGGCAGCTCTGGAGAAAGAATCCCCTTATTTAATCCCCCAAAAAGGTACAGCAATGGCAGAAGTGGGACAAGCTGCTCCCCACACTGCCCATTTTCCTTAGCCCTAGGGGTGAGAGGCTGAGTCTCCAGGATCTACCCACTCTTTGGTCTCCGCCGTGTCTCCCGCAAGGTGGCTAGTTACTGCCAATCATAAGAGAAGCACTGGTGACTTAGACTCTTGTCCACTAGGAACTGCTCTGAGACCAACCAACACTTTTCATGCAGAAGGATTGAATAAGGACTGGGAATGGCTGAGCCATTACAAACATTGAATCTATCTCCCCTTGTAAGTATTCTCACACTTCTTATCAAACTGTCTGTACTGGGCTATCTTGATTATCATTTCAAAAGTTTTTTTTCTCTTACTTAATTGGCCTCTCAAAGTTGGTAAGACAACTCCCACCTGTTTATGCTCTCTGTATGTGTGTATATATATATATATCCTCAATATTTATTCCACTCTATATGCATCTGAAGAAGTGGGCTGTAGCCCACGAAAGCTTATGGTCTAATAAATTTGTTAGTCTCTACGGTGCCACA
This sequence comes from Trachemys scripta elegans, assembly GCF_013100865.1. Lineage (NCBI taxonomy): Eukaryota > Metazoa > Chordata > Testudines > Emydidae > Trachemys > Trachemys scripta. The sequence goes on from NC_048301.1 coordinate 39,950,440, forward strand.
AGTACTCCTGTTCTTTTTGCGGATACAGACTAACACGGCTGCTACTCTGAAACCTACTAAATAACTGTCATCCGGTAGCTGCTTCTAGTCAGCACTGACCTGGCTGAGATCTGAACCATGCCAAGAGCAGATAGGCTCAATATCCCACTACAGCACCCCAAGCCGGTCTCTCTCTCCTCTTGCCATCATTTTTCAAACTAATATCCTCAGCCACATGCAGCTGTTTTTCATTTGGCCTTGGAAATGGTTCTAAATGGAGGTTACCATGTGCCTGGAGCTCCCCCGCACAAAAGCCTGTGCCATGCCAAAATGGTGCCAAAGCTTTCCACAAACCCAGAGCTACATCTTTCAGATATCCCAGTGGGGGAAGTCTCCCCACACCAATGCCATCACAGGAAAATAGCCTGAGTCCAGAACACTAAAATACAATTACACCACGGTTTTGTCTTGAGTCGGCAAAGTGGTTGAGTTTAGCTCAAGCTTAATCATCATATTAGCTAAACTTGACCTAAACTTGATCACTTTTCTGAGTCAAGGCAAGAGCGAGAGCTGAGAATGATGAAATGGGAGAGTCACCATCTGAATGAGGGAATGTGAGCTCTGACCTACATGTTCACACCCACCCTTCCTGCCATCCTACACTAAACTACACCATGCCACTCATGTGCCTGGGGCAGCATAAAGGACAAATTCTCTCTCTTGTGGTTAACTAAAAACATTAGCGAGGGAGGACACATGAGTGGAGGCAAAGTGGGACCTGGGTATGAAATTAATAAATGATATTGCTTCCTTTCCTGGGGCATAGCAGAGATGCCGTGCAAGATTTGTTACCCTGTGTAGAGTGCCATGTCACCATTATCTGTAACCACAGTCTTTCTCCAGCACATAGAGGCTCTGTTTAGCTTTCCTGGCCCAGCTGTGAGCCAGAAGCAGGGACGATTGCCACAGGAAGCCTTTATCAGGCTGTCTGCCTTAGGGCTTTATACTGATGCTCATCACCACAGTATCGAAGAATATTCCACAGGCTCATTAGTGTGTGTGACATTTTCTGAGACAGTCTCCCATTCCTTCCTCCTGGGGGGCATGGATCAGTGTTCTTGTCGCGCTCTCCATCAGTACCTGGCCTGGGAAGCTAATGATCCAACCACTGGACCAAATTTGGTGATGAATCCTGGTCACGTGCCCCCTAAGGCACATTGCGCATATGTGAAAAAGATGATTCCTTCCTCCCCGTAATATTGCTCACCTGTGGGATCCAGGAGCCTCCTTGCTGCCACAACTCTAGACACACTGACCCCTCAGAAATTCATAGCTACAGCAGTGATAGAGTGCCCCACTCCAAAAACCAAAACCCCTAACATGTAAACCTAGAGGAGAATCTCCATTAGCGTAGGGCCTATGGCACACATTTGAGTAGTTTGGCTTCTGTCCAACACAGGGCAAACACACTCCCATGCTACAATCTTTAGCACTTAAACAGCACCTTCCAACAGACCCTGAGGGTTACGGAAGTAGAACTGGCCATTCCAGGAGAGAGAGGAATTTGCAGAGGCTCATTTTGCTCCTAATCGAAAAACCAGGAAGCCAGGCAGAATGTGCAAAGCTACAATGGGACTCTGAGGAGACGGTGCATCTCCCAGTCCCAGCCTTTATTCCACGGAGAGTCACCCCCACCCTGTGTACAGAGAATTACATCTCCCTACCTCTTACCTCCCCCAGCTCCTGGCCAGGTTCTGTCTGGGCCCAGCAGGAGAGAGAATCACAGGATCCAGAGGTGCTGTTTAGTTTGAAAGCAAAGCCGCTAGTGCTTGACTGGGACATAGCGGACCAAATTCAGTGATGAATCCTGGGCATGTGCCACCTCAGGCATGTTGCATATATGCTAAGAAGAAGCTGGAAGAGTTTCAATAACTAAATGTTGTGGTAAGAACGAATCTCCATTTTGTTATTTGGGGTGAGAGCTAGTCTCCCTGTGCTGTCCCTGCCACACTCCCCAGCTGCCCACTAACTCTCAGACACAAATATTGTAGCATTATCCTTCCAGCTGAATAGAACTACTACCATCCATACACCAGCCTTGGTTCCCCCGCCCCCTCCAGTGCTGAATATGTTGCTTCTGAAGCCCTATTGTCCCCTGAAGCCATCTGTAATAATAAATGCTCAGTGGTTTTTAGAAGCAGCCCTTTGGGTAAGCGGACACTCCTGTTTTGACTGATCCATACACTTGCTATCTATTATATGTGTATATTGGTTTGCAGTGGGGAAAGCATTTATTGCTTTTAGCACACTTATGAGTTTAAATAAAAACAAATATATCTATATTGACTGTAGTTATTATGCTTGGTTTCATACAGCATAAGTGCTTCAAATAAAAATAGATTGGTTAGAGGGAATGTGCATCAGTTCCAATAATAACACGGACAGCTTCAAGAAGCATATGAGTTTCATTTAACGTGCACTGGATTTACAAAGAAGGGGGAAGACACATTGGTTTAGAGGAGCTTTTAGTCTAAATTTTCTGTCTAAATGCTTCTGCAAGGTGAGGATGTTTACTGGATTTGTCAAACAGACCTGAATGAGAGTTTCTGTGAAGAGGAGGAGAGGGGGAGTCCATTAGGGGGTCCATGGTGGTATCACCAGAGGGAAAGTAATAAAAGGAAAATGTAAGATGTTGTAAAATGCTTCCTAATTATTCTACATATTAGAACATAGCATTATCTCCCTTAGGGAACAGCTGGGAGCCCCAGTCTAGACACTTCATACTAGACTGGGTGAAGTCCAGCAGAACAGAGCAGAGCAAACAATCCTAGAGTGGGGAGTAGTTGACATCTTTTCATGGCTCTGCTGGTGTAGTTCTAGGTGGGGATGCGAGCCCAGTGATCTCCCTGTAGATAAACTGATGGGGTAAGAGAAAGGCACCCCCCAGCCCCTCGAGATGTTGTGTTTGAGTTTCTATGGAGGGTGGCTGGGAAATGGTCTCATAGGAGTGTGTGCTTCAGTTCCAGGACTGGCTGCTGTACCATCCTGTGGCCCTGTCCCAAAGATCACAGATTGGAGGAAGGTGGCAGCAAAGCCGGGAATATACCTAAGGAAGAAGTGTGTGGATTTAAAGGGGCATTGTTTAGCTTCACAAAGACTAATAATGAATCCTTAGGATACATCTCCACAGCAAAAATAGCTGCACGGTCATGAGTCTCAGAACCCAGGTCCAGTGATTGGGGCTTATGCGATGGGGCTAAAAATAGCAGTGTAGACATACAGGTTCTCGCTAAAGTCTGGCTCCAAGACCCTCCCTCCTCCCCCCAAGTCTCAGAGCCTGGGCTGCAGCCCAAACCCCACCATCTACACTGCTATTTTTAGCCCTTTAATGCGAGCCTAAGTCAGTTGACCAGGGCTCTGAGATTCACTGCCATGGCATTTTGGGGTTAGTTTTTGTTGTTGTTTTTTGCAGTGTAGGTGTCCCCTTAGATCCCTTAGTCACTGGCCTTGCATAGCTATGAACATCTCTGGCCGTGAAGCATCAGACCCATGGCGTGGATTTGCTGTAACTTTTTGTGGGATGGATGTGGGAGAAAGATTTGGGTGCAGGGACCCCTTTTAGGGAACAGGAAGAAAAAGGCCCATATTTCAAGGTCTTCCGGTCTGTTTTGCTTGCTCCACTCTCCCTTCTGGTGCATTTTTGCTGCTGCCATGAAGACACAGGCACCAGAAGGAAGGACTGTACTTGTCCATCTGAGCACACTGCTTTGACACTGAAATTCAGGCATGCTTGCTCACAGCTGGTGGCCCTGAAGAGGGATGTTTCCTGTGGCTGTAAGAGAGTTGTACAAGGGTACCCCTATTCTGTCTCCACCATGGGATCCTGATGGTCAGGCTGGGGTCTGATCCCCCACCAAAGCCCTTGGAAGCTCACTACTGATGGGACCATCTGTTCCCAGCAAGCAGCACTCACAGGAGCTGCTCGCTGGGACTTGCAGATTGAAGCACAGCAGGAGCTATGAGAAAGCAATGGGAGGCCGTGCAATGGGAAATTTCTATTTGCAGTGCGTGACGCATGGACATGTGGTTTTCCTTTACCAACCAATTCCTGACTGGGAAAAGCATTCAAATAGAGGACCCCAAACAGAACAAGCTGTATGACTTGCAGCCATACTGCCTTGAGCTATACTCTCCCTAGAAATCCCAAGCTAAGCAGCAGTGGATTGTATCCAGGCATAGACAGGAGACCTCTAAGGAACAGCAGGATATGCTGCTAGTGTCTCAGTAAGGTGTGTTCTTCCCTCTGAGTCAGTATTGACTCCATCATGCTGTTGCTGGCCATTTTGTGTCTCATAAGAAATCAACAAGATGTCTTGCACACTCTACTGTTCAAACCTTCGGTTCTGACTAGGGCTGTCAATCGCAGTTAACTCAAGCAATTAACGCAAAAGTAATTAATTTGATTAAAACTGCAACTAATCACAATTTTAATGGCACTGTTAAATAATAGAATACCAATTTATAAATATTTTTCTATATTTTCAAATATATAGATTTCAATTACAACACAGAATAAAGTGCTCACTTTATATTATTTTTGATTACAAATATTTGCACTGTAAAAAAGTTAAACAAAAGAAATCGTATTTTTCAATTTCTCTCATACAAGTACTGTAGTGCAATCTCTTTGTTGTGAAAGTGCCACTTTCAAATGTAGCTTTGTTTTTGTTACATAACTGCACTCAAAAACAAAGCAATGTAAAACTTTAGTCTACTCAGTCCTACTTCTTGTTCAGCCATTCACTAAGACAAACAAGTTTGTTTACATTTACAGGAGATAATGCTGCCTGCTTATTTACAATATCACCTGAAAGTGAAAACAGGTGTTTGCATGATACTTTTGTAGCTGGCATTGCAAGGTATTTATGTGCCAGATATGCTAAACATTTGTATACCCCTTCATGCTTTGGCCACCATTCCAGATGACATGCTGATTTTTTTTTTTTTTTTTTTATTAAACAGAGTGTTAAATTAATTTGTAACTGAACTCCTTGGGGAACAATTGTATGACTCCTGCTCACCTGCATTCTGCCATATATTTTGTGTTATGGTAGTCTTGAATGACAACCAAGCACATGTTCCATTTAAGAACACTTTCACTGCTGATTTGACAAAATGCAAAGAAGGTGCCAATCTGAGATTTCTAAAGATAGCTACAGCACTCCACTCAGGGTTTAAGAAGGTCTTCCAAAATCTGAGAGGGATGAGGTGTAGAACATGCTTTCAGAAGTCTTAGAGCAAGGCTCCACTGCAAAAATGACAGAACTCAAACCACCAAAAAAGAAAAAATCTACCTTCTGTTTGTGGCATCTGACTCAGATGATGAAAATGAACACGCATCAGTCCACACTACTTTGGATAGTTATAGGGTGACCAGACAGCAAGTGTGAGAAATCAGGACAGGGAATGGGGGGGGGTAATAGGCTTCTATATAAGAAAAAGCCTCAAATATCAGGACTGTCCCTATAAAATTGGGAGATCTGGTCACCCTAGATAGTTATCAAGCAGAACCCATCATCAGCATGGAAGCATTTTCCTCTGGAATGGTGGCTACCTGTTTGGCTATGTGAGTGATGCTGATGCAGTTGTCAAAGCATTGAGGGGGTGCTGATTGGCTGGTGAGGAGACTGACTTCCCATCTATTGGGATATTCCATTTGATAGCAGCTGCGACCATCAACGCAAAGCTTTCTGAAGATTGTAAAAAAGTTTTAAAACAAACTTATGAGCTCTCCTATTGCATACGTAGGACAAAGAAGAACTGGAAATAAAGTGGAATACTCAAACTCAGGATTGGTGCCACACTACATCCCTCGCAGAGTGTTCATTGTGACAAGGCAAGGGACAGAGTTAAAGTTGTTTGGGGGATCTTAACTGAATTTCCAGACTTTCCATTATTGTTTTGTTTTAACATAATGTGACAAAGTTCCTCCTCTATCTTGGTGGGTCCTGCACTTATTGGCGTATTTTCTTGCCTCAGAGATTCACCATGTGGGTTGGGGAACAGCCCAGAGACCTTTCCCTCTGGGAGAACCCACAGTCCAGGTCAATTGGGAGGTTTGGGGGAACCCGGGCCCGCCCTCTACTCCAGGTTCCAGCCCAGGGCCCTGTGGACTGAGCTGTCTATAGTGCCTCCTGTAACAGTTGCATGACAGCTACAACTCCCTGGGCTACTTCCCCATGGCCTCCTCCAAACACCTTCCTTATTCTCACCACAGGACCTTCCTCCCGGTGTCTGATAACGCTTGTGCTCCTCAGTCCTCCAGCAGCACACCCTCTCACTCTCAGCTCCTTGCGCCTCTTGTTCCCAGCTCCTCACACTCCCCCCACAAACTGACGTGAGCTCCTTTTTAAAACCCAGGTGCCCTGATTAGCCTGCCTTAATTGATTCTAGCAGCTTCTTCTTAAATGGCTCTAGGTGTCCTAATTAGCCTGCCTGCCTTAACTGGTTCTAGCAGGTTCCTGATTACTCTAGTGCAGCCCCTGCTCTGGTCACTCAGGGAAACAGAAAACTACTCATCCAGTGACCAGTATATTTGCCCTCTACCAGACTCCTGTACCCCACTGGTCTGGGTTTGTCACAATAATTAAACTTAACTTAGAATTTCCTGGCTTTCCACCATTTGGGTATTTTTAATCTATTGTCTATCTATAATGTGTAGGGAAAACAACTGTGTTATCAGGAGGGTGTTCAATTTGAGTGACATGCTGGAGGTTTCTGGTACTAAAACATCCTTGGAATTTCTAAGTACTAGAGCTGACAATTTCCTAACAAAGAGTTTTGCATCCAACACCAGGAAATTGTATATTAGACCTCATCTTGACAGATAGAGGAATTGGTCACAGAACTAAAAATTAGTGGTAGTTTAAGTATAAGAGATCATCATCTGATCACATTTGTAATGTACAAAGAGAATAAAGTCCCAACTAGCCATATATGTACTTGGTGCTTTAAAAAGGACCAATTTCACAAAGTTGTGAACAACTGAAAACATTTGAGCCAAATCAGCTGGGAGGAAAAATGTAAACAGAAAAATGTGAATGATAATAGGGAATTGTTAAAAAACCCTTTATTTGGTGCCCAAAGAGCCACAATCCCCAAAATCAAGGGAAAAGGCCGTATTGTCTTAAACTGAGCTGGTTTAGAGGGAAATTGAGGGCAGCTACAGAAAATAAAACAAACAGAAGAAAAAGGGGAATTGATAGTGAATATAAATCAGAAGCTAGGGATCGTAGTAAGTTAATAGAAAAAGCAAAGGGATGCCAGGAGAAATCTATGGCCAGCAGAGTTAAGGACAGTAGGAGTTTAAAAAAAAAAAAAAAAAAAAAAAAAAAAAACACACCCCCATCATAACAATGGTATTGTTCCATTACTAGGTGGAAATGGTTGATTCAATATAATGCAGAGAAGGCGGAAGTGTTCAATAAATATTCCTGTTGCTATTTTGGAAGACATCAGATGATATAGTCATAATAGGATGATGATAATGAAAACACTTTTAAGTTAGCAGGTCCAGGGAACTTGCATCCAAGAGTTTGAGATAGAGCTGGCCCAGGACCTCGCTGGACTGTTAATGCTGAATTTCAATACGACTTGGAACACTGGGAATGTTCCAGAAAACGGGAAGAAAACTAATGTTGTGCCAATATTTAAAAAGGGTAAATGGATGACCAGGCTAATTATGCCTTTCACTCTGACATCAATCCCAGGCCAGACCCCATTAATAAAGAATTAAGGTAGGGTAATATAATTAATGTCAACCAACAGGGGCTTGTAGAAAAAAAAAAAAAAAAGATCCTATCAAACTAACTTGATTTTTATGAGATTACAATAGTGTTGATGTAATATATTTAGGGCTTGTCTAAAGGAACACTTAGTTCACAGCAAGGTGGGGTATAAATCTACCCCACACAAGCCTGCTGCACACTAAGCAGCCACATGGACCCTGCTGCCATGTACTAGAAGTTTACTCCTGTTTCAAAGCGAGGTAGATCAAAGTGCACTATGGAACTTTTAACGCACTGAAGCAGTGTCTACCTGGGACACTTAGTGTGCAGCACACTAATGTAGGGCAGATTTACACTCCAGCTTACCACAAACTAATTGTTCATTCAGACAAGACTTTAGACTTCTGTATGGCATTGAACTTGGTATCAGATGACATTTTGGGTAAAAAACCCCGAGCAATAGAAAATTAACATGTCAGATATTAAGTGGATTAAAAACTGGCTAATTCTCAAAATGGACTTGTAAATAGGGAATCGTCATGGAGTGGATGTGTTTCTAGTGGGATCCCACAAGGCTCAGTCCTTACCTCTACACTATTTAACATTTTTATCAATGACCTGGTAGAAAACAAAAAATCACTACTGATAAAGTGTGCAGATCATGCAAATGTTGGGGGAAATGGTAAATGTGGAATGAAGAGGACCGATCACTGATACAGAGTGACATGGATTACTCAGTAAACTGGGCACAAATTGTGTGTTTTAATGCACTAAATGCATACTTCTAGGACCAAAGAATGTAGGCCATGCTTACAGAATGGGAAACTATCCCTGGAAGCTGACTCTGAAAGAGATCGGGGGGTGTCATGATAATCAACAGAACATGAGCTCCCAATGCAATGCTATGGCCAAAAGCACTAGTGTAATCCCGGGATGCATAAACTGGGGAATCTCGAGCAGGAGTAGAGAGGTTATTTTGTACCTCTGGATTTGGCATTGATGTGACCACTGCTGAAATACTGGGTCCAGTTCTGGTGACCACAATTCAAGAAGGATGTTGATAAACGGGAGACTGTTCAGAGAAAAGCCACCCAAATGATTAAAAATATTAGAAAATGTGTTATAGTGATTGGGCTCCTTGAGTCTATTTAGCTTAACAAAGAGCAGTTTAAGGAGTGACTTGATTACAGTCTGGAAGTACCTACACAGGGAACAAATATTTAACAATGGGCTCTTCAATCTAGCAGAGAAAAGTACAACACAATCCACTGACTGGATATTGAAGCTAGACAAATTCAGATGGGGAAGAAGGTGTAAATTTTTTAACAGTGAAACAATTGACCAAGGGTCATTCTTCACTACTAACAATTTTTAAATCAAGACTGGATGTTTAAGATATGATCTACTTCAAGCTAAAATTATTTGGGGGAAGTTCCATAGTCTGTATTATACACGAGGTCAGAGGACCACAGTAGTCCCTTCTGGCTTTGGAATCTATTACTACAATACTCTAATAAAGTTTCAGCAGAATATATCAATATGTCTTTACCCTAGACTTTACAAGGCTGTGTGTCTTGAAATAGCCATAAAATGTGAATACACTTCAGCTGTTAACTAGTATTTACAAAAGAGCCAGAATTTATAAGTGACAAATGTTCATTGTCTCTTAGCCAGATGTTTGATCATGAGATTTCAGGGCAGAAATTGCCTCTGATAAGGAGATAGCGTTCTGTGTCATGATTAGAGCTGGTTGAAGATTTTCTATCAAAACGTTTTTCTGTCAGAAAAGGCTTTCTTTGACAAAGCCAACATTTGTGAAAAAAGTGTCCATTTTTGTCCAAAAAAATTAGTTTTTTTTTAAAATTGCCAAAACATTTTTCTTGAAGAAAAAAATTCAAGAACATCCACAACCAAGCCTTTTGTAAGGGGAAAAAGGTCCTTTCATTACCAGCTCCAGCCATGATGTTTGCATTACCGACTGTGCACACTACATGTGCATTCTATATTTCTACCATACAATAGAGATCCATTGTATGTTACAAATATAAAATGCAGGCATAGTGTACGTACGCTCATGTCTCCCTCTACTGGCTAGCCCTGCGACTAAAACAGCCTGCAACTTACAGCGAAGAAAGTTTACAGTTCAAGCAGCAGAGGCTTGTCCCAGTTTGGATCCCTGCTGATGACCATGGTGTCTGTATGCATGCAGTCCTCCTCTACTACACAAATGTTATTCTCCCCTGACTTGAGTAGGCAGAGCACCCTTATGCATTTTCAGTAGGAGGCAGAGCTGCATTCTGGTCTGCTTTTAACCACAGGGGGTTTGCTGTAAATTGGTAATGGGCCCCAGCTGTCACAACCAGATCTGGATCAGCATCTAAGCTACTCAGAGACTGTTTGCATCTGGGGTTGGGGCCAGACCCATCTCTACCATGATGAAAGGAATTGTGAAGGAGTCCTCAAATGCTTAGTTAAATGCATCTCTTGAAGTGGGCTACCCTACTGACATAGAGCAGCCTTGTTCAGAAGCTCAAAGCAAAAGGTATCAGTCCTTGGAATCAAGCGTGGTGTCAGCCACCTGGCTTTCCACCACCACCCAACTCCACCTGACACCAGGGGATGGATTCCAGGCCAGAAAGGCTGGAGCAAAATTGGTCTAGAGGAACCCACAGGCACGGCTGGATGTCAGCGCCTTTCTCTGTAGTCACATTTGCATAGTGATCCACACTGCTTTGCTTTCATAATATGATGTCAACACTTGCGCTTGTGCAAGTGGGTGCACACATCCCATTTTTATTTGCCATGCCAAGCCTTGGCTGGATTCCTGGCAGCTGACTCTGCTACAGTGCGGGCCAAAGAACGGCCTGAGCAGCCGTCACAGGCTTTCTACAGTGACACCATGTGGTGATTTAGTGAACACAGAGCAGAGGTGCAGGGGCTGGGCCTCTCTTGGAGCAGATATTCTGCTTGTACGTGGCAGGGTTTTCTTCTCAGCAGTGACAGATAAGCATCATTGACCAGCGAAGATAGGCAGCTGTACAGTGCAGGGGGGAGGGAGGGAAGTGGCCATCCTCTCTCTTTCTTTCTCCTTGGCCATCCAAAACATTGCTCCCTTTCATTTGCCACCTAGCACTACTCGCTGTTTCCCAACCCAGCTCATAGGATCTGCTTCCCATTTGCACGCAGAAAATGAGCAATTCCATAGCTGGCTCTCCATCGTGCTCAGCACCACCATCCCAATGTGCTCTTTAGGCCTGTTACATAGTCACACCAAGTCATAAATTTGGCTGATAGCATGTCATGGAGCCAGGCACAGTGAGCAAGTGCTGCATAAACTACAGACCCACACACCTCAATCAGTGTACCTCAGTCCTGAGCTGCAACTGCCCCCTTTCCCCCACACCCACCCAGATAGCACTGAGGGTATGTTAGTATTCAGTGTGTGCATTTACCTTATCATCTCGTGGGTCTGGCTACTGTTGGCACAAGCACAGCAGCTGAAACTCCTGGTAACCCTCCTTTCAGGTGGTCTCATCTCAACCTGATTGAAGATGCAAAGCAAAGCACACTTCTACCATCTTTAATGTAACATCCCAGCAAGGGCTGTTAGTATCATTATCCCCATTTTACAGAGGGAGAATCTGAAACCAAAGTCAGAAGTGGATGCTAATTTCAGGGTGCCCACTTTGAGACAGGTTGGGCTTGATTGACAGAGGTGCTGAATTCCAATCAAGCCAGCTGACTTCAGTGAGAGGGTAATAGGGGCACAACCTGAGTTTTCCTGAGGATGGGGCCCAGAACTCTCCCTTCCCTGCCTTGTACCCCACCCCATACTCTCTCCCACATACTCTTCCTCTGCCCCCAGAGCCATACACTCCCCCTGAACCCTGCTCTATGCCCATTCCCCTCCTCCTGCCCCACACCCAGCACTGCACACTTCCTCCACACCCAGTTCCAAGCTCTCCCTTCTGTACCCAGCCCCACGGTCTCCCCACCCCAAACCCAGCCCTAAACTCTCACCAGAGTGGCAGTCAGGCTGAAGAGCACCACTCCCACCAGGAGCCAGGCAGTTCTGGGAGCCCCAGGCCCCATTCTCCTGCTGCATCTCCACTTCCTGAGAAAGCACCACAAGCCTGGATCCAAATCCTCCCACCCTCCTGGGCACTAGGAGACATGCCCAGTGCTCATGAGCACCAGAATGACTGCAACAATGGGGGCCCCCAAGCAGGCACATGGGGTCACAGCCAGCACCATGCAAATTTGGCCCAGCCACATTTCCATCATGACAGACGGATGGCCAGGCCAAACTTCCAGCCCCGGTCAGGGGCCAAGGGAGGGCCTGGGCCTGCTCACTCCCTATTATACCCCTGGTGTGTAAACAGTTACACTTACCATCAGAGCATTTCCTATCATCAGAGCATGGTATAACAGGGGACTGCAGCTCTAATGCTGCCCATTGATCACTTCAGCCCTATGCTGGCCTGTCTCTGTCTGGGCTTTACATGGCCCAGCCCTCCAGCCAGGTCACCTCTTAAGTTCAATCCCTTTCCAGGGTAAGAAAAGTCCAACTGTAAATCCAAGTAAATATCCAAACCAAGAATTCTTCTGCTCCTCTAGGGCTACACTGGAGTGCTCTGCTCTTTGCCCTTACTCCTGGGCCCTACAGAATTCTTCTGTACTGCTTCATCCTGACAGATTACCCCACTGCTTCCCTTCCCCAGGGACTCTACCAGCTTCCCTCAGGAATAGCCCTCCTTCTTTCAGGGTCCCCCACACGAGCCTAACCTGCTCCCTGTGGTTCTCTCCAGCCTGACTTCACCTGGCCCTTCCCAAGGTGGGGCCTCCTCTTAACTTCTATCTCCTATGTCTACTCTATGACTGAGTTTGCTTCCCTCTCTCTGTAGTTTGCCCTGACCCTTCCACAGCTGGGATCTCTAATTGTAACTGAGTCCTCATGGGGAGGAGGGGGAAGGAATAGCTGCTAGGTCATAGGCAAGACCGAGCCTCACTCCCTTAAAGGGCCAGCCAACCTATGACATGATGCTCCACACTTGAGAGCTCACTAGTGCGGCATCCAAAGTTAGTGGACAATTTTGAAAACTTTAGTCTAAGGGCATGTGAACATGCGGGGTAATGCGCCCTACGGGGCTGTGATTTCTAAAGCACACTGATGTGTTGCACTTTAATTGGTCCATGTAGATGCTGTTGGTGCATGTTAAGTGTTCCCTAGGGCACTTTAACACAGGACTGTTTCAAGCAGCTCTACGTTAAAGCACAGGAGGGACCATTAGACGTACATCCACAGGGTCTACTTGGACCAATTAACATGCAACATGTTAGCAAGCTTTAGAAATCACACCCCCATAGTTTGCATCCATGGCGCCCGCAGTCGTATGTACATTATGCTCAGTACACATCATGGCTGCCCAGAGGGGGCGTAAGGGTCAGTTTGCCCCAGGCCCTATTTGAGCAGGCCCCCAACTGAGTGGCACTGCAACCTGGAGCACCAGATTGCAACAGCATTCCCTGAAATTTGACCCGGCGGCCCCTCTGTTACAACCTGAGTGGTGCCATGAAAAATTAAAGTGAGAGTGATGCAGCTGTGTGTATTGTACCATGTCAAACATTTCTGGGGGCATCCCTGGTGTGCATTATCCCACCCTGTACATAAAGCCCTAAGTGACATTCCTGAGGACACAATGCGAGTCCCTGGCACAGCTGGGAATAGAACCCAGGAGTCCAGGGTCTGTTCCCCTGCTCTAATCACTAGGCACGCTCTCTCCCTCTCTCTGAATGGAGACCCAGGGATGTTTTTATTCCCCTTTGATTCTCTGTCAGTGTAATTCTGAGCAGATGGGTTTAAAGGACACTTATCCATACTGCTTTGTATTTTTTAAATTATTCTTTCCTACATTCCTCCTGTTACATTTTATCTCCAGCATGATCTAAAGCAGCAGCTATTGAGCCTGCCTCTAAATCTGATCAAACTCTTGCTCTCCCTGTGGTGATAGGGGAAAATCTTTACTGCCAGTCTCTCTGCTGCCTCACCTCCTGACACAATATTATTTCGTCGTAACCTGTCCAGTGAGCAAATTGCCTCTTTGGCCACAGCACAGTCTCTGTACGAAGCCTGCTCTATTGATTCTGACACTGCGCTCGTGCACACAGGGCGATTCCAGGAGATGAGGGATCGATGAGAGCATAATTGCTCCCTTGCAGTCAGAAGCAGGGAAGGGATGGGGAAAAAGGGCATGGCCATACGAGCGTGGCTGAGAGAAGCTGATGCTGTTACTGGAGCTTCTCCTCTCTGGCACACAGGGTGCCCTACTACAGGGTGGGATGAACACAAGAACTCACAGGGTCAGCTACCTTAGGTGGCGATAGTGGGTCATTCCAGCAGCACCGAGTCTGCACAGGCTTTGGGAATAATGAAAAACAACCAAAGAGGAATGGGAACAGATAGGGGTTTGGTTCCAGGAAAGGAGTACTGAAGGCAGGGATGATTGGGGAGACCTAGACTGCAGAGCAAATATTCCTCCAAAGAGCTGGTGCAAACTAGTGCCGAAATCAGCACTGCTCAAATATTCTTGAAACAAAGGGCTGCAGGGACTACTTGCCAGTACTTGCCCTCAGCCTGCACCTAATGCTACACAATGAAGCCAGCTACAGGTGTTCACATCTTTAATATGGAGCTCGCAGCGACTACAGTTCCCAGAATGCAATGCTTCATGGCATGCAAGGACCAGCAGTCTCTGCAGGCTACACCTCTGTATCAACGATGAACATAGGTCTCTTCAGTCCCAATCAGGCCATCCAGCCCAATATCATGTCTCTGAAGGCTGCCAATATTCTATGTTTCAGAGGAAGCTGTAAACCCCACATTGTGAACAATTATGTAACAAGCTACCTATGGAAAAATATCACAAGCACGATTAGCTAATGTTCTATACTTGTTAAACTTATCTATGGTAACTGCCAATATTATTGATGACCATATAAATGGATAATCCTGCTTGGAATCCTATTAATCTCTATAACAAATCTTGAGGCAGTGAGTTCCACAGGTTGGTAACATTTCTTTCTATTTTCTTTAAACTTTTTTCACTCAATGCTGCTATTGTTCTTGTATTATGACTTTGGGTAAATAAGCAACCCTGATTTCCCTTCTCCCATCATTATTTTATATAATTCGATCATGTCCCCACAAATCAAACAGACCTTATCTTTTCCATCTGTCTTGATATGTAAGCCTTTCTGGGCTTTTTATCATTTCTATTGCCCCGAAAGACTGCAGGCTACATTAGGTCCAAGTGTGGCCAAACAATTTTTGTTCTGTGATGTTTTCATTCTCAGTGCTGCCTGTCAGATTAGAAATTAACTGTAACAATTGACTTCAAATCTCGGTCACTAAACTTCTTAATTCATCCACACAGAGGAACCCATTCCACGTGTTCAGATCATATGGCCTTTTTCTTGTAAGAGTCTAACGATGCTATAATGGACCCAGCAACATTAGGCCTTGATGTCATTGGGTTAACCAAGTATTTTTTCCTTTTGTACGTCCTCTGTGTTGGTTTCATCATATTATTGAGTTTCCTTTCAGAAGAGGGAAACAGCACCAGTGTGGGATTTAAAATGTTAAAAGGGGCATTGTCCAGTGGTCTGAGACATATAAATTCCTGCTCTGACACTGTCTCGCTGTGTGGTCTTAGGTAACTCGGTTCCCTGCTCTGTGCCTCAGTTTCTCCACCAGTAAAATGAGGCTCATGATATACATATTACCATAGTTAATCATGTGGGGTAAGAAGGAAAGGTCCCTGTTCCTTGCAATCTCAATTAAACCGAATGCAGTAGATTTGTCAGGAGGGTTCGGGGGGCAAGACATCAATATGTACAAGGGAACAACTTCATCCCTGGTGTAATTGAAAGTACACAAGGGAGAACTCCGACTCAGGGATGGGAAAATAGCTGTTGGAGGAGGGTAGCTACTCCTTACACAGCAGATCTTTTGAGCTGATCAGTTTCACATGTCGGCTGGGTTTTATTTGTTCTCATTTAACTTTATATTTATTATCTGAATTTTCTCTCTTGGATTATTGCCCAAGTGATCATACACAATAAAGCATTTCCATGGGACTCTCGTGGGTAAGTCTCATTATCCCCATTTGACAGATGGGAAAACACATGTAAAGAGCGAGAGAGGGAGAGTAACTTGCACAAGATCAGACAGTCAGTCTGTGGCAGAGCCAGGAGTAGAACCCAAGTCTCTGGGGTCCCAATGCATGCCCTGTCCACTAGACTGCACTGCTTCTCTACTTCTTCCAGGGAGGATTATTTGGATGACATTTGTACAGTGCTTTGAAGATGAAAAGCGCAAAGTATTATTATCGCTTAGTAGCAGTATGGTGCCTGGCTCATTGTCTTGAATATCAGAAGCCACAGGGAAGTCAGGATCTCAAAATGCATAAACATGGCATTGCTTGGGCCATTACAACATCTGTTGATGCTTCCAAGTGCAGATGCATCCAAACTGGATCCAAACTTGAACTATGGAAAAGCTCAGATCCAGGATAGGCTGGAGTTTCAGTGCAGAAGGAGCTTCTTCCCCAAGGCAGAGAAGAAGAAAAGAGGCTCAACAGCTGGGTACAGGAATAAACAGAGAGAGAGAGAGAGAGAGAGAGTCTATGGCTTTCCATGCGAAGACTCCAAAACGTTTTTACTACTGCACTGACTAAAGGAGAATTAATGCCGGACATGGTGCTCTTGTTGTGTCTGTGTTCGTGGGTGACTCTCCATCACTGACACAGCCTGTTGTTTACACTTCCCGCTTTATAGAGTCATATGGGGAGTAAATCCAAGTGATTTATTGTCTGAACACCTGGTGACAGCTGGGTGCTCTCCTGTGCTCACACGGCTAGGGCTGGAGCATTTCATCTCACCTCCAATCAATCACCAAGAGCCACGAATGCATACTCATGCCAGCAATGCTCTGGCGGGGGAGGTGGTGATGGTCCAGTGGGGTGCGGAGGGCGAGAGGCTGGGATAAATTGCAAAGTGATTGCTTCAGTGTGTTCCCTTTGTAGCAGGGAATAATCTGAGCTACAAAGTTTGGATCCAAATACAAACTTCTCCAGAGCTGGTCACAAAAGAGAGAGATAGAGATTCAAACCTTCCCTGCCTGTGAGAGCTTTGGAATTGGGGTTCTCACCTAAGACCATCTCTGCTTAGCAGCTTTTACTCAACAGACTTTTGCCCCCAAATACCAGGACATTTCCATGAGTGAGGATTCCTAGCTCAACATCTGCATGGAGTGCTGCTATCGTGACATTTTCAGTGGGCTAGTTTTCAACTCTTTCTCCAGAGATGGATGCTGCCTGCAGACCACCCGTGGGCTCAGGTGGAATCTTCCCTGGGACAATGTGGGAACCTGCTTGTTGATGAAGTATGGTCACCTTTACACATTTGGCCTGCTGTCGGAAATGAACCTTAGCCCCACTGATGATGCAAAGTCATGATATCACCACTAAATGTTTTGATGTGATGACATCCCAGCAGTCCTCATATTTCCATGTCCTGAAAACTCAGCTTGCAAGATGCTGGATGGCCTCCCTTCAAAACCAAGTGCTGACCCAAGCCCTAGTTGGTGGGCACCCAACCAGCTGTGTACCTGTGGTCACTGGCCTTTTCACTTCCTAGATACACTGCTGCCCAGCTTCTAAGTACCACAGTAAACATTGTGAATGACTTGTCAGTGCTGCCACTCACTCCACAGGTCTCAGGGTCTCTCTGCCACAATCACTATGGAGGGGATGACTGGCTCAGAAAAGTCTCATGAACCTGCCAGACCTTCAAACATCACTAGAGCCAATCGTCCTTGTAAGTGCTGCCTCTTGCTTCCTGGTTCTGGCAGGGACATGAAATGGAGGAACCAAAATTCCATCGCTATCTTTATGGCCCAAGCTGGAGCAGGAAGCACCAGGAATCTTGCCAAAGAGAATCTGGTTTGGGGAAATTCCCAGCTCGAGGGCAATGTAGCAGCTTCCAGCCATCGCTCACAGTGTAGGCTGGGGACGGGAGATGGATTGCTTGTTGGTGGATACTCCCAGAGACACTGGACTAAAGACAAGCACACTACCTCCCATGGCCCTTGCTATCCCATTACATGGGATGCAGCATGCACTGCCACTTAGCTCCACTGGCAGGTGGAGAGAGGGATATGTCCCCTGCCCTTGCTTTGCCCCTCCTACTCTGGGGAACCTGCCACTCTGTCTGCACTAGATCCCCACCCCCCACATATTGGAAGCACAAGGACATGAATTATGCCCAGCCTCGAGACAAGAGGGCAGACGGCTTCTTTTCCCTATTCACCTCCCCGACTACACAGTAGGTTAGGCTGGTACTATCCAGCCCATGTGTGGAGATAGTTTGGATACGCAGAGACACTTGACAAGGCAAAATGTTTTGTAATTACATTTCCAGCTTTCCCAAGCTTCAAGAGAGTCAGGAGAGGACAGGAATTGGGAGACTGTGTCACTTCATGTTCTGGGCAAGGGTCAGGTTTGTTATTATTTTATCCAAGCTCATTCACCCATCCTGAATTCTTCCCAGAGTCACAGGCAGTCTAGCTACACTGCAGTCACACAGTGTGATTGCAGCATGTGCAAATGTACCCGAAATGGCTTTAATGTAGCACGCTCGGGTAGCAGAGCGGTGAAGTCACAGCAGGACAGGCTGCAGTACAAGTTACCCAAGCCGCCCTCACCCCCACAATGACTAGAATAGCGACCCCATGCTGAAGACTGAGCTGCCATGTCTTCACTGCTCGAGGAACTAAATCAAAGCTAGCTCAGGTATGTCTATGTGAGCTGCAATCAAACCCTGCGATTGCAGTGTGGCTGTACCCGGAGTCACTCTCTCTGATGCTTAAAACATCAAGCCAAAGCACAGGCAATGGAGCGCTTTGTGAAACTCACAGCATTTTCCATCATACACTCACCTCCTGCCTCCAGGCTGAGCTCACAGCAAAGAGAAGCTGTCATCATCTGTAACTGAAATGCATTAATGTGGACGTCATGGAGGGAGAACAAAGGCAAAACGCAATGGTAGTCCATAGTCCCTTTTCTGAAGCTCCTGACAATACGCAGCACTTGTACGGTGCTTTCCATCCTTAGGTCTCAAAGCAACTAACTTCACTGCCAAGCTGAGCTTGGAAAGGGCATTTCCATGTACCTCAGTCCCAGAAAGATATTGACACATCAGAGGGACTTCAGAGAAAAGCAACGTAAATGATGAAGAAAGTCTGGGTCTGATTTACAAGATAAAATTAAAAGAGCTCAAGTTATATCTACAGCGTGGCTGGAGTGGGCACCTTAGAAACATGCCTGATAGTAACTAATAGTGATTAATACCAATTATTTAAATCACAATAAAAAGACAAGTGAGTGAGTGAAATGGCAGTTCTCTAGAAGCCCTGAAAGAGAGTACACACCAAAGAGAGGGTTGTATAAGGGGGCATAACTGGGAGGAATGGGTTGAAAATAAGACCGTGAAAATCTAGGCTGGATATCAGAGTGCATATTACATGACTTGCCATTCTAAAACAACCTCTCACAGAAAGACCCAGCACTGCACCCGCTCTGCCTCAGTTTCTCCACAACAATCACCATCCACTCCCACTGTAAAGGTGACTTGCCATAATGACTTGATCCTTCAGCTAAGTCATGAACAAAAGTGCACCCTTCCCAGGGAATCCAAGTCTGAAAACAACACCCAAAGAAAAGCAACTTTGGCCCCACTGGGCACCGCCGGCAGCTCCCTTTCTGATACGGGGGCGCTTAGCAGCAATGGCCTGGCTCAAGTCCAAAAACATCAAAACACAAAATCTTTGTCCCTGTTCCAAACTGTACCCCTTCTCTCCTTCCCATGGAGTCTGTCTTCTCTCCTCTAATTCAAGCATTCCACTGCCCACACTCTGGGCTCAGCTTCCACCCTTCCTGGGCTCCTTACCATCTCTCCTCTCAGCCCCTCCTGGTCTCCTTTGGGTCATTCCCTGCTCTTTCCCAAGCAGCCCATCCCAGGCATTCCTGCTTAAGAGTCTTTCGGAGGCCTCTGCCTGCCTTTTACTCTCATCTGGCTCCTCACAGCCTTCCACTTTCCAGCCAGCTCACTACTGCGGGGCTTCCTTCCTCTTAAGTCCAAGTCCAGCACAGGTGCAGCAGGACAGGGCTAACGGAACAGAGCTGACTGTCCCAAAGCCTTCTAGCCCTTAAAGGGGCAGGCCTCCCTGCTACAACTTCCTAACCGTGTTCTATTAGGAATAGTGAAATTATCTCCTAAGGCAGGGATTTGAACTGTAGAAGTAACTTCATTCATTAGCTGTAAGCAGCAAGGTGTTACAGTTACTGGGGCCAGCTGATAGAGGGAGACAATCACCCACTAACCCAATGTATTACATGGGTATAAATGCAGCCCCTGTTAAAAGAGTGGGAGAGCTGCCACTGTATTCCAGCCAAATTAGCCATACAGCCTTGTAGGGATTCCGCATTGAGTTCACACTCTTCATTACAGCACACTAGAGAAAGCCAAAAATAGATCTAGATTAATAGATTAGATGGGCAAATAGACTCCAGCTGCAGTGTCACCCTCCTGCTCCGAAGCCTCTTCCAGAATTAGCGGTAGCTTTGTTTCAATTCAGTCCTTCAAGCTTTTCTGAGCACTGGGGTGAGACTGCTGTGGCGGCTGTGAGAATGATTGCATCTGTGGATCAGGGAGTGAGAATTCCTTCTCATGGCTTCCATCACTATGAGGGGCACATTGTCAGATATGGTCAAGATTTGTTTCTGTGAAGCTGTGTTCCCAGAACCACTTGCATGTGCAGTTTGTGGACGGTGCACACTCAGGAGTCACCCTACCATACCAATTTTAATTCAAGTACTATCACCCTCAGTGCACACCACAAAGAACTGGAAATCAGACTACAATGCACAACCTTAAACTAACCTTTCCTTGCTACATGATTTAATAATTTAATAACAATTATTGTCTGAACATTACAATTATACCATACGGGAGCCAGGAAAAGAATGCAAAGCTGATTATGTATTCCAAATATCTTGGCTAGTGAGAAACACAAACAAGCATCTATTATAGATTGATATTAAGGACTAGATCCTCAGCTGGTGTAAATGGGCAAAGTGCCATTAAAATCAATGGAGTCACATTGATTTACACCAGCTAATGATGGGGCCTTGTGACTTTAAAATAATCAGCTCAACGATAGTACCCATATTCCTTAACAAAACCATACACCAGTGCACGGCGGATGTACATTCAAAGAAGGTTACATAACAATCTAACAAATTAACAGATTGGAGCTATGGTTGTGCATTGCACTGTGATATTCAGTTCTTTGATGTGCGCAGTGAGGGTGATAGTGTTGTTGATGTGAAAGTAAATGTGTTAGAGAGGGTACTTGTGTGTGGATATGCTCACAGATCGATAGTGTGTTGGATGTGAATGTTGCCTTAATTTATTATATCTTTGCTTTTGCGGGGTTGTGTTACAGGGAAGTATACTCAAGCAGCCTTAACTATAAGCTACCAGCATTTGTTGTAGGGCAATATACATGTCTATATAAATGTATCATGGCTCTGATTCTTAGGCAGGCTTCAACTCATGCTCCAATACTGCAAGTGCCGCCTTGCACCCATAATTAAATGCAGATTCAGCATGGGTACAGCCATTTGTGCCCACAGTTACAACTGTTTACACACCCGTCTGCTTTGAGCATGCAGTCAGGTAGCAATGTGCAATTGTGAGTGCTGATAATTGTGGGTGCAGTTTTGCATTCACATCTAATTAGAGATGCAAAATTGTGCCCACATAAGAGGCAGTGTTTGAAAATGTAGGCCTAATGTGAAAAAATGTGGCCTATTTCGGAACACTCTCAATAGCATGCAATACCATCTCGTTTTGCCCAGCGTGTCTCCGGGAGTGCAGGAGACTAGGTCTCCAGCCTCTGTAGAT
The DNA here is from genome assembly GCF_013100865.1 of Trachemys scripta elegans. Lineage (NCBI taxonomy): Eukaryota > Metazoa > Chordata > Testudines > Emydidae > Trachemys > Trachemys scripta. Next base: position 39,972,231 of record NC_048301.1, read on the forward strand.
AATGGGGATTGTAAGAGCCCCCCAACCCTGACCCCCCTGTTCCAAGCAGTGTTTTGTCACACTCAGCTCGTGCACTGTGGTTTCCAGGCGAATTTCCACTTGGTGCTCAGAGAGCTGAAACCTTTAGATTAATCCCAGATCTGTCAGCCTCTATCATTTTCAAGCAGAGCTCTGAGCTCTAGGAGACTCAGTTACTTTCTCCAGCACTGAGCAGCCTTAAGCCTCTCTCTGTCTCAGTGAGTGGACAGCTCTATTCCTTCCCTGCCCCTTCCCGAGATGACCCTGGATTTTTGGCAGTTCTGGCTCCACCAGGAGTCTCCTGGAACCGAGTCAGCATTCCTCTCCTCTTGCTCAGTACATTTCAGCTTGGTCTCTGTGGCTAAGTCAGTCCAGCTATTAGCCAAATGCCTCCATCACCCCCCTCTTCACACACACCCCCCTCCAACGCTGCCACCATCCCCACACAACCCTCATTCCTGCAACTGCAGCCCACTCTGAAGTCTCACCTCTCTGATGTAGGTGTGAAAATCAGCCCTGGCCCCAAGTACCCCAGCTGGAAACTGCTCAGACCTTTCCCTGGTATATGAACACTCCTGGCAGGCTGAACTTGAGACCTTGCTCAAATGTGGCTTTGCTTATACTGCACCTCGGTGACTATTTGTAGGTGACAGCAGCCCAAGAGACCCCACCCCCAGTTATCTATCCCCTGGCACTAGAACGAGGCTGAATATTTCTCAGCCAGGGAATTGGCATCCCTCCCCCCTGCTTTTCTCAGTATTTTTCAGGGGTGGAATCTAATCTGTTCTACACACTGAAGGTTGCTATTTATCTGGGGCCACAGCTTTGTACGGCTCCCCCATACATGCATGTTCCATGGGGATTTGAGCACAGCTCTCTGCCAAGCCATATCTGCTGTGGACTCTTTGGAGTTACCCCAGTGCCAGTCAGACCATTGTAGGCTGCAGATCTGACCCTACGGCGCAAGCAGAAAGGAAACAGGACCTGTGTGTCTGGGGCTCCATTGAGGGAATTACACTCTCATTCCATGGGGTTTCTTTGTTTTCAAGTCCTGCATGTATATTTGGTGATCACAAAAGTACGAGGTTGAATCTTTGAGAGCAGGGCAGAACATGAGCTGGTTTGTGCCACTGCACCTCAGCTCTGCCCTCCCTTTCCCCCAGCTATTGCATTCCCCATCCCCTTCCCAGCTCAACCAATGCTTCCTTAGTCGTGACCTGCCACAGTCCCGGGTATTCTAGCCCTGCTTAGAACATCTGACACGCTAGCCTGTGAAAATCACCAGCTACGTGCTCCATGCTGTACAAAGCACAGGGCAAGACACAGTGCCTACTTAAATCACACTCATGACTTGGCACATGGGCCACACCTTTGACCACAACTTGGTCTGAGTAACGGGGCTACTTCACATGACTCACAGTGGGTGGTGCAGGAGCAGGGTAAATTATCCTCCTTCATGCCAGGCCGCAGAATGGGAGTGGAACTACCCAGCAGGAAGCTGAAGCCCGCAGTACCCACAGGGCCGCCCGGGGGGGGGACGACAAATGGGGCAATTTGCCTCAGGCCCCGGGCCCCACGGGGGCCTCCATGAGAATATAGTATTCTACAGTATTGCAACTTTTTTTTACGTAAGGGCCCCCAGAAATTGCTTTGCCCCAGGCCCCCTGAATCCTCTGGGAGGCCCTGAGTACCCACGGTGACTGCTTCTCTCCCCCTGCACAGAGGGAATGGCTGCTGGAGCTACACAGTCATAGCTCCACCAGGCCCACACTCATTACCCCAAAGAAACAAGCCTACATGCTGGGTGCAGGCACAAGGAGCCGGCATGCAGCACACTGAGTGTGGCACCCCTGCAGGGGGTCCCCTATCCACCAGGGAACTTTTGCTGGGTCAGGACCCTCCCCGTCTGTGGCAGGCCTGGGTATAGATCCCATCTGTGTCAGTGGGACACTGGGCAGAGGGAAAACAATGCTGCTGAGAGAGCGTGGGATGGATAAGCAGAAATAAAGTAGAGCCACCTGCGGGAAGGTGTGTTGATCAGGAGAGAATCTCTAGGGGCAGAAAGCAAGCAGGGTAACATACCCAGAGTCCCACACAGCCACTGCCTCGGAGCCAAGGCACTCTTCCATCGCCCTTCCCTTTGCACAGGTGTTCAGAGGACAGGAAAGGAATCCTGGATTAACCCCTTGTGCACTGGAGATGAGGTTGTGTCCCTGCCCCTGTGAATAGCTACAAATGAAATAGTGACTCCAGGGCGAGGGCACTGAGCGTCTGAGTTCAGTATCGACCAGCCCTTTGCATTCTCTCCAAGGAGTTTCCAGTATCATCTCTCTTTCCCCCCTTTTCTGCCTCATGCTTTTCACAGGCTAGCGTGTCAGATGTTCTAAGCAGGGCTAGAATACCCGGGACTGTGGCAGGTCAGGACTAAGGAAGCATTGGTTGAGCTGGGAAGGGGATGGGGAATGCAATAGCTGGGGGAAAGGGAGGGCAGAGCTGAGGTGCAGTGGCACAAACCAGCTCATGTTCTGCCCTGCTCTCAAAGATTCAGCCTCGTACTTTTGTGATCACCAAATATACATGCAGGACTTGAAAACAAAGAAACCCCATGGAATGAGAGTGTAATTCCCTCAATGGAACCCCAGACACACAGGTAAATGACACGTATGTGTGTGTGTGTGTGTGTGTGTGTGTGTGTGTGTGTGTACTGCAGCTGTGAGTGTCTGTCATTCTTAAGCCGTGTGTATTCACTGGGCGGGTGCTGGCACTGTTTTCCTGCTCCACACACCCTGCTGTCATGAGGATGTCCCTCATTTCAGAGCCACATCACAGCTGTATTGTCAGCACCCTAGTTAGAACCTGCAGACTGCCTTCAGGTGAGAAGAGCTGTTCCTAAACCAGTGATCAACAGAGGAAGAGATGAGGCATAGCCATTAATTAGGGAGAGCCACACAGGTCTGCAGGGGGAATGCAGCTGCAGGGAGGGATCTGACACACACATTTTCATCAAGAAACTAAAGAGAAAGGCCTGAGAACAGGAGCCAGGAACTCCCGAGTCCATAGCCGTAGCTGTGACACTCCCTTCCTCTGTCGCCTCAGGCAAATCCCTGGTCCCTCTCTATTCTAGTCTCATAGGATAACTGTGCCTCAGTTTCCTCATCTATAGCATAGGGCTAATGACACTACATTACCACCGTTGTTGGGGAGGGGAAGGACAAGGAGCGAGGAGGACGAATTAATTTTCTGTACGGTTGCAAAGTGCTAAGTGTATTGTGTTTTATGAAGCACCCGTGAAGGTGAATCACCACACAGCCTGCAGGGCACAGCGTGGCAATGGGCCTCGTGCTCTGAGGCACGGCTGTGGCTGCAGCTCAGCGTCCAAGAAGAACATCCACACTCCACCAGCCCCGGCACTTCCCTTCTGTGCTCTGCACGCTCCCCAGCCCCTCGGAGCTCCTGTGCCTCCCCCGGAGTGGCTCTGCTGCCGACGCGTGTATACGCAGTACACCCCTGCCCAGGAGCTGCTGGAGTCCCATTTTCCATGTCCCCCCTGCACAGCGACAGGAGAGCTCCTTGAGGTGCCACTTTTCTTGCTTAAACAATTATCCTTTCTATAAATACCTCCTCGTCGTGTGCGTGGAAGGAGCATCCAGCGCTGCGAAAAGAATTTAACCCTTCAGCGTGCAACCACTAAACCCCATTATCCCAGCTCCCCGGCTGGCACTCCCTCCCGCTCCCTCCATCCCTTCCTAGAGGCAGCTGAATCAATGTTTGAGTTGTACAAACAGCCGCCTGACTGCAATTTGGAAGGGATTCAGCTGGGGATTACAGCGAGGCAGTGGATAAAAATCTATTACATGGCGGTATTTATTCTAGATCCCTGTGGCACTCAGCGTGAACTCCAGCCACATGCTCCAGCCTCATTCACAGGCACTGGGGGCATAGGACCAATTTGGGAGGGGGAGCTGGAGGGTGTGACAGCAGGGTCTGAATCTAGTTCACATTTCCAAGGCAGAGACTTTAGTGAATTTGGAAATGGAGAAGGTGCTGTTTTGACAGCCCTGAGACTGAGATCCAGTTTGTGGTCCTGATTATACTGGTGTCAATCCAGAGTGACTCTACTAACTTTAGTGGAGTCACTCTGGATTGATGCAGGTGTATTTGATCTCGGAACCTAGACTTGGCTTTTTGGTTTACCTACAGAACAGGTACAACCCAAGAAGCAGCAGTGGAAGCTCCCTCCCCCTAGTATGGCTCCGCTGTGGTCTGAAGGCCCGCTCCTCTGACAATGCAAGGGGAGGCTCAGTCACCAACACCCAGGTGCTTGCTCTCTGTTCTGAGACTTGCTACCAGGGGGCCAGGTTGTGCCAGCTGTGGTGATGGTAGCTTTTGAAGTGCAGTCACCTGTCTATTGGAATTGGACTGAGAACCACCAGCTCATTTCACACAGGAAGCACCAAGCAGCCATCAGGTAGGTGGTCATTACAGGCCCAGCCAGGCTTAATGGGGGTGGGAGCACTTTCCATCCTTCCTTGGGGATCTGGCTCAACTCCAGCCCCTTCCCCCTTTTACATTCATACATTCATCCCATTTCCCTGGCACTAAGAAATCAGTTCTGACTACACCAAACATTTGATTTGGAAGCAGAATCAGTAACCCAGAGCAAACAAACAGCCAACTTGGGGCTATTGAGAGCTAAATTGGTCCTGGGCCTTACTCCTTAACACCAGTGGCGGATTAATGCACATGACCATGGGGCCCATGCCCACGGGCCCTGGCCAATTTGGGAGGCCCCGCTGGAGCACTGGAACCTGTGTAGAAGTGGAGGGGCCACCGGCGCCAGAACTGTGGGCGGTGGGGCTGGGGGGCCAAGAGCAGTCCCCGGCCCATGTCTCTGCCCCCTGGGGTGTGCCACACAGGGCAGGTGAATGGTCCAGCCTCCCAACAGCAGCCCGGGCTCCCTGGGCAGCTCTTACCACAGCCTGGCTCCAGCTTCCAGCCTGGCCAGGGGGTGGGGCCTCAGGGAGGAGAGGAGCAGGGGGTGGGGCCCCGTGGTGAGGGGGGGTTAAGGCCCACCTCAGCCCCACACAAGAAAGAAGCTAACACTTCTAGCTGGGGCTACGCTTCATGGAGTGAAGAGCAGCCCATGCCACCGCCGCTCTGTGCCTGCATTGCCAGGCGTCTGGTTTTTGACAGGCATGCCTGGTTGAAAAGGGACCCTGGCCGCAGCAGTGCTGACCAGAGACTGAACGATTAAAAGTCTGTTTGGTCCCAGGCAGGCTGGGGCACAGGAGGGGGTTCAGGATGCAGGCTCCAGAAGGCCAAGCTGAGACAGGGGGTTGGGGCGTGGGAGGAGGTTCGGACTGTGGGCTCTGGTCGGTGCTGATCTCAGGCGACTCCCAGGAAGTGGCTACATGTCCCTCCATCTCCTAGGCAGAGGCGCGGCCAGAGAGGTTCCGTGCGCTGCCCCTGTCCCGAGCGCTGACTCCACAGCTCCCATTGGCCAGGAATGTGGCCAATGGGAGCTGTGGGAGCGGCATCTGTGGGCGAGGACAACGTGCAGAAGCTCCCTAACCCCTCCACCTAGGAGCTGGAGGGACATGTTGCCGCTTTCTGGGAGCTGCCTGAGGTGAGCGCTGCCTGGAGCCCAAACCCCGAACCTCCTCCTGTGCCCCAACCCCCTGCCTCAGCTCAGAACCCCCTCCTGTACCCAAACCCCTCATCCCCAGCCCCACCCCACAGCCCACATCCCCAGCTGGAGCCCTCACCCCTTCTCACATCCAAAACCCCTGCCCCAGCCCCCTGGCCCAGCCCAATGAAAATAGGTGAATGAGTGAGGATGTGGGAGCATGAGCGACGGAGGAAGGGGGGATGGAGTGAGTGGGGGCAGGGCCTCAGAGAAGGGGCGGGGTAGGGGTGGGGCCTCAGGGCTGGGGGCAGGGCAACAGTGTTCAGTTTTCTGCAAATAGGAAGTTGGCAACCCTGTACTACACCCTTGTTAAAAAGTGGGGGAGCCATGCCCCCTGATTCCCCCGGTTCCAGTGCCACAGGGCCCCTGGAGTGTGGGAGGCCCAAATGGTCTTTGTGCCCAGGGCCCCAATAAAGCTTAATCCACCTCTGCTTAACATTGAACATACTGGAATGATTGGCTAGTGTGTGCATCGCTGTCCTCTACTGGAGGGAATCAGAGCTGCTCTACTAGTGTTGCCAAGCCTCCAGGATTGGCCTGGAGTCTCCTGGAATCAGCACTGATCTCCCAGTGACTATTGAAAGCAATCCAGGAGATTTTAATAGGATATTTTAAGAAAATTACATTATGTCATGTGGGGAAGGGGAGTCTCCCAGAATTGCTTCAGTCAGAGTTGGCAACCGTATGCTCAACTATGAGGCATAGACCCTGCCAGGGCCGGCTCCAGGGTTTTGGCCGCCCCAAGCAGCAAAAACCAAAAAAAAACCAAAAAAAAAAAAAAAAAGCCGCGGCCACAATCGCGATCTGCGGCGGCAATTCGGCGGGAGGTCCTTCACTCCGAGATGGAGCGAGGGACCGTCCGCCGAATTGCCGCCGAATACCTGGACCTGCCGCCCCTCTCCCAAGCGGCCGCCCCAAGCACCTGCTTGAGAAGCTGGTGCCTGGAGCCGGCCCTGGACCCTGCAAAGTTAACAGAGATTTTCCTCTAGCTCCAATGGTACAAACTTGTGCTTTTTGGAGCAAGAAGATCTGAGTTCTATCCTAGCTGCTCCCATGAATTCTAAATGGACATGGTGTGTAGCTTAGTGACAGCTGTGATGTAGTCGTTATGCAAGGAACCCCAGTCTGTACCTTTCAGTCCCTGATGATTGCATATCAATGCAGTGGAGGAGGGGTTTGTGTCACATAAGGACACAAATAAACAACCGTTTCTTTGGCTGTGAAAGCCACTGCTCCTTCTCTGGCCTGGCTGGAGGGCGAGGCAGGAGAAAGCCCCGCTTTGTAGCAAGCTGTGTTTCCCTCGCTCACCTCACAGACAGAGGGGGCGTGGGGAGTGGCAGGGACATGCTGTGAGACATGGCTGACTTAACATGGTGTGACAGCCATATCCACCAGTGAAAAGAATCAGAGAAGCCTCTGCTTTGAGGAAAGGAGTGGGGGCGGGGAGGGAATTTACCATCCATAGCCTCACCTTTTTCCTCCTCACAGTACCATATTTTCACCTACCAAGAGTATGTCAGATGTTAAAGGAGACAGACGTCATGACATCACTGCACTGAGTTCCCCCTCTGAGGGGTGATAGCTCAGGGAGGGAAATCAGTACAGGCCAAGGCTGCAATGCCTTTCCATTGCCAGCAGGGCCGGTTTTGATGGCCAAGTGCTCTCAGGAAGCATGGGTTGAGGTGGATGGCAGAAAAACAGAAGGACTAAAGAAGGGCTGGAAGGTTTTGTCCAGGTGCAAACTTCACCAAAAATTTGGGATGTCTGATCTAAGCCCAGTGCCAAAACCTAGAGTAACCAAATGCTTAATGCCCTCACAGTGTGACTTAGCTAGATGAACCTGTGACTCAGCCGGACAGGAGGCGCAGTCCCAAGAATGAAAATGGCCGGGAGTCAGGGCCGGCTTTAGGCCAATTCCACCAATTCCCCCGAATTGGGCCCCACGCCCAAGAGGGCCCCGCGCCCAGTGGCAGGGCCACCCAGAGTGGGGGGCAAGTGGCAGAGAATCCCTTCCCTGGCTAGAGGCGCCTTTTTAATTTTTACTCACCTGGCAGCGCTCCGGGTCTTTGGCGGCGGGTCCTTCACTCGCTCCGGGTCTTTGGCAGCACTTTGGCAGCGGGTCCTTCAGTGCCGCCGAAGACCCAGAGCGAGTGAAGGACCCACTGCCAAAGACTAGGAGCGTGGCCTGGTGAGTACAAGCCCCATGTGTTTTTTTTACGTGGTTTTTTTTAGTCATCCCTGTCGGGGCCCCGTCGAACCTGTTCGAATCGGGCCCCGCACTTCCTAAAGCCGGCCCTGCCGGGAGTGTACCTGTATTGGTAAAAGATGGCAGTGTTCTCTAGCCATGGGGTCCAGACTCCAGGGTTCTAGTCTGGGCTCTGCCTCTGTCTTTGAGCAAGTCACTTCCCCTCTCTAATGCAGTGCAACAGGTAACTACTTGGAAGGACAGTATTGTAGTTAATGCATGGGCCTGGGAGACTGGGCTTCTGGGTCCTTTGCTTGGCTCTGCTGTGGGATCTTTGTGTCTTAGTTTCCACATCTGTAAAATGAGAATAAGACCAATCTACATAGGGGGTTGAGAAGTTTAGTTAATGGAAAGTTTGTAAAGCACTTTGAGATCATCAGACAGAAGGACCCAGAGAAAGGCAAAGTATTGTTATTTTTCTATTACATTTCTTACCAAGACCCACAGTGCAATGATGAGCACTATTCTGAGAGGAAATGGGCACCACATTCTGCAAATGTACAGGGCCTATTCTCTTCCCTTCCACCTTGATCTCTGATCCCACCTCTCCCCCTTTTCACCACAGTCCCCAGTCCCTCCTGCCAACTTTTACACCATCCCCTGCCTCTCATAGTTGTGAGATTATGTTTTTTTAATGCAGAAGCAGGCAGAGGTCAGAGGTCAGTTTGTTGCTGGACCCTGAACTGAGAATTCCCTGACTTTGTAAGTTTTGAAGTTCTCTGCTGCAATGGTGCACTAAATTTAGTCCTAAACTGGGCTAGGAGATAGAGACTCCACTCTGCCTTGTGTAAGGAGTTTGTGCCCACACAGATTTCAGGGTCCTCGGAGGGATGTAGATCAGGAATCTCCAGTCAAACATTCGCCCCCGCGGACTACAGAAGAATCTTCATTAGCTAAAACAACGAGGAGTCCTTGTGGCACCTTAGAGACTAACACATTTATTTGGGCATAAGCTTTTGTGGTTCTAGCCCACAAAAATGTATGCCCAAATAAATGTGTTAGTCTCTAAGGTGCCACAAGGACTCCTCGTTGTTTTTGCTGATACAGACTAACACGGTTACCACTCTGAAACCTGTCTTCATTAGCTGTAATTGTGTTTGGTCTTATCTCTCTCCCCTCTAGAGGTCCCCTCACTTATCTAAGTAAGTCAGATTCTATCTTGCAGAGGCAGGAGCTCTATGCACGCACTCAGATTATATTACAGCTAATGAAGTTGCTTTGTTTGTTCTATTGCTTAGAGGAATAAGTTAATGGCTCAGTATGGCCTTTAGCAATATTTGGTTTTGTTTATCAAATATTTATTTTGCAAGATAAACCCAGACAACAGGTGTCCACCAATGTTAAGGTTCTGAGGGGAGGAGCAATGCCCCGTGGCACTAAATGGGCACAGAGATCTAGGCCAGCTTCTTCTGCTCCAGGCAGCATTCAGTGTTCATTCAATCCAGGTCAATGGTTTCCTCCTCTTTATTCCAAAACAATTTACCACAATGTGCTGAGGGGACATTTGTCATTCCTTTTAAATGCCTAGGGCCTGACTCTCCCTGCCTGTACCTTGTGTTGTCATCTACACCTGGGCAAAGTGGCTGTAAAATGCCACCAGCTCAGAATTCTCCACTCACTTTGCACAAGTGTAAATAATGACACAAGATGCAAGGCAGGGGAAACCCAGGCCCTGTGCAATGCACATGGATGGGAGAGAACAGGAATCCTGGGGTGCAGGGTGACATGTGACCCAAATGGCTGTGTCTTGCTCTGACCTCCTATTCTGACAAAGGACCTGCCCTTTAGCAGGTCACCTTCCCTTCACTCTGCTCTTCAGCTTCATGACATAGGGTTTAGTCCAGTGGTGCATTGCCCTTGTGAAAGAGATCCAGGTTTCTCTCAGAGCTATCCTCTGACACTGCTCCATGTGGCCCATTTGAGCTCACCCCATCCTCCTCACCATTAGCACCCAGACACCATAGTCAGCAAAAAATTCCTGGGCTATGTTTTCCTCCCAGGAAGCAGCTCTGCCTATCTGTGCCCCCTTTGGTTTGATATGTTGAAGAGGCCATTTTGGGGAACACATAGGATCCTCTCTTTTTCCTCTCCCCTTCACTTCCACACCAGCCTCCCTAACTCTGGCCCTGGCTGAGGACAGCTGAACTTACCCTCAGCTCTCTACCCATGAGGCTTGAGCTTTGTGCCATAGGGATGTGCCATGCCCTGAGGAGCTCAGTACTGAGTCTGAGGTCCTAGTCCCCACATCCAGCAGCCTTGAAAAGTCTGTCCTTTCCTGCACAGTATCAGAGTGGATGCGACCCACGAAACAGAGGAGGGCCCACACCAGAGCCCTGGATTGCTGACACCACCAGCTGTGGAAAATCCAGATCCAGGAAGAGCAAAAGAGCAACAAGGCAAGGGAGCAATTGGATGGGAAGGGTGTAGGAGGCAGAAAAGATGGTGGAGATGCAAGAAGCAGGCAGTAAGGGCCAAGAAGAGCAGATAGGCAGTAAGCTTGTTGAGGCAGGGGTCATCTCTTTGTGATGTATTTGTATGCTGCCCAGTACAGGGGAGTCACTGTTCCATGACTGGGGACCCTAGGCATTTCCAGAATACAAATGTAACCCTTCTGCCCAGTAGAGTTGACAGCGACGAGGACCAGATTCAATATCTAGGGTTTCCCTTTAACAATACAGAACAGACCTAGCTCAAGCTCCCACCCAGTAATCTGGAAACATTAAACACCACCCCTGGGTGCTTCTAAGAGGCAATACTCACAAGCACTGAGTCTGTGTATAGCAAAGAAAACTTAATAAAAAGGGAAAAGGTACCCAGCATTAATTTGGGAAGACACCACAACCACGATTCAAAAGCATATGACAATGAGCAACCACCCACCCCAGAGTACGTTGGGCAGTGTCCTTTACCTCAGGTTCTCAGCTTGCAGTGTGAAAGTGTGACAAACAAATGTTCCTTTAACACACCACACCCCTCTCCCTCCACTGCACCCCACTCACAGTTATTGTTCTTCATCAGGGAAGACTCAGAGTGCAGCGGTGTTTTCACGTGAGTTCACCTCTTACCATACGTGGGTGGGACGGCATCGAACAATGCCTCAACTACTGCAGCCACCGCTGCAAGTGGCTCTCAGTTGCTGCTCTTCACTCTGCCGTTACTGCCCACTGGTGCTGCTGTTGGCCGCTACCCCTCTCTGCTGCTGCTAGATGCCATTCCACTGCCACCACCTCCTCCTATGATGTCACATTCTGAAGTTCCACCATTTAATCTAGCTCTCAGCAGGTAGTGGGGAACCTCACTGCTAATGCCAGTTCTTTCACTGTAATTACAGCTCTAGTGATCACTGAACAAACCAAGGACATTCAATTGAGTTTATTCAGTCCTACTTAAACAGCAGAGAAGGATCAGTTACTGCTTAGGCCTCCTTAGGCTACTCCTGGGAGAATTCTGCACCACTACGCATGCATAGAATTTATGTCCTCTGCAAATTTATTTGCTTCCCCACAGAAAAAAGACTTTCTGACAGGGAAGCAAAGGGAAGCCACAAGAGCGGTCATGCGACCCTTCCCAGCAGTATGTTTCAGTTGCCCAGGGCAGCCGACAGAGAGGTAAATCACTGTGGGGCAGGGGGCGGGACTGGGGAAGACTCAGCTGGTGGCTCCTACCCCTTGCGCTGGGCTCAGCTGCTAGTCCTGGCTGGGCTGGGGAGTATGCAAGACTTCCTCTTCCCCTGCCTGGCATCCAGGGCTGGGTCACACCCACCCATAGATTTCTCCCCTGGCTGCAGGAAGCTCTACAAACTCCCTCCCCGTCCGCTTCTTGCACTCATCCCTCTTCAGCTGCAGTGGGAGGGATCCCTGTACAAGGAGCTGCTCCCCCATCCATCCAACCCCCATGCATCCAGACCCCCTCATACTCAGACCCTCTGCCAAGCCTCACTGCACTCAGAACCCACCCCCAATAAGCCCCACTCCCCCTGCACCACCCCAATGATCCCCACCCAACTGAACCCCAACCAGCTGCACCTGGATCCCCACCCCACTGAGCTCCACTCCCCCAGCATCTGGACACCTCACTGAGCCCCCCCCCAAGCCCCCCCCGGCCCCCCCTCCCCGCCCCTTCCCCCCCCCCACCCAGCCCCCTCCGCTTAGCACCAACCATCTTCACCTGGATCCCCCCCGCAGAGTCCCATTACCGTTGCACCCAGAACCCCCCAACAAACCTATATGCATCCACAAACCCCTCCTCCCCCCACCTGGATCCCCCACTGAGCTGCCCACATGCAGATTGCCCCACACAGAACCTTCTCAACCCGCACCTGGGTCCCCACACACTAAGCCTCTCCATGCTTGGATCCTGCTGGGCTGAGCCTGCCTGTCCACACCTAGTGTACCAGGCATGGAGGAGCCTGGTCCTTGCACTGTGTCAGGGTTGGGTACAGCCTCACTACTGAGTCCACGTCTCGGGTGGGAGCCGCACAATGATCTCCCACCTCTGTGCAGCCAGTGACCTGTGCTCCTCAATGTCATGCTGGAGCCTCCACGTTTATTTGACACATAAAATTTGCAGAATTTTTAAATATCATGCACAGAATTTTTAGGCACAGAACACCCTCAATAGTGATAGCTAGGCAGGCCCACCCCCAAAGGTCCTCCCCATTTTTCTCCTTCACTGGCTGTTGGCATCCCTACCCCCTGCTTAGTGAGTTAGGTTCTGTTTAGGGTGACCCCCTCAATCAGGGCAGGCTGAGCACAGTTCTGCTGCCCTTTATTTGTGCAATAAGGATAACAACATTTCATTACCCCTGCACTTGTAACCCAACACCTGCCAAAACTGATCACTTTGGCAAAGCAGGTCCCTCTGCTAAATACCTAGGCAGAGTAGGTGTGATTATGCAAATACTGTCTGGTCCGGAAGCTGTTTCCTCCCAGCTAGATGTCAGGGGAAAGCTCATTCAGACCTGGCTTACACAAATAATAATAAATAATAATAATTAATAATAGGTTGGGGGAGGTGCAAGAATGGCAGCATAGAGCAGGCAGGCAGGATGAGGAAGAGCAGTGGGGAGATAAAACTCCGCTGGTTCTGTGGCCACCCTGTGCATGTACATCCCCTGCTGTGCCTTTCTCTGGGCTGCTCATTAACTGAGGTGTCAGCAGCCATACAGAGAAGATCCTGATGAATGGAGCAGGCTGAGCAGTTTCAATTAGCGCTCAAGGCTGAGCATCTCTATCAGTACCAGCACTTTTCAGGAGACTAAAAACCTTCAGATTCCTCCCCACCTTTGGGCTTGGCTTTGCCCAGCATCTGATTGGTTCCTCTCAGCACCAGCCAGTGTGGGACTCAGAAGATTTAAAAGAGACTGAGGTGGCTTGTCCCATAGCAATTGATCCATCCCCAGCTGTCCTGTTCACAGCTGATCAGCAAGGAGAGGAATAGTCACTGGGTGCAGCTAACTTACATGGTGTACAAGTTACCTAGCTCCACCAGGGGAGAGCACACTCTTGTCTCTATTTCAGGACCTGGAGCTGGGCTCTTTGCCAGAGGACCCCTTCTAGTCCCACAGAAGGATTGACCCCCAAAAGGCCTGAGGAATGATTGCTCTGGCAGCCAGGAGCCTTAGCTGTTTTGTCAGCCAGGGTAGAAAATGTTTTCACACAACCCCTCACCCCAGTAGCCGAGAAAAAAAAATAATTCGAATAAATAAATAAATAAATACCCCAGTCAACCAATCAGGAAGGGAGTCAAAAAAAGGGGGGGGAGTGGTGCAAATGGGACAGTGCCCCCTGAAGTTGGTGCCCAGGGTGACCAGCCTGCTCGCCCACCCTAGCCTGCTCGCCCACCCTGGTCTGCTGGCAGACCAGGGCTGGAGGCAGCTGAATGGGAGCGATATTCATTTTTTTCTGTCATGCCCAGCAATAGAGCTGAGAGGGAGTGGTGTGGAACTTGCCTCCAGCCACCTGCTGGATGAGAATAGGCAGAACATGAGCCAGCGAGCTTTGTAACTTTGCTTTGAAAATTCTCCCCTATTGGCACCAGGGGGAGTAGGGAGGGGCAGGCTGCCCATGGACTCTGACATGAAAGAACACGACTATCTGCTGCTCTCTGCAAGGGCTTCTCAGGAGAGGGAAGGAGTGCCAGGAGAAGGGAGAGAAGGAAAGAGGAACAGGTGACTGTGGGAGGGAAGGAGAGAATTGTTATTAGTGCTGCTGGGTGTGTCTGTGTGTTGCACCTATGCTGTTCATGGAGCTCCGGTGTTAGCTGCACCAGAAGAGCGTGCTGATTCAGCAGATCTCGACGTTAATCATAAAGACCACAGGCTCAATTTGGTGGTGAAGGTTTATTGTCAACAAGGTACGGTATCAGTGCCCCAGCTCAACCGTTACAAGTACACTAACCATGGGCGGCGGGTCGCATAGGCTGGGGGAGGCTTTGCCCCCGCCCCCTGCCATGACCGCTCCCTGCGGCAGTGTGCAGCTCCAGTCCTCTGGCTCCAGCCCCCTAGTGCTCCGCTGGGGCTGGAGCCGCCCACTTTCCCATGCTCCTGAGCTGGGGAGGCTGGGGCTACACGCTGCCTGCCCTCCCGGCACTTCTTTGGGCTGGGGGGGCTAGCTGTGGGACTGGGCTGGTGGGTGGGGTGGCTCTGGGCTCCGGCGGGGGTGCAAAATGGGGGGCTCAGCTCTGATGAGGGGCAGATGGGGCGGGGCTTCGGGCAGAAGGGGTGGGGCTGGGGGCTAGTCTCCCCCAGCCGGCGGTTCACGCACCGCCCATGACACATGTATGTCCACAACAAGGTACCAGCTCAATCAGTGTTCTCCCATCCCCTAAGCCAATACAAAGTTGCCCCTTCTATGATTTCTCCTTTTCAACATTGGAACAAATAAGTTACATATGACACTCCAGATGTTGTTAGTTACCACCCTTCTACCTTGCACCTGCTAGTTCAAACACAACATCCTTATCCATTATCCTCCTAATCTTTATGAGGGGTCAGTGTGTTTCTGTACCATCTCTCAAGGTGTTTCCGTACTTACTTGAAAACTCTGTGTGTTTCCATACCATCCTCTCAGGTCAGGAATGTGCTCACTTGGTTAGCTGACACCCACTATTGCTATCCTAACAAGTCCTGCTTCAGTTCACACTGCTAGCCATGCTTAGGGCGCCAGCAAGGCCTACAAGAGTGAGATAGGGATCGAGAGGGAATGAGAAGGAGTAAGAAAGGGGAAGAGAGTGAGACATTCAGGGTGCCAGAAAGAGGGATGAAAAGGGCAAGCAGTAAGGGAGAGAGGGTGCAGTACTAGCCTGTGTGATGGCACCATGTGGTAGATGGACCTTGCACTGCAGCTGGCAAGCAGAGAGTTAAACCTGAATACAGACAGACACCCCTGCAAAGGCTGCCAGGGAGAGGCACCACCTCTCAGCAAGGCCTAATGGAGCAGTACAGGCTCTTGGCAGAGAGGCAGGAAGCACCTCTTCCCCTTTGGAAGAATAATCAGCATCAGTGTGGAAGGGTCTGGCAGGAAGCCCTGACCCTGTTATGGTGGGGCCTTTGGGCTGCAGGCAGCCCAATCTTTATTTCAATCTCTAACCTGGGGAAAACATCAACATTTGCTAAACTAGGACCCCAGACTCCTGGATTCTACTCCAGGCTGTGCCCCTGACACTCACTGTAGTTCTCCTCCTTATGCCTGTCTATAATGCAGGGATAACAGTGTTCCCTTCCTCCCCTCCCCAGCAGGCGTGTGTGTGACAATGCCAGTAAAGGCCTCAAAAGGGAGGCACCAGAACAGGGACTGAGTTGTGCCTGTCTGGCATCTGAACTCAGACCCAACTGCACAGCTTCCTATTTCTAGCCATCATTGTACCACCTGGCCTGTTACCAGCAGAGCTCGTGTACTCATACAGTCCAGGGCTGTGTGCCCTGCGGTGAACTGCCCCCTCCAGAGCAAGGGAATCTGTGCAGCACTGCCAGTGCTGCTGAGCCCCTTCCTGTGCTGTCATGCAATAAGAGCAGGATGTATCGCCAATAGAGGGGTAGCCCAGCAGGGGACATGGCTTGACCAGGGTGCTGCCTTCTGTGCAAGTGTAAATGACTCTGGAGCCGAACACTGTGCAGGACTCTACTATTCTGCGCGCTTCCCGATACCCTTCTTGCTCTCTGCCCCTGGGGCCATGCCCAGCCAGGGCTAAGTTTTAAATATAAAACAGAGATAAAGCTACACCTCCCAAACTGTGCATCCAGACCTCACTCCTCCCATCACTGGACATTTTATAGCCCCCACTTTGCACTAAAAGCCCCTCTGGTTTTTCCTCCATGTTCAGATAACTCCAAAACAGGGTAACAGACAGGGCTTTCCTTCAAACATCTTCCTCCTTCTCCCCTAACCTGCCTAAAAGGTCCTGAGCAGGCTGAATTTCAGCCTGAAAGGTGACAGCAGGGGAAAGTTGTAAGCCACAGAGAAGCAGGTCTTAGCTATACAGGGCCTGACTCAATTCTCATTTACATTAGGGTAATTCCATTGGTTTCAATGGGGTACTCTCATTTCCTCCCAGCATAAGCTGGAGGAGAATCAGAGCCTATGGTTGCTACCGGATCCAGTGTTTCTGGGAACAACTGTCTCAGTTTTGTCAGGACAATTCCACACCCCACAAACACTGTGGCTTATAGAATATTTATGGGGCCTGCAATCACTTTCCAAGAGAACCCACGAAACCCTTGCTTGCATTGCAAGCAGACATTTTTGAATGCAATTTGATGCATCACCCCATTGTGTTGCAAACTTATGACAGCCCTTATTTTTCTTATTATGTATGGCAATACTCCAGAAGTGTTCTAGGCCTTTTACAGGCATCTAGTTATTCAGATTCCATTCCTGAAAACCTTGCAGTCTAAGGTCCCAGTTCTGTAATCAAGTCTGCCAGGACTGAAGAATCCATCTCTGGGGATTTGAATGTGGCATCGAGGCTTAAGTAGAAAAAGAACAGGCAAGGGACAGGAGCAGGGTTGCAGAAACAGAATTAAATGACTCAGGTGAAGGTCATCATGTGGTTTGTTGGGGCCACACTTATTGTATATTTTTCTTTTTGTCCATCCCATGTTTTCCACCCAACCCTCACCCACTCATAAATGTCATGATATTTATTTATGACAGTCCTATTTGGGAAACAAAGAAAAGGTAAAAACCCTGGATTTAAATGAAAGAGCCTTTTCAGACATCACTTCAGCACCGCCCAGCGTGATGCTGGAATATAGCTGTGAATTAATGGAATTGAACCATTTTTTCTACCAAAAATGTATATATTACTGTTGAGTTGCTCCATTTCCTTCCTAAATGTGTGATGCAGAGTTCTTGCAGATGGAATTTAATGTGAAATAAAAAGTCAGACCTGCTATATTTAGTAGCTTCTGCATTTTGTCGCATTTACTTACTAAAAATACCTAAACGCACTTATTTTAGCATGGGGGGGGAGAATCAGCATTTCTGCCTTTTATCATCCTGGTGATCAGAGAAAGAGAAAATTGCAATTTGAGATTCCTTGATAGTTGCCTGCAACGTGTAAAGCTCTCAAATTTCTGTGTCTGCAGAAGAACACAGGGAACCCAGTCAACCAGGCTGGATTAAATTAATGGGAGGAAATCTGGTCTAGCATTTAACACAGGAGATATGGACTCAGACTTCCTGGGTTCTATTCATAGCTCTACTGCTGACTAATAGTAGACAAGTCACTATGCCTTTCTCTGATTTTGTTTGTCCATTGGTAAAATGGGAATAGTAGCACTTCCCTACTTCACAGCGAGAAGTTTAATTCACTGATGTGAAGTGCCATGAGACCAGGTTTAAAATGCTGAGCTGTACCCATTCAGCTGCTCTCTCAGATACAGTCTGAGTCTGAAGTTTGAGCCTGTCCCTTGTGATCAATGGCGATACGTCTAAAGAAAAGCTGTGCATATAAGGCTTAGTTCCACACACACCCCTCCACATGCCTCCTTCATGCTCTTTCCACAAACAGTGAGAATTTTGCAATTTTCACATGTGACAAATGTATGTGCCAGTTCCATTCCACTATAACACTTAAATTCCTAGATCAGGGATCGGCAACCTTTTGGCCAAGGTTTGCCACTCCAGGCCAATGGGGACGGTGGGAAGCGGCAGCCAGCACATCCCTCGGCCCACGCTGCTTCCCGCCACCCCCATTGGCCTGGAACGGCGAACCGCGGCCAGTGGGAGCCACGATCGGCCGAACCTGCGGACGCGGCAGGTAAACAAACCGGCCCGGCCTGCTAGGGTGCTTACCCTGGCAGGCCGGGTGCCAGAGGTTGCCGATCCCTGTCCTAGATAAATCACACACAGATTCATGGATTCCTAGGACCAAAAGGAACCATTGTGAGCATCTAGTCTGACTGCCTCTATAGCACAGGCCACAGAACTTCCCCCAAAATAATTCCAAGAGCGTAATGTTTAGAAAAACATCCAGTCTTGATTGCTGTCACCTGGGGAACAGGAACTAGAGCTGTAGCCGTTCAGCTCCAAAAACAAAGGCCATGACTCTCTTACTCCTGTGGGCAGAGCCACTAGTGCCCTACAGTACATTACACCAGTGCTGTCCTGCAATCCCCATCCCCACCCCTCCATCCTCAGCCCAATAACACCTGCTAGGAAAAATATTTGAATTCCAAATCTCATTAGCCTGTGTAGGCTCAAGAGTGAAGAGAATAATAATTTAAAAAACAAACGCCCGTCTTTGTGGGAGCCTCATGACAACGCTTGTACTTTAAATCTAAAGCTTCTGTCCAATAAACTGTAATGTCAAGACTTAAAGATAATAAAAAACCAGGAGCCAATACCATTCTCAATGATTCAAAGCATTGGATCAATGGCAATTAATGTCCGTAACAGTTTTATTTTAAATCAATCCCCCTCTGGTTCTGTTTAGCAAGCAGAGGACGTGGGAACTCCCTGCACAAATAACTGGGATTGCCAAGCGTCGGGTTGAGCGGGGAGGCAGCGAGCCATTGTGCCAGCGTGCTGAGTGGGTGCGTGCAGGCAGAGCGCATGCTTGGAAAGCCTTACCCCACAGTGTTCTCAGCTGGGCGCTGCTGTGCTTCCCACGTGCAGGACAGATTAGGCGGGGAGGAGGCATGAATTTGAGACGTGTAAACTCCAAAGAGGGAGATGTACCCAAGGGGTGTAACTAGGAGAAATGGGATGGAACTGAGTGAAGGAAAATGGTATGTTGAATATGTAGAAATGCTTCCTATTGTTGAGATTAACATGGGGGCAGAGACACGCACACACCCCAATGTGCTGCTGCCCAGACTTAGAGTGAGCCCCATCTAGGGTGAGAGGACAGCTCACGCTCTACGGCCCATTCAGTCCGCCAATAAGTGGGACAATTAGTGCCTATTCTGCAATTAGCCCAGCCCAGCTGCTAGCAGACAGGCTAACTATTTTGACAGTAATAAGGTCTTCACAAGGCGCTGCCTGCTGCATCCAATTTTCCCAGCTCTGTCCTGTGAGGGCTCTGATGCTCCAGAGTTGTCTTCATGTTCCTGAACAAAATCCCCACTGTCAGCATATGGCTGTCAATCCCCGGGGACATGATGTGGCTTCTCCCCCGCCCCCCAGGACAAGGGAGGAAAGGCAGTGCTGCCGCTCACCCCTCATGGGGCATTGCAGCTGGGGTTCGGGAAAGGGATTGTTCCAGTGCTGTTTTAGCTCGGCCTTCCTATATCTCGCAGGAGTACAATCCTGCAAAGTGCTCAGCACCCTCATCTCTTATTGGAGTCAGTGGGAGTTGAGGTCTCTCACCACCTCGCAGGTTCAGTCCCCCTGTGAGGTAGGTGTGGAGAGTTATTTCTAGCTGGAGTTAGACATAAACAGAGCCCTCACAGCCAGGCTGCTGCCTAGCTCCTACTGTGTTTTGCTGCATGCTGTTTGGAAAGAGGTCATTCCCGGTAGACTGGGCGATCCCTCCTTCAGAGCCCCCAGCCCAAGCGCCATAGTCCTGGGAGCTGTTTCTCAGAATAGGTTCGTTCCTGAGGGAGGCTGCAACGGTGAGGGAAGCTCGTGGTGGCTAGACAAAGTCTACCTTTGTCTGTGAGGGAGTCCTCTGCCATCCCTTGCCCACGGCATCGCTCAGTGATGCGCCCGACACTGGCTGTGCCCCTGCTGCTCAAGTTAATTACAGTAATTATACCTGAGCGCTTCGTCTCCAGCTCCTTTTTGTTGCCATTTGCCTGCCCGCTCATTTGCAAATCTAATCATTCAGTGGAGTGTTTTAAAAGAGAGGGGGGTGGGGAAGGCAGGGAAAATGGAAAGAACATGTCATTTTTGCAGCAGCAACTCGGCAGAAATCCAGGAGCATTTGAATGGCACCAGGTATTTTATCTATCGCTCCTGAGAGAGGCAGGTTTGACTCCCCACTCAGAGGGAAGAACTCCTGATCCACCCCAGCCAGCCAGATCAGGCAGGAAGAGAAGAAAATGTTTGATCTGGTCAACATGGGCATTTGCCAAAAGGACTCTGGTGCTAAATCCACACTAGAGCCCGCTAGGTGGCCAGTTCTTTAATATGCAGGCCAAAGAGCTTGCAGACTTTTCTGTGCATGCAATGCCCATAGAGCATGAGTCAGGGCAGTGCATGCCCAGAGTGAGAAACCCCAGCATCTGCACATGCACTTCTCAGTAGTTGGACCTTTATGTTTTTTGTGTGGATTTTCTACTGCATTGACAACCATGGAGACAGAGGACAACCATGGAGACACTGCAATCAAGAAGTGTGACTGCAGCATGTGTAGACATACCCAAGCTAGCTTTGATGTACAAAAACCTGAGAATTACAAAAACCAGAGTTACGAACTGACCAGTCAGTCACACCTCATCTGGAATCAGAAGTATACAACCAGGTAGCAGCAGATACAAAATAAATAAATACAGTACAGTGCTGTGCTGTGTTAAATGTAAACTACTAAAATATAATGGGAAAGCAGCATTTTTCTTCTGCATAGTAAAGTTTCAAAGCTATATTAAGTCAATGTTCAGTTGTAAACTTTTGAAAGAACAACCATAACGTTTTGTTCAGAGTTATGAACATTTCAGAGTGACGAACAACCTCCATTCCTGAGGTGTTCGGAACTCTGGGGTTCTACCGTAGCTAGATCAAAGCTAGCATGAACTGAAGCTGCGGCTTCATTACTATTGTTACTTAAGCTAGCTTTGATCTAGCTAAATCAACGGTAGCTCACATATGGCTGTGTTTGCTTCAATCACACCTCCCAGCTGTAGCACAGACATACACTAAAGGCTATCTTTAGGCACAGAGCATGGGCAATAGCAATGGAAGCTTCCTCCAACAGTACACCGCAACCCTGACCTGGAGGGGCCCTCATCTAGAGGTGAGAGAGCAGGTCAGTTTTTCTGTCTCACAAGCATGGATTTGAGTCAACCCTTTGGAGGGGGAGAGAAACCCTAGAACAAAAAGGGGAAGATGAAATTCCATTAATGCTCTTTAGCCTTAGCCTTTCTGATGCCCCGACCTGAACAAGCCTGGCAAAGGTCCCAGGCCTTTGGAGAGCTCTTCAGCTGCAGGAGAAGGGGGCGCTGGCTCATCCTGAAATCTCTGGGGTCTTCCCCATGGTCATAGGTCCACCCTGTATCCCACAAGCTTGAATGAAGGACAGATGAAGAGCCCACAGTTTATTTTGACCTGAAATGTCCCAGGCAGCAAGTTGAAGCAGTTGGCTTTTGTTGTTACCTCAAGGAACGTCTCAAGGCACAGTACAGTCACAGCCTAACAGAGAGCTGCAAATGGCAGAAATAAAGTGGTAACAGAATCCTGAGACCTAGAGAGAAGGGGACAGTGCAGCAGAGATGGTGTCTGTGTGTGGGAAACAGCAGCACCTCCAGATCTGCAGTTATATAAAATCGGAACCTATCTATGATCCCCAGTTTCTGAAACCAAGTCATTTAAGTTGGTCATTTTTGCTGATCCATATAAAACCCATCCACTTGTGCCATGTGCAAAACAAGGGCACCAGCTAAGGGCCAGGCAGAATAATTTCACTCCTATGCTGTCAGCCTCCCTCCCGTCAGGGGCCCTTCAGGGTAGGAATAATTCCAAACTTCAGTGGGTAACACTCAGCCCATCACAAAATACTCTCTACCAGCACTGCAAGTGGGCAACCTGAGATACTAGGACTGAAAGGCAAATCCAGTGCAGACGGGATGGAATTGTAAGGGAGAGGGTGTTAGTTACACATTAGTAAGTGGGTATGGGCCTAGCTCTCCCCTGTCTTGTGCCTGCTGGAGGCCTTCACACCCGTGCAGATTGGGTGTAAAGTTAGGATAAGTGAGGGGACAATTCAGATCTGTTAGCAATTTACACACACAGCACAGGTTTGAATGACAACAAAAGGCTGAGAAAGATCAGTCCCTGTGAGCTTACGTGTGACATCCTTTGTGATACTGGGTGCTACAGAGGGATAAGATATTATCTGTAACTAATACTATTTGTATTGGGGTAGCACCAAGGTGCCCCACTCACAGACCAGAACCTCCTTGTGAGAGGTGCTATACAAACAGAATGAAAAGATGCTTCAGGAGTAACGTTAGTAGCTCTGGCCATGAGCAGAAATTGTTCATGAGGACAGAGTGAATCTTCAGTGCCTAGTGACTGACATCTCCAGCAGTGTTGGGCATAGTAGCCTTTGGGTACTGCAGACATGTATATCTAGCTGTCCTCCTAAGCATCGATTAGGTTAGTAGTCTGGCATATGGCATGCCAATATCTTAAAGAAATCACTAGTGGGTTCTGAAACCAACCCCCCTTCCCTAGGCTCCAGAGCCTGAGCTCCAGACCAAGCCACAGCTTCAAAGCGCTGTCGATACAGCTATTGTGAGAGAGAGCTCAAGCCCTGCTAACCCAAATCTGTCACCCCAGGCTGGGAGGCTTGTTGCTGTGGGCTGTGTAGACACACCCACAGTCCTACTGTGAATTCACATGGGAATGGGCAGCAGGAAAACAATGCCATGGAAAGTGGGCATTCCCTCAGCTACACCACAATCCCTCCTTTATATGGACACAGCTACTAAGGCTCCTGTATAGAGTGGTTCTGAAACTGGGGCCACCTCTTGTGTAGGGAAAGCCCCTGGCGGGCCAGACCGGTTTATTTACCTGCCAAGTCCGCAGGTTTGGCCGATCACGGCTCCCACTGACCCCGGTTCGCCGCTCCAGGCCAATGGGGGCTCCGGGAAGTGGCGTGGGATAAAGGATTTGCTGGCTGCCGCTTCCCGCAGCCCCCATTGGCCTGGAGCGGTGAACCGCGGCCAGTGGGAGCCATGATTGGCCGAACCTGCGCAGGGGTGGCTCTATGTTTTTTGCCACCCCAAGCACGGCAGTCAGGCGGCCTTCGGCGGCGCGCCTGCGGGTGGTCCGCTGGTCACAAGGATTTGGCAGCGTTTCTGTGGGTGATCTGCTGGTCCCGCACCTTTGGCGTACCTGCCACCGAATTGCCGCCGAAACCGTGGGACCGGCGGACCTCCCGCAGGCATGCTGCCAAACGCTGCCGGACTGCTGCCCACACAGCAACCAGCACGCTGCCCCCCCCCCGCCCCGTGGCTTACTGCCCCAGGCACACAATTACTGCGCTGGTGCCTGGAGATGCCCCTGAACCTGCGGACCTGGCAGGTAAACAAACCGGCCCGGCCCACCAGGGGCTTTCCCTACACAAGTGGCGACCCCAGTTTGAGAACCACTGCAGTGTATACGCTTCTTTCGGGGAGGGGAGAGAACGAATTTACTATGGCCAGAGACAAAGCACTCTCCCCTCCAGAGGCCTCCGGCAGAAATCCCCTGGTTTTTTTTCCTCAGTCCCTGGAGGCAGATGACAAGAGCCCAAGGGAGATCTTGAATTTAATTCTAATTGTCACTTTCTGGTTGTTTACAAACGCTTCTCGAATATCAGAGATCTCCACACCCTGCTTATGTCTTTCCAATCCTTGTGGTTCTACAGGGCTTTGAAATTAACATCAAAAAATTTCATATTCATTTCCTTCTCAGTGAAGCAGCATCTCCAGCCACAGCAGCACAGCTTTGGGAACAGATATAGGTTAGTTAACAGATGCACAAAAGCACAGCTGAGGGAACAAAGATGACATTTTTGAGTAGATCCTATATAAAGGCATGGCTATTTTGCAGGTCCTATATGAATTGAAAGAATATTCTGCAAGAGACAGATGGACAATAGGACAGTGTGCTGCCTCCCTAGAATCAAGACACAAGATGTCACTCTAAGGTTGGTTAGGCTTCTGAAGTCAACAGGCAAGGATCCATTGGTGATGGCTCCTATAGGAACTAATGACACTGCAATGTGGGCTAGCTCGCAGACAGTAGATAACTTCAGGGAACTTGAAAACATGCTGAAAAAAGAATGTCCAAGTGATCTTTTCTGAGATCCTTCCTGCCCACAAGTGAAGGAAAACAGAAGGCAGAAGATTCTGAAAGTGAACCGCTGGCTAGGTAAGTGGTGTAGGGTGGAAGGTTTTGGTTTTGTGGAACATCGGTCCACCTTCTGTAGGGAGAGGAAGCAGTATGTTTGGATGGCCTCCACCTCAGTAGAAGGGGGACAACTCTCCTTGGGCCAGGCTGACTAAGGTAGTCAGGAAAGGGTTAAACTAACAGCAAAAGAGGAGGGTAAAAAGAAGGAAGACATGAGCACTCAGCATAAAATCATGATGTTGGAAATAAAACTAATCAAGGAACCAAAGCACATGAAGAGAATAAATTCTAGAACTGCCCTATACAACAATGCTAGGAGTCTCGATAACAAACAAGAGGAATTGGAATTGCTCAGTTTTGAGCATAAATATGCTCTAGTTGGTATTACTGAATCTGGTGGGATAATTTGGATGACTGGAATGTTAAAATCAATGGTTATAACCTATTTAGCAAGGATTGAGTGGGCAAAAGGGGAGGGGGAGTGGCATTCTATGTCAAAAATGGCATTACCTGTTTCCAAGTCACTGATAACTTGGAAGAAAATGATCTTGAATGCTTATGAATCAATGTCCTTACAGATAAAGCACAAAATGAGGTATTAGTTTGTGTCTGCCACACAGGGCCGGTGCAAGGAAGTTTCACGCCCTAGGCAAAACTTCCACCTTGCGCCCCCCCCCCCCCCCCCGCCCTGCGGCGGCCCCCCCCCCGCCCCCCCGCCCTGAGGCGCCCCCCCCCCGCGGCAGCTCGCCCCCGGGGAGCCATGCAGCAGCTCCCCACCCCAGCTCACCTCTGCTCTGCCTCCTCCCCACGCACGCCACCCCCGCTCTAATTCTCCTCCCAGGCTTGCGGTGCCAAACAGCTGATTGGCGCTGCAAGCCTGGGAGGCGGGAGAAGTAGAGCGGCGACCGCGCGCTCGGGGAGGAACGCTGTAAAAAAAAATTGGGGGCACCGCTTTTTGGCACCCTAGGCAACCGCCTAGTTCGCCTTAATGGTAGCACCGGCCCTGCTGCTACAGACCACCAAAGCACACTAGGGAACAGGATGATCACCTCCTTATGTACCTATCTATAATGTGTAGGGAAAAAATTGTGTGATCATGGGGACTTCAGTTTGAGTGACATATGCTCCACATCTCATGCTGCCAGTACTAAAACATCCTTGGAATTTCTAAACATTAGAGATGACAATTTCCTAACTCAAAAAGTCTTACAACCAACATGGGGAAATTATTTATTTATAAGAGGAATTAATCACAGAATTAAAAATAATGGTAGCTTATGTGCAAATGACCATGACTTGATCACATTTATAATGTGCAAGCAGAATAAAGTCCAGACCAGTCTCAAAATGTAATTGTAAACAGGGAATCATCATCAAGTAAGTGTGTTTCCAGAGGGAGCCCGCAGGGCACAGTTCTTAGCCTTACACTATTTAACTTTATCAATCATCTGCAAGAAAATGTAAAATCATCATCAATAAAGTTTGCAGATGACCCAAAATTGGCAGAGTGGTAAATAATGAAGAGGATAGGTCACTGATTCAGAGTGATCTGGATCATTTGATAAAGGGGCATAACACTGGTCTACAATTTTTGAGAAGTCGTCTGTTTCAGAGATAAAATGTGCTATTTATTATGTATTTTGATGTGCTGAATTCAAATATCACAATTAAAACAACTGATTGGCTACTGTTTCTAAGATATTTAAGTTTTTACATTTTATGTCTATGTATATTGTGTAGATAGTAGAGTTTTAATCATAAATTGTAAACCTAGGTCTTTTCATGTGTTTATGGTTGCTTTACATGATAATATTTCACCTGTCCTGTTTATGTAACACTTTAAAAATCAGCAAAAGGGTTATATACATAAAATTTATTATGAAACAAAAGGCAAAAAACTATTATGTACATAGTTTAGTCCTATTTAGTGTCTACTCGGCGCTTCTTGGCTTGTCTCTTGTATTCATTAAATGGAGCATCTCTTGTCACTGTCCAGCAATAGTCTGCAAGCATTGAGGGGCTCCATTTGCCCTGATAGCCTTTCTCCAATGTTGCAATGTCCCGGTGAAATCGCTCGCCGTGCTCATCGCTCACTGCTCTGCAGTTCGGTGGGAAAAAATCTAGATGAGAGTGCAAAAAATGTATCTTTAGTGACATGTTGCAACCAAGGCTTTTGGATGCCTTGAGGAGGTTTTCCACCAACAACCTGTAGTTGTCTGCCTTATTGTTTCCGAGAAAATTTATTGCCACTAACTGGAAGGCTTTCCATGCCGTCTTTTCCGTGCCACGCAGTGCACTGTCAAATGCATCATCTTGAAGAAGTTCACGAATCTGAGGACCAACAAAGACACCTTCCTTTATCTTAGCTTCACTTAACCTTGGAAATTTTCCACGGAGGTACTTGAAAGCTGCTTGTGTTTTTATCAATGGCCTTGACAAAGTTCTTCATCAGACCCAGCTTGATGTGTAAGGGTGGTAACAAAATCTTCCTTGATTCAACAAGTGGTGGATGCTGAACACTTTTCCTCCCAGGCTCCAATGACTGTCGGAGTGGCCAATCTTTCTTGATGTAGTGGGAATCTCTTGCACGACTATCCCATTTGCAGAGAAAACAGCAGTACTTTGTGTATCCAGTCTGCAGACCAAGCAAGAGAGCAACAACCTTCAAATCGCCACAAAGCTGCCACTGATGTTGGTCATAGTTTATGCACCTCAAAAGTTGTTTCATGTTGTCATAGGTTTCCTTCATATGGACTGCATGACCAACTGGAATTCATGGCAAAACATTGCTATAATGCAGTAAAACAGCTTTAAGACTCGTCTTCGATGAAACAATGAACAGTCTCCACTCATCTGGATCATGAACGATGTTGAGGGCTGCCATCACACCATCCATGTTGTTGCAGGCTACAAGATCACCTTCCATGAAGAAGAATGGGACAAGATCCTTTTGACGGTCACGGAACATGGAAACCCTAACATCACCTGCCAGGAGATTCCACTGCTGTAGTCTGGGGCCCAACAGCTCTGCCTTACTCTCGGGTAGTTCCAAATCCCTGACAAGGTCATTCAGTTCACCTTGTGTTATGAAGTGTGGTTCAGAGGAGGAGGATGGGAGAAAATGTGGGTCCTGTGACATTGATGGTTCAGGACCAGAAGTTTCATCCTCTTCCTCGTCTGACTCAAGTGAGAATGATTCTGGTGCATCAGGAACCGGCAGTCCTTCTCCGTGGGGTACTGGGCGTATAGCTGATGGAATGTTTGGATAATGCACAGTCCACTTTTTCTTCTTTGACACACCTTTCCCAACTGGAGACACCATGCAGAAATAACAATTGCTGGTATGATCTGTTGGCTCTCTCCAAATCATTGGCACTGCAAAAGGCATAGATTTCCTTTTCCTGTTCAACCAGTGGCGAAGATTTGTTGCACAGGTGTTGCAGCATATGTGTGGGGCCCACCTCTTGTCCTGATCTCCAATTTTGCAGCCAAAATAAAGGTGATAGGCTTTCTTAACCATAGTGGTTATACTGCGCTTTTGTGATGCAAAAGTCACTTCACCACAAACATAGCAGAAGTTATCTGCACTGTTCACACAAGTACGAGGCATCTCTGCTCACTTTGGCTAAACAGAAATGTGTCCCTTTGCAAAATCAAACACTGACAAATAAGAGAGCACGACACTGTATGATTTCTAGAGCCGATATAGGGCAATTTGTTCAGCAGAGTGATGTAAGCTTCATTATGATTGCATCATCCATGACTTCGAGGAATAACATGATGCAATTCATATCATGTATGACGCAATACCAGCTTCAGATTGCATCATTCATTGTTTTGCCTAAAAAACAAGTACAGTCCAAACCCAGACATAGATTTATTCCTAGATCCAGTCAAAGATGTATTTTAGTTATTTCTGGTTTAAATTGAGATCCCTTCCCTTTATAACTCACTTATCCTCCGCCATTCCCAAGTCAAGGGTCGTATATACTGACCCAATAGCATATCTTGAAAACTAGAGCCAATCAACAATTTTAAGCATCATTTTCGTTCTCAGTGACCCAGAATTAGTAAAGTTTGACTACATTTATTTCAGAAGCATTTTGGCTGTAGAGCAGTGTAAGCAAACAATATTTTGCATTTTAATACAGCTAAAAGTAAATGTATCTATTTAGGAACAAAGAACGCAGGCCATACTTACAGGATGGGGGACTCTGTCCTGGGAAGCAGCGACTCTGAAAAGGATTTGCGGGTCATGGTGGACAATCAGCTGAATGTGAGCTCCCCGTGTGAGGCTATGGCTAGAAGAGCTAATGCGATCCTGGGATGCATAAGCAAGCGAATCTTGTGTAGGAGTAGAGAGATTATTTTACCTTGGTATTTGGCACTGTTGTGACTGCTGCTGGAATGTGTGTCCAGTTCTGGTGCCCACAATTCAGAAAGGATGTTGATAAATTGGAGACAGTTCAGAGAAGAGCCACAAGAATGATGAAAGGATTAGAAAACCTGCCTTACAGGGATAGACTCAAAGAGCTCAATCTATTTAGCTTAACAAAGAGAAGGTTAAGGGGGTGACTTGATTACAGGCTATAAGTACCCACAGGGGGAACAGATATTTAGTAATGGGCTCTTCAGTCTAGCAGAGAAAGGAATAACTGGATCCAATGGCTGAAAGCTGAAGCTAAACAAATTCAGACCAGAAATAAGATGTACATTTTTGACAGTGAGGGTAATTAACCACTGGAGCAATTTACCAAGGATCATGGTGGATTCTCCATCACTGGCAATTTTTAAATCAAGATTGGATACTTTCTAAAATGCTCTGAGAACTATTTGGGGGAAGTTCTATGGCCTGTGTTAGACAGGAGGTCAGACTATATGATCACAGTGGTCCCTTCTGGCCTTTTAATTTATGAATCATAGGGGGTTATTTAATTTCTTGATGACAAAGTGGGTGGTGAGTTTGGAAAAACAAGTTTATCCAGAGGCTGTTTTGCCACCAAGTGTCAGTCACTTCAGGCTCTGTCTCATCAAAGGCCTTTGCTGCCATCTTGATGGTGACCTTTGCAGCTGACATTGCGGGGAAGACAGCAATTGCTTCTGCAAGCAGATGCTTGTGCAGATCCACAGGAATCTCTGTGAGGTTATTGAGTGGCTGACACAGACGGATTAGCGAGGCCACAGGCTACCTCAGTGACAAATAGAGCCTGCCATGGATGGATCTCTTTGTTGAGCACCACTTCCCTTGGTCAATATCAGCAGCTTAGGGCAGGTCAATAGGGCCTGGTACTAATATCAGCACATGTGTCCATTCTTGCTTATTGCAACATAGTTTGTGCTAAATAGTGGACTTGGATAACGTTTTAAATCTGGCTGGGCCTTTTCTAGCAAGTGTTGTGCCTCACTCAGCCAAAACTCCGGGGAGTGGAAAAGGCTTTTGCAAGGAGAGAGGCAGTGGGGCTGGCGAGTCAACAGGTGGCACTGTTCTGAGTCAGCCTTAGGGTACATCTACGCTTTGAGCTGTGGTGTAATTCCCAGCTCAAAGAGACATACCCACGCTAGCTCTTATCAAGTTAGTGCACTAAGAACTGAGGCAGCAGCGTGAAGGGCTAGTCACCCCGAGTATGTGCCTAGTGTTCGGGGGGGGAAGGTATGTCCTCAGGGAGACTACTCCCTCCTGCTGCTCACTCCACTATGCTGCCCTCTATTTTTAGGCTCAGTCCCAGCTAGTGTGGGTATGTCTCCTCCACCTGGCAATTACACTCCCACTTGAAGTATAGATGTACCCAGTGCTGGGCTAAAGGGAACTGTGCTGTAGGGAGTGGAGGTGGCTCAGCAATTTCTCTTCAAGTCAATATGGCCCCCAGTGCACTGCTAGGGAGAGCTATGCTTCAGGGACTGTCATGGGTGACTCGGGCGGGAGGGGGAGCTGCATTGGGTACAGTGCTACTAAAGGTGCTGAACAAGATTTAAGGATGACTAGTGATTTTCATGTCTTAATGTTTGGGTGTCCAACCTGAGACACCTTAAAGGGCACTGACTTTCAGGTAGTGCTGGGCACCCACTCTCTGAGAGTCAAAGCCTTTTAGCTGTCTTGAGCTGGGCACTCAAAATCACTAGTCACTGTTACACTCTTGGCTGTTTTCTTGTGGGTAGGTGTATGGCTGCAGCAGCTGCATCCAGCTCCATGGAGCTCACTGGCAACCTCCCTACCATGCAGGAGAACCAGTCCCCTCGGCAGGGCCCCTTTGCTGCTGCAATCGCCTACTCACTGGTCCTCTGATATGTGCTGGAGTCCTCTGCCTCCCAGCTCCTCCTGAATGTGACCTTTTCGCTAGTCCCCCTCCCATTCTCGGAAAAGACCAAGAACTCCAGCTGCTGCATCCTGTGTCTCCTTCCCCTTCTCTTAAAGGAGCAGTGTTCTGCTCCTCACTTCGGCCTCCACTCCCTCAATCCCACCCCCAAAGGTCTGCTGTCTGTCCCTGCCCCTTCCCTCCTGAAAATAACTATCAGTTCCTGAGCCTATGGATTCCTCACTCCGCCTCAACTCCTGCTGCAACTTCCAGGCTGTGTTGTTCCCTGCTGCCCCCTACTGTCACCTCCCCTGGGTGCTTGACTGTCCTCTAGTCCAGCCTCCCTTCTGCTCTACAGGTTTTCCAACTCAGCTGGAGCAAATCAGAAGAAGGAACCTACAGCCAGAGAGCGCTGTAGAACACAGACCGCTTGAAAGGGCCCATGCCAAATTGGGTTATTATATTCTCCCTTCTTCAGTTCCTGGCCAAAACTGCTGTGGGGCTGTTTGACAGCTACCACACTCCACCCCAGCGTTGTCTGCAACCTATTTCTAAGGCTGAATGAAGTGGTCCATGTGTAGCCATGTGTCAAGTCTGTGAAGAGCTGTGGGGTGAGAGGTGCAGCCAAATGCATCATTATTCCCATTGCTGGCTCGGGCAGCGTTTCCCCCCTCCCCCCCAAACAGCCCTTTAACTCGCTTTTTTTGAGAGGGGTTGTCTCAATATCCCACTGTGTAAACATTGCAGGGGAAGCTGAGAAATGACAGTGATGCTGCAGGTTTCAGAGTGGTAGCCCTGTTTGTATCAGCAAAAACAACAAGGAGTCCTTTTGGCATAGGGACTGCCCAAACCTTAGAAACTAACAAATATATTTAGGCATAAGCTTTCGTGGGCTAGAACCCACTTCATCAGATGCTGATGCTGCAGGCACCAAAGGACACCCTCTCCCTGACTTCAAATTGCCTGTTAGCAACACTCACTCCTTCTGGTAGTCTGCCTGCTGCGCCCCCCCCTTGATTGTCCCTCTCCCCCTTTGCCTATCGCTCACATATCGTAACAAACGAGCTACCAAAGGCTCCAACAAATGCATTTGTTATCTCCAGCAGGAGAAAAAGCAGCCACGACCCAGAGCTGTGACCTCCTTACAGTTTGTAATGAGCTGACGGGAAAATATTTCTGCCTGATTAGAATCCTTAACGAGTTGCTGATTATTATGTGTGTGTGCTAGCCAGCCTCCCATTTTGATCCATCTGTAATGGCAGGGCAGCTTTTAACATCCCCTGCATCTCCGTCTGCCCAGCTCAAGGGACCCAGGCTCCCTTCCCCCATGTCTATCTCACCCCTGACAGCAGCACAGAAGGGAAATGCCAAAGGCTAATCAGCCTTTGCATTTCTTTGTTCAACTCTCCATTCTTTGCAAGAGGATTTGACTCCCCAGTGAGGTCACTACCGATCAACTGATGGGTTTATCTCTGGCTGCAGGTAGAAGTATCCTGGCGCATCCTACACTACCAACCACATCCTGGGTAGCAGATGAGGGAACCTCATACATGGTACAGGCTGCTCTGAATATATTGAATAAGGAGACGTAAGAGTCTGTCTTAATTAGTCAGCTTGAAGGAGTTCTTGGCCTTTCAGAATTGCCTCGTTTGTCAGAAGGCATGAGAACATCTAATAATCTAGCAAGTGAGAGCTGTGTTTTTGTGTAGGTCCTACCCAGGCAGTGGCTCTTATTTTTCTTTTTGATTTAATGGTGGATTTGTAATTAAACTCTGCAAACCAGGCATTAAGAACCTAGAGAATGTTCCCCACAGGATTCTATTCTAGTCAGTTTTTTAAAATCACTTTCAAGCAATGGGTGTAGTGGTAAAGTTCTCAGTGTAGTAAGAGACGGAGTATTTAGAAATAAAGCTCATAATCAGAAATGGCGTGTGAAATGAGCTCATGAGTTTTAGTCCAGTTTCTAGTGGGCAGGAGTCCATATCACACACACCATCACTACAGCTGGCACAAATTATCCCTCGTGCTGGCAACCTCGGCAGATTGGACAAAGACTGAATGGGACGCAGGAACCGAATGCTCCTTTCATCCCTAGAGGGAAATCCCTCCAGCATAGGGTTGGGGCACAGGGTAGCCTGCGGAAAGCTCGCCCTGCCATTGCCTGGGCTGTCCCCGTTCTGGGAGTAGTCAGCAATGGTCAGTGTCCAGTGCTGCTATGAGAGTATCTTTCACCAGCACAAAATTCATTGTATTAAGGAAGTGAAGGGGTAAGGGTCTGACTTTGGGAGAGGGGGTTATCAGAATGGAAGCTAGAACCTCAGAAGTTCCATCACTAGTTAGACGATCAATAATGCTGCATTGTGGTTGAAGGCAGCAAAGGAATGTACGGGCACGGGTGGAGGAAGAGCATTCACTCAAAGAAAGGAGAGTTGGCTTAGTGGACTCGGCATGGAACCAGTAGCTTAGAACTCCTGGTTATATTCCTCCCTTTGCCACTAGCTTGCTTTGTGAACTTGTGACAGGTCAAGTAAACACTCTGTGCCTCAGTTTCCCTATCTGTGAGCTAGGGATAATCACATTACTCCAAGTCACTGGAGGAAAGCTGGAGACAATTGTTGAATTTACTTTGTCAGCTGAGAGTTACAAACCCACAGGAGTTACAAACCCACCAGTAGGTAGCATTGTAGGGAACCCCAGGCAGGGCCGGCTCCAGGCTCCAGCTTAACAAAAGCAGGTGCTTGGGGCGGCCAAGGGAGAGGGGCAGCACCTGTGGCAATTCGGGGGCGGCAGGTCCCTCACTCCCTCTAGGAGTGAAGGACCTGCCGCTGAACTGTCGCAGCCGATCGCGGCTTTTTTTTTTTTTCCCAATTGCTGCCGCCGATCGCAATCGCGATCGTGGCTTTTTTTTTTTTTTTTTTTTGCTTGTGGCGGCAGAAATGCTGGAGACGGCCCTGACCCAGGGTGTACCTCCCCTCCAGGCCTGGACCCTAGAACTCTGTACAATGGATCAGTTGCCCACCTTCGGCACCAAACCACCTCACTTCATGATTCCCAGGACTACTTCCCACCTATCTGGATGTGGGCCTCTCTCTTGAAAAGACCAAGGACTGAGCTGCAATTCTTGGCCTTCTCTAGCCAACCCCCTCACAGCCTTCCTCCAAGCTCCTTCTCCATAGCAATCCATGCCTGCCCTAGCCACAACCCAGTCTCTGGAGAATTACCTCAGCCAGCTGCTACATCCTGGTGAGTGCATCTCCCTCGTTGGTGGTAGGAAGTGCTTTATATCCAACTTCCCGACAGATCTTCCTATATCCAGGAGGAAAACCAGCCACAAATAGGACCTAGAGCTCAAGAACCTCATAAAGGGCCTGCTCACCCTGTCACAATAATTCAGTATTTGTAAAGCACTATATCAATATGAATGCGAGAACTTCAGTTACATTAGACAGGATTTTTTTTTAAAATCAGAAGAGACAAACACCTGTTTCAGGGCTTATGCCAAGCACTGATTAGGTAGAGGGGTAGGAAGAAATTTCCCTTATATGCAAGTCATAAGAACATAACATAAGAACATAAGAATGGCTGTACTGGGTCAGACCAAAGGTCCATCTAGCCCAGTATCCTGTCTACCGACAGTGGCCAATGCCAGGTGCTCCAGAGGGAGTGAACCTAACAGGTAATGATCAAGTGATCTCTCTCCTGCCATCCATCTCCACCTCTGACAAATAGAGTCTAGGGACACCATTCCTTACCCATCCTGGCTAATAGCCATTAATGGACTTAACCTCCATGTATTTATCCAGTTCTCTTTTAAACACTGTTATAGTCCTGGCCTTCACAACCTCCTCAGTTAAGGAGTTCCACAAGTTGACTATGCGCTGTGTGAAGAAGAACTTCCTTTTGTTTGTTTTAAACCTGCCGCCTATTAATTTCATTTGGTGACTCCTATTTCTTGTATTATGGGAATAAGTAAATAACTTTTCCTTATCTACTTTCTCCACATCACTCATGATTTTATATACCTCTATCATATCCCCCCTTAGTCTCCTCTTTTCCAAGCTGAAAAGTCCTAGTCTCTTTAATCGCTCCTCATATGGGACCCATTCCAAACTCCTAATCATTTTAGTTGCCCTTCTCTGAACCTTTTCTAGTGCCAGTATATCTTTTTTGAGATAAGGAGACCACATATGTACGCAGTATTCAAGATGTGGGCGTACCATCGATTTATATAAGGGCAATAATATATTCTCTGTCTTATTCTCTATCCCCTTTTTAATGATTCCTAACATCCTGTTTGCTTTTTTGACCGCCTCTGCACACTGCATGGACATCTTCAGAGAACTATCCACGATGACTCCAAGATCTTTTTCCTGATTTGTTGTAGCTAAATTAGTCCCCATCATGTTGTATGTATAGTTGGGGTTATTTTTTCCAATGTGCATTACTTTACATTTATCCACATTAAATTTCATTTGCCATTTTGTTGCCCAATCACTTAGTTTTGTGAGATCTTTTTGAAGTTCTTCACAGTCTGCTTTGGTCTTAACTATCTTGAGCAGTTTAGTATCATCTGCAAACTTTGCCACCTCACTTTTTACCCCTTTCTCCAGATCATTTATGAATAAGTTGAATAGGATTGGTCCTAGGACTGACCCTTGGGGAACACCACTAATTACCCCTCTCCATTCTGAGAATTTACCATTAATTCCTACCCTTTGTTCCCTGTCTTTTAACCAGTTCTCAATTCATGAAAGGACCTTCCCTTTTATCCCATGACAACTTAATTTAGGTAAGAGCCTTTGGTGAGGGACCTTGTCAAAGGCTTTCTGCAAATCTAAGTACACTACATCCACTGCATCCCCCTTGTTGTCTACTATTGAGTTTCTTGTGCCTTCCTCTGAAGCACTGGTACTGGCCCCTGGTAGAGAGGGAATACTGACCTAGATGGGCTGCTGGTCTGATCCACTCTGGAAGTTCCTATGCTCAAAAGAGTGTTTTCAAAATTATACTCAAGGTTAACATTACTCCTTCCAACACCAGTGTCCCTCTCTGGCTCTGGTGTTGCCCCTCTGCCTCTGTGATAGCAGACATTCAGGGCCCTGCAGGCCATCTTCCCAGTGGAGGAGAAATAGTGATGTGGCATCTGGGTTTATTCAGAGTGTAACTTGTTTTATTTACACATATAAACCAGTCCCGGAACAGAGATGGTCAAACAGCCTGCAGGGTACACCCTTCTTTCAGGGATCGTCTCACCCCAATGGCCAGCAATTCCTCCTCAAGAATTGACTCAGAGACCAAACTCTCCTGCTGCTCACACAACTCCCTCTCTCACATCGACCATCTCTACACAGAGCCTTGCATAACCCAGACTAACACCACACTGCATGTCTTCCCAAAACTGAACATTTGCTCACATGCGAGGAAAAATAACTTGGGAGATTATTTGTAAGAGTGCCACCTGCTGATGCCTGCCATAACAAGGTAAAACAGATGTTTTTAATTGCCATTGTTATTTCCCCAGTGGTTATTTGTTTTGTATCTCAGGCACTGACACTTAGAAATTTCAATGCTTTTCATCCATAAATCTCAAAGCACTTGTAATAGAAGGAGCTATGTGGAAGTGTCCCTCAGGTTAGTGAAAGCCTTAAATTAACATGTAAAGATTCAGTATAAGGTAGAGAACTGACAAGTTTCACTGGATATGGCTGACCAGGCTGAAGATGCACAGAGAGTGAAGAAACCCTCTTCCCCATGCAATAGGTCTGGTGTAAAACCCAGGTTGAATTCTTTGCATAATGAAATGTGTCTACACAAGAGTTGATAGCCATCTCTATATATCATACTGTAGTTACTCAGCACGGCCTTTATAAGGCAGGTGAGAGCTCAAATTCTTTTTCAGAAGCAGAGTGCCCTCTGCCACTTGAGCTAAAGGAAAATATCTGTTAGCCATATGGGGCATGTGACACATGATCAAGCAATTCTGATTCCATCCAGCAGAGGGCAGTGGTGATATATAGACACTAACTGCTACACTGCGCTCTGCACTTGTCCTGGTTCTGAACACAGTGACCTCTATTTCCTGGCAGAGAACCTGAAGTGGTCCCTTGGGATGGTGAGTTATGAGTCCCTTGCTGCTGGGATGCGGAGATCCCCTCCTGTCACTCACAG
Source organism: Trachemys scripta elegans (assembly GCF_013100865.1). Taxonomy (NCBI): domain Eukaryota; kingdom Metazoa; phylum Chordata; order Testudines; family Emydidae; genus Trachemys; species Trachemys scripta. The sequence continues at coordinate 40,009,137 of NC_048301.1, forward strand.
GAGGCAAGAGTCCTTGACTTTTCTCTTTGTCTGTTTGCTTTTGTCCCATTCCCCATCCCCCGTGCCTCCCCCTCCATATGGAGTGTTGTTTCTTAGACTCTTGCCCACTGTCTCCCTCCACAATGGCCGCCCTTGAACAGTGAGATTAACTCTGCCACTTCCTCCTAGTCTGTTCCTCTGAAGATTGTCTCCTCATTTTCTGAATGGATAATCCCATCAACCAAAAGGCCCATCAACATGCAGGGGACTGACACAATCCTCTGGCACCTGCGCATTGGGAAGTTCTCTGGCTCCTGCAGCTTGATTGGCTGAAGACGCAGTGAGCAGGGAGTGAGGGTGGATTTATTTATTTCCACTGTGAAATAGGGTTTTAAAACAACAATCAGACAAAAAAACAAAAAAACGATCAGCAGATGGCTGGGAAAAAAGCCGTGCACGTGAACTGCATCATGCATGCTCATACTGTGGGCGGTATGTGAGCAGCTGTAATAGTTACCCCCTAGTGGCTGGGGCAGACAACATTACCCTTGCTACTGGCTTGATAGTTTAACCGTGGCTAATAGAGCTTCTGCACTTGTACCCAAGGGAACGTTCTTATCAAGTATGGGGCTGCTGCAGGCTTCACCTGCAGCATCCCCAGCCATTCCAGGCATAGACTCTCTACACTGCTCAGCTGGTGCAGCTCAGTCCTGGTCTGCTACTCCAGGCCTAGCTATCTGTCCCACAGTGTGATAGTTCTCAGCTGTGCCGGCGCTGGAAACCCAATAATCTTATTTTCAGGAGTGACCTAAAACAGATGATAACCCCCTTCTATATCACAGATACAGCAGCACGTTAATCTTGAATCCCCAGCTGAGGCTGAGAACTAGTACATACCAGATAGGCCCTTATCTTGCCCAGCCACTCTGCTGCCAAATTCAAATGTCACTTTGTCCAGACTGCTGGTGGAAGGAACAGACTCCTCATCCCAAACTACCATGGTAGGGGATTCATCCAGATCAGCTTCATAAAGTTAGGACAGGAAAGGAGAAAGTATCGTCTAGTGGTGAAAGCACAGAACTAGGGAAGAGGGAGACTGGACTTCATTCCCAGTCTTGCTGTAGACACTGTCCTTGGGCAAGTCATTCTTCTGCTCCGTTCCTCAGTTTCCTTATCTGTACAATGGGGAGAATAATCTTTCCCAACTCCCAGAGATTGGTGAGGCTAAATTCATTTCCTGTTTGTTAAAGGCTTTCAGATCCTTGTACGGAAGGTGCTAAGGAATGGCAGAGCATCATGGAATTATGACATCACAACCCATTGAGCCTGAAGCAGAGCTGGATTGGCTGGCCACATGCAAAGAGGGAGTCAGGCTGAGAGGGCTGTCCCCACGTGGGAAGAAGAGGGGATCTGGGCTGGGGGAGCAGCTAAAGATAAGAAGGAGGGAGGCTGAGAAGGTTTATTGCAGATGGGATGAGAGGGAGAGAAACTGGGCTTTGCAAGCTGCCTGTGCATGGGGAGAGCAGACAGGCAGGATGAGGGCAGCCATGGGCTTGGGCTGGGCAGACCAGGCCGGTTGCACTCTGAACAGGCAGCTGGGCCTTGCTCCTTTAAACCATGGATGCTGCACAGGACACAGCCCTTGGAACGTCCAATCCTGTTTTCCTGTTACTCCTTTTTCCCTTGTAGCAGATCGCAGTTTGACACTGTGCACAGCTTCAGCAGGGAGAGCCACGCAGGTGTGACCTTACCATAGCTAGCCTCAGCTGCAAGTCACTGCACCCACAGCCTTTATGCAATCAATCTAAGCCCCTGTGCAAGTGGGGCCACACCCCAACACAGATAGGCCTTCATTGCCCAGATGTATAAAGCCACATCTGCTATGTAAATAGAGGCACAGCCTCAAGTCCTGTATGCTACTTATGTCATTCCATATATGGCAACGAGGCCATGCCACTATGCCAGTGGTTCTCAACTCACGGCCCAATCAGCACACAGCTGCGGCCCATGTGACATCCTAAGGGCCATAGAGATAGTATATATAGTGTGTGGATGCAGCCCACATAACACAGAGAGCTGCATAAGCAACCCACCATGGTAAATAGGTTGAGAACCACTGCACTATGCTAATGAGCCTGCATCTTCTAGGCACTGATAGACAAAGGGGTCTGCACTTCGTGCAGATTATACTATACCTTCTATGCAAATGAGACCATGCGTGCTAACATCCTGGCTCCTCCCTCTGGTTTGGCTGGCACTTGCGTCTCAATCATCTCCTTTTAGAAGCTGTTAGCTCCTTCCACAATACAGAGTGGGGCTGAATCTTATTTGCATCCTACAAACTTTCTCTCCTCAGGGGGAAAGCCTGTGTCCCTCCCTGGGAAAAACAAGGGGCGAAAGGAAGAACATTTCCCCTTCCATCAGCTCCAAAGCAATGACAGAGAGAGCATGCAGGAAACAGAAGGAGTTTTATGCCTTTGCCTTTATATTTTTTAAACATGGCAGAGAGCGTTTTCCAGGACCCAGAGGCAAAGTTAAGTCCACGTCTGGCAATTCAGAGACTGTTGCCAATTAACTTAATGAAATAAAAGTCTCCTCTTCAGTTGTGTCCTATGCATGCAGAAGAGGAGCCTGATTGTTTTCCAGCCCCAGTTCTGGATGGTAATTTTTGCTGCATTCACTCAGAGACATCTGTCTGTTTTCATGCCTGTAGTGTAGGCTGGTGTTGAAGTTGCATCTGTTAAGGAGCCTCTGTGCTTTCTTTCCTGGGGGCTATTTCAGGGCGAAAATATCCATTAACTGCATACGCTGAAGCACCCACTCGACAAAAGCGTGAGCAAAGAACATAATGATGCATCAAGCTCAGCATATAACTCATGTGGAGAGGCTGTGCCCAGGGAGAGGGAGCAAGAACCCATCCGGAACAGGCTAGCTGCTGCTGCTACTAATGCGTGGCACATGCCTCCTCTAGCTCTGCTCCTGAGAAGGGAGTATTCTAGCGTTTCATGACCACATACCACGCAGTCACACGTGCTGGGGTGCTGCCTGCCAGAGCATTGAGCTCATGATCTTTGGTTCCGAGAACAAAGGACTCACTCAGCAGGGCTGACGGAGAAGCTCTTTCAGGAGAGGGAACCCGTTCCCCATTTGACTGTGTCTCTTGCAAATGTGCATGGGTTTCTTTCCATGCCAGTCTGAACATATGGAACACGTGCCCTGAACTAGACTGCAAGGCCACTATCCTACTGCTGTGATGCCTATGAAAAATTAGCCAGTTAACAAGAGGCCAATAGAGAGCAGCTGAGAGAGTTGATAATAATTAATAAGTATTTCTGAAGTCTAGTAGGAGGCAGTGGTGTCTATGCACACAAACCAGAAAAGGAACTGATACATTCCCAGACCTGCTCAGGTGTGTGTCTTCAAAGGACAGCAACAGTGGCCACGACTACTCACATGCGCACAAGTCAGCATGTCGCAGCCTGTACCTCGCACAAATAACTGTGTTACACTATAGACCTGAGCTACTTCAGCACAAAGCTCCATGTGGCTCTGGGATAGCACGGTGCGATCCTGGAGAATGAGCACCCCATGGGCTGATTAGGCCATGAATGGAAAGGAAGGAGGAATACTAGAGTCTTCAGGCAACAATCTGAGGTGGAGAGTAGTAGAGGTACGTTGGTCCAAGGAAGTCTACTATGAAGCTGAAACAAGCCTTGAATCTGAAAAATTGAGGGCCATTTCCAGGACACCATACATGGTGACAGCTCCTGGACCTGACATTTGGCATGAGGGAGGGCACATTCTCTGCAGTTAGCAGCATCAGAAACTGAAGGCACCTCTGAGAAGGATCTCAATATTCCCCATGCAAGCTGCATTCTTGAGATGGCCATAGATAATGCTTGTAGCCAGGAGAGATTCTACCATTCCACACCTGAAGTTTCTCAGCTCCTTGTGCTTGGCCAGCCTGTGCTGGACGTGGCCAAGATTCTTTCTCTGCTGACAGACTATGAGACTTGTTCCTGCTCTGGGTTTTGGCAGAGATCAGCTGAGTTGCCCAGCAGGGGCTCTGGGCGAGACACCAGTGCGGGAAGAGACTCTGATTGGATTTTACTTGGCCCTGGAGGGAGAGTGAATCTCACCCAAATGCAAAGGTTGGTCAGATGCATTGGAGGGTCAGAAGGGAGGTCAGTGCTTCCAGAAGCCTGCCAACTCCTTGTGACAGGAGAGACCTTACATGCTATGGATGTATTTGGGCACATGAAGTCGAGGGCCCAATAGTGCTACCTACAATCAATTGTAGAGCAGACAGGCAAAGTGAAAGCTCCCTGCGCAGCTCTACTGATGCTCCTCATCTCTGACTTGAAACTCCCCCTGCTATTACAGGTCTGAGCCCCCCCACAGCTCTGCTAATATTCCTCAGCACTGCCTGCTTTTCCCATCCTGGGCCTGACAAAGCACAGCCTGCTATTGAGTTGAATTTCATGGTAATTTGGCAATATGGACAAATGTTCCCTGGGGGCTAGGCTGAGGCAACTAAATTCATTGCACATATGATCTCAGTGGATTTGATTCCCACTCTCCAGAACTTCTTCAGAGCAGTGACTCTATTAACCCACTAGCCCTCCTGGGCCCTTGCAGCAGTTCTGCTCCCGATAAATAACAGAACAGGAATATCACTGAATACTCTACAGTGTATTTAGATATTTACCAAATGGCACTGGGGGAATGTGCTTACTGTTAAATATCACAGGCCTGGCTGTTCTCTCTTTGTTTTGAAAGAATGTACTGCACTCTGCCAGTATTGAGATTTGAATTGATCTCCTTTGCTATCACAGGCAGCCATTTCCCAGGCGCTCAGCATCTGTGAGGAGCTGGTCTCAATTTATAGATGCTAAATAAATATTAGTAAATTCCTAAATTCACTCTAAAGGGAAAGGGAGGGAGAGAGGTGCGGGGGAGTGAACGACTGCTGGAAACAAAAATAAAATCCCTGAAAATTCAGAGCTGACAAGAATAAAAGGTGGGAGAAGCCCATAAAAACAAGGAGGAGGTGGTTCAGAGAAGGGTCTGTATATTGATATTTGGAATGGGCTCTTTGAAATGGAAGATAATGACACTGAAAAATTATTCTAAGCTTTACATAGGCATAAATGACCAAACTGCCTCCTGACTCCTGAATTACATTATCCAGAAAGAACTTAATAGCATGTTATTATCGCTTCTCCTCGCTGACAGGATTTCGGCACTGAAAAGACAAACAAGAAGTGCATTCATAATCACAATCGTATTCACCTCTGCAAAGCGTCGACCGCTGCTAATTTCAGGTAAGTGCTTCAGTGTGTGAGAGAGAGAAAAAAGAGAGAGAGCTCAACGGTGCTAATTTAACTTGGCGGCTAGGTAATTGCCTTTGCAGTTCGCTGTCACTGTCTGAGGGGGACAGGCTGAGTAGTCCTGGGGAGCCAGCTGGGATGGAGGCCAAACGATTGGTGGCACTGGGGGAAGTTTTGTGGAATGAGTTGGAAGTTCTCAGCTGCCAGGTGACCTTTCACCTTGTCCAAATGGTGCCAGATCAGTGGGAGTGGATGGTGCTCATTAGCTGTCAGCAGAGAGCCTTTGTACAGTTGTCCAGATTTGTTCAACTGATGAGCAGCTAGCAGTCGACATTCTCTGCTGTCCCACATGGGAGACCTCCACTCAAATCCTGGACAGGTTGATTTATCATCTTTTCTTGATAAAATGCCCCCAGAACCCTTAAAATTACCTATTGTTCTCAGAACTTCTTGCCAAAGCTCCAGTCAGGTCTAGAGATGAAACATTTGCCTCTGCTTTCCTATGACAGTTTATGGCAGTGGAAAGAGGGGATGTGAGGATTGTGGGGAAATATCCTGGCCCACTTTTTCTGGGATATTCCCAAACTTTGTCATGCCTTTCATTTTTTGTGAATGTTTCCTGCTGGCGAGGGATGCCAGATACACAGCCCTGGAGGTGGGCAGACGTCGGTCCTATTTAAACACACAGCAAGGACAGTCTGAGCAGCAGCACTAGTGCTAAATTCACACACACGCTTGCACTACCCTGCACTAGTGCATGAATTTGGAAGTCAGAAGGCAGCTTGGTTATCTATGCCTTTGAATGACCAATGCTCCTTAGTCCTCCCTGGAAGGACCTTCCTCTAGATATGAGAGGGGAGTTCAGTCTCCATAACCTACTCAGTACTTGACCTTCCTGTTGAGACAGTCAGAGAGGGACCATTTCACACCAGTGGCACTGATGATTTTTCTGATGTGGATGCTCGTCCCGCTGGGACTTGGACTAAGATGAGGGTGGTCCTAATTTTGAGGGGACTGTAATGTTTCCATTCACCACAAGAGTGCCCCCTTCTGACTGCGTGTGGCATAGTAGCTTTCTTCCCCTATGGCACCCCCTGCCAATGGTCACTCCTTCGCTGTAGTGGTCACTCTTCCTGTAGTTCACAGTTCCCCATTTGTGATTCATTCCTCCAGCTAGGTCAACATATGGTCTCCCCTTCTGGGGTATCAAAGTCTCACCAGACCAGCTGTCTCCAACAGTCCTGCACCACTTCCCAGTGACTGTAGGAGAACCCAGGCTCTTCCTCTACACTGGGTTCCAGCCCAGGGACCCTATAACCAGCAGCCATGGTCTGCACAGTCTCCCTCTTGCTGCTGTTTCCCTGGGCTTCCTCCTAACTTCAGACTTTCTTTCTTCAAATTCATTTGGGATTGACCCTAGGGCTAGTTCTCCTTCTCTACCCTCCGCTACTAGCAAATGACAGCAGACCCTCCCCTTACAGCCCTCTGCTACTACAAACTTCCTCTCTTTATATTCCTTACCCAGCTTCTCTTCCAGCTGGGCATCAGCAGCATTTAGTAATTTATACAGCCCTGTGCTTACCTCCAGGTGCAACTATGAAGGTTAATTGGCCTCTTCTGGGCCACCTTAACCCCTTCAGGAGTGGGGTGGGCTGAACACTCCATCACAGGTACCAATAAAGCATTCCTCAAACTTATTTTGGCTTGACACAATGCCATTGCTATAGCACTGTGCAGTGAGTGATGAGACAACATGATGCAGGAGTTTGCCCTGGGTTGTCGCTTCAGCAATTCATATGTCACTAAGAAAATATTTATTTTACCAGTGCGACAGACCCATGCCAGTCTTCTTCACCTCCCAGTAAGCGCCCCTACTCCTCCTTAGAGGAGGGGTATCTGGGCAGCTGTATAGACCAGGGGTGGGCAAACTACGTCCCAAAGGCCAGCTCCAGCCTGCCAGCCATTTTAATCCAACCCTCGAGCTCCCACTGGGGAGCGGGGTCTGTGGCTTGCCCTGCTCCAGCACTTTTGCACTCCAGACGGGGAGCAGGGTCGTGGGCCGCACCACACGGCTCCTGGAAGCGGCGGCATAGCTGTACACTGCCCCTGCCCCAAGCACCACCCCTGCAGCTCCCATTGTCCGGGAACCAAAGCCAATGGGAGCTGCAGGGGCGGTGCCTGCGGATGGGGCAGCATGCAGAGCCGTCAGGCCGCGCCTTACATAGAAGCCGGAGAAGGGACATGCCGCTGCTTCTGGGAGCTGCTTGAGGTAAGTGCCACTCAGAGCCTGCACCCCTAAGCCTCTCTCCATACCCCAACCTCTGCCCCAGCCCTGATCCCCCTCCTGCCCTCTTGCACCCCAAATCCATCATTCCCAGCCCCATCCCAGAGCTCGCATCTCCAGTCTGAGCCCTTAGCCCCCTCCCTCCCCAGCACCAGACTCCTCAGCCTGGAGCCCCCTCCCTTTGCTCAGTCTCTTTGTCTCTTTGCTCAGCAGCCTCTGCAGTTGCTGTACAATTTATTTGTAAGGAACCATCTGGGACATATAACATGACCTAGTGTTGTGGGGTCCTTGGGTAGAAGACCAGCCTTGCTACAGTGCCTGCATAATGAGGCTGAGTTAAAACCCGAGCGGCAGCCTTCACTCAGCATTCCAGTGCATGAGTGTGATTTATGTTTCACGTTTAACAATATTTCATTTGGATGCTTGAGTTTCAGGGTCTGTAGCCTCTTAAATATTTGAAGGGGGTAAATGCCAACAATAATACTCAGCAATTGTGATCTCCCATCGGCTTTGCACACATTTAATAATAAACTTTCACATCACCCAGGGTAGGTCACTATGGTAAAAAAATTATTATTATCCCCCTTTTACAGACAGCGAGGTTGAGGGACTCACCCAAGACCACACTAATTGGTGGTGGTAGGCCCAGGATTAGAATTTAGGAATTCCTGGCTCAGTGGCTGATGCCTAGTTGACCTCAATAGAAAAAGAGGAGCTGCGTGGGAGTGGGGGTGGGTTTGCCAGGGGCTCTTACTAGCAGGCATGAGAAGACACTGACTGTAAACTGAATACCTGGAATATTATTCCTAAGAGCAGGTCAGTGGAGTAGTCTCCTCACGAAAGTGGTGGAAATTCCTTTGCATGAATCATGTAAACTGGACTGGGCATAGGCCTGGAGAATACACTGTGGGGAACAAAACTACAAGGCCGAGGCTTGAAGTAGCTGACCTAAGATTATCTTGCCAGTCCCTAATTCATATTATTCTGTGCTTATTAATGCTCATCATCTAAAAACATAATTGAAAAATAGTAAGTTAAGCAACATAAAATTCTACTACTGAGAGTCAACATCTTGTGCAAAGCTAGCAGTGGCAAGATGCTTTCAATGGACTTTCCCCCACTCAAGGCTCAACTAGGACAGGCTACCCCCTGCCCCCAACAGGCTCCGATGGCTGACTGCAGTGTATTTTAGATATGTGGATACAGCAAAATAAATCCCCCGCCCATGTTGCCTTGTTACTGTCCTACTCAGGGTTCCATTTGTTCTGATGAAGGATGACTATTTCCCTGCAGGTGGCTACGCTGGTGGGATCTTTCTGCTTCAGTACTGTTGATTTATCTGACACCCATAGGAGGCAGCAAAGTGAAAGAGGTTCCGGCACAGAATGGATGCGGAAAAGGCAGCCACATGCTTGCTGTGACCAACCGCGCTGTGAAGTATGCATCTTGTATTGCTAAACGCTGGGTATTTCTTTCAGCCTTATCAGTGTGATGGATAGTTTAGGCACATTGAAGGACAAGATAGTAATAACAATGGCCATGATTACTATTTTTCATATTTCCTTTAAGAGCAATATTATATTACTAGGCTCCCTTCGCATCGCTTTATTTATTAGCCGCCATTTAGCAATCTCTTCCATCTTCGTTTTATTAAAGTTAGAGGCGCTATTAAGGAGTCAGCTGACAGGAGGCTCACGGCTTCCTGGAGCCAAGTGCCTCGCAGCAGACAGCTCCACTGGGCAGCCACTCTCCAAATAAACCCATTTCTTTCTTTCTTTAAATTGATGTTGAGCTCAAAACTCCAGACACATAAGCAAGCAACATTTAAAATGTGTTTCATAAATAAATCTGCCCTACTACCCTGGGCCTGATTCTCTTTTACCACTTTACGTTCGGTGCCTGTCATGGTGGCAACCCTAGGACCCGCTGGTGGACACCAGTGGTGAGGGGAGCTGTCAAGGCGAAGAAGGAGGCCTTCCAAGAAATGCTCATGAAACCGACTCCTGATACAGCTGAGAGGTACCGGCTGATGAAGAGGACTGTGGCTGTGGCAGTCGTTGAAGCAAAAGCCCGGGCGTGGGAGGAGTTTGGAAAGACCATGGAGAATGACTACCGGACGGCCTCAAAGGTGTTCTGGCAAAACATTTGACGCCTTAGGAGGGATCGGTGGGACATTGCCCAAGCTGTTCTCAGCAAGGGTGGTGAAACGCTGACCTCAACTGAGGAGGGATATGCCCTCCCTTCAGGAGGCAGTACCGGAAACCTCCAGTGAGATCAGTTCTAGTTCTGTTGTTGAGGTCATTACAGTGGTAAAGTGCCTTTGTAGTAGTAAGGCAGCAGGAGTGGACGCGAGACGTTGAAATCACTGGACAATGTTGGGGTCTCGTGGATAACATGCCTCTTCAATGTTGCATGGAAGGCGGGTGCAGTACCTCTGGACTGGCAAACCAGGGTGGTGGTCCCAATCTTAATGTCTAACTACCTTTGAGGAGCTAGACCGCCACCTCTCTGTGCCTCGGTTTCCCCATCTGCAAATGGTGACAGTGACACTTTGCAGTGAGGGAGTAGTGAGATTTAATTAAATAATATTTGTACTTGCTTTGAACGGGGCAAGTGTTGTTATTTTCACAGGAAGATCATGAAACCCTCTGGTTTAATTGGGGACATAGTATCTGTAAGCATAAAGCATGCATCGTATAAAAGACTTCTCTGCAAGGAAAACAGAAATGTATTATTAATAATTATTAATTTGTACATGGCCATAGGTGTGGAAGGCACTTCACAGGCTGGAAAAATGCCAAGAGATCCCTTCCCCCATGTATCTTCCTGGGTGTTTGAATTAAGGAGAGAGCGGGATGAATGGTGTCCTGTAGGGGGCGCTGTTAAGAGTTGTCTATTTAAATGAACTGCCTTGTGTGGGATTCTACCTTGGAACTGCACCGCTTGCCTTGGTGAAGTGGAATCTGATGAGATAGGAGCATAGCTCGGAGGAGCCCAACACAACAAGTTGTGACAAACAGCCATGCAGAGTATGTCGCACGCCTACTTGTATATCTGCATATGACCCACTTAGTCACCTCCCATTAAAGAGAGCAGCTCAAGAGAGGAGCCCAGTACCGATAGCAGACACACTGCACACAAGTGGGTTATTGTTATCCTATGCACACCTTAGCCTCCCGCACCCCAGACATATACACGTGCTAAAGAAGAGTGAGTTGCAGAAAGGCAGTCTCCTTGACCTTGATTATACATGCCTGGCAGATGAGCTGTGCATCCCAGCAGCACCAGGATTACCTCAGCCCTGGAAGATTTCCTTGTTTCAGAGAAGCTGGGAAGCCGAGTCAGACATGGTTATTCCTCTCTGCTTCTCTAGCTTGTGTAACCAGGTCACTCTGCAGTTGACAGCTCATCATTCTGGGTAGAGTGGCAGCTGCTGCTGACTGGTTAAAAAAATTGAAAGACCTACGACTACTCACACAGAAGGGGGGATGGGAGAGCAGCCACATGAAAGCTCCAGAAAAACACAGCAAAGAGGCTTTGAAATTCCAGAGCGGTGAAGAGTCTCAGAAAATAACACGCAAAGGCACAACTATGTTCACAAGGCACGTTAGCTACAAGGGCAACCCTTTTCATGGTCCCCCCGGCTGTCGTCTTGTCTGATACAAGATCTAGGTTTACCTCTTTCATAGCCAGACAAAGAGCAGTCAGATAAATCCAGAGGCGGAAACATTTTAACATGTGTAAATCAATTTAGCGGCATGCTGTTTGGTATTTACTCCTCGGAAGGGTTGTTCTTTTCCAGCGCTGCCCCCCGCCCCCGTGTTGGAAAATTAATATCAGCCAAAGCGTAGAGCCTGCAAGTCCTCGTGCTGCTTTTCAAATAGATTTCACTTCATGTTTGGAATGTCAACAAAGTTATTATTGGTTCGGACAGTACAACATTGCAGCAAATCAGCCAAGGCTAATTCCCCTTGCCGCGGACAGGGGCAGAATGGTAATTACCACCTTGAGCAGCTAATGCAAAAGGATTAGGGATTAGATGGAGCAAAAAGCATTTGGCCCTTTCAGGTTTACTTCATCTAGCACAATGCAAGACGATTCATGTGAACTGGCCGCAGCACCCTGTATACAAAGGAGTGCAGCAGGCAAGCTGGCCTGTAAAGCCTCAGCATTGAATTGTTTCCCAGCAGTCACTGGGGCAGCTCAGGGGCGTGGCAGTGAGATGACAGAGTCTTTCATCTCTAGGTTGTTGCTTTGAATCCAGACGAGGTCACTGAAGACTGATTTTATCATCTGCTCAATTACTTGTGTGAGATAAGTGGTAAATTCTTATAAGAATGGCCATACAGGTCAGAGCAATGGCCCCTCTAGCCTAGTAGCCTCTCTCTGACAGTAACTAGTGCCAGATACTTCAGAGTGAATCGACAAAACAAGATATTTTTAAGCGATCCATCCGCTGCCGTCCAGTCCCAGCTTCTGGCATTTGGAGGCTTAGGGACACCCAGATCATGGGGTTGCATCCCTGGCTAATAATCTCCATGAACTAAATCTTTTTTTAACCCAGTTGTACTTTTGGCCTTTACAACATCCCATGGCAACAAGGTCCACAAGTTGACTGTGCACTGTGTGAAGAAGTACTTCCTTTTGTTTGTTTTAGACCTGTTGGTTATTAATTTCATTGGGTGACCCCCTGGTTCCTGTGTTATGTGAAAGGGTAAATAACACTTCCCTATTCACTTTCTCCACATCATTCACGATTATATAGACCTCTATCATATGCCCCCTTCGTCATCTCTTTCAATCTGAACAATCCATTATTTTAATCTCTCCTCATATGGAAGCTGTTCCATATCCATAATTTTCATTGCCCTTCTCTGCACTTTTTCCTATTCTAGTATGTCTTTTATGAGTTTGGGTGACCAAAACTTCACCCAATAGTCAAAATGTGGGCGAACCATGAATTTATATAATGGTTTTATGATATTTTCTGTTTTATCTATCCCTTTCCTAATTGTTTCTAACATTCTGTTAGCTTTTTTGACTGCTGTTGTGCATTGAACATGACTCTAAGATCGCTTTCTTGAGTGGTAACAGCTAATTTAGACCCCCATTATTTTGTATGTACAATTGGGATTATGTTTTCCAATGTACATTACTTTGCATTTATCAACATTGAATTTCATCTGTCATTTCATCACCCAGTCATCCACTATTGTGATATTCCTTTGTAACTTTTCTCAGTCTGCTTTGGACTTCACTATCTTGAGTAATTTTGCCACCTCACTGTTTACCCCTCTCTTGCAGATCATTTATAAATATGTTGCACAGCATAGGTCCCAGTACACATCCTTGGGGGACCCTGCTATTTACCTCTCTCCATTGTGAAAACTGACCATTTATTACTATCCTTTGTTTTCTATCTTTTAACCCCTTACTGATCCACTAGACCTTCCCCTTTTATCCCATGACCCCTTACTTTGCTTAAGAGCCTTTGGTGTGGGAACATGTCAAAGCCTTTCTGAAAGCCCAAGTACACTATATCCACCTTGTCCACATGCTTGTCGACAGCCTCAAAGAATCCTAATAGATTGGTGAGGCAAAATTTCCCTTTACAAAAAATGCGTTGACTCTTCCCCGATGTAACATGTTCATCTGTGTGTCTGATAATTCTGTTCTTTTACTATAGTTTCAACCAATTTGCCTGACACTGAAGTTAAGCCTACCGGCTTGGATTTGCCACGATCACCTCTGAAGCCTTTTTTTTTAAATCAGTGTTACATTAGCCTTCTGGTTCAGAGGCAGATTTAAGCAGTAGTTTACATACCAGAGTCAGTAGCTCTGCAACTTCATATCTGAGTTCCTTCAGAACTCTTGGGTGAATACTATCTGGCCTTAGTGACTTATTGCTGTTTCAATTATCAATTTGTTCCAAAACCTCCTTTATTGACACCTCTGTCTGGGATAGTTCCTCCAATTTGTCACCTAAAAGCAATACGCGAGGATCTCTCCCATAGCCTCTGCAGTGAAGACCGATTCAAAGAATTCATTCAGCTTCTCCAATACAGCCTCATCTTCCTGGTGTGCTCCTTTAGCACCTTGATCATCCAGTGGCCCCACTGACTGGCAGGTTTCCTGCTTCTGCTGTACTTTTAAAAAGTTCTGCTGTTAGTTTTTGTCTCCTTAGCTAGTTGCTCTTCAAATTCTGATTTTTGGCCAGCCTCGTTATACTTTTACACTTGACTTGACAGAGGTATGCGCCTTTCTGTTTTCCGCAGTAGGCTTTGACTTCCAATTTTTAAAGGATGCCTTTTTGTCACTAACCATCTCTTTTACTCTAGTGTTTAGCCATAGTGGCATTTTTTGGTCCTCATTACTTTTTTTTAATTTTGGGGGTAGACATTTAGTTTGAGCCTCTATTATGGCTTTTTTAAATAGTCTCCATGTAGTTTGCAGGCATTTCACCTTTCTGACTGTTCCTTTTAATTTCTTAGGCCACGTGACAACAGGCACCAATTAGCTCTTCTGTTAAAAGTGTTAACAGAGAGACTAAAGACATATTGGTGGGACAGTGTGGGAGGGGCTTTCCCATTGCTGCCTAAACTGTTCCTGTCAAGCTCTACCACAGCAGCACATTTCACCAGAGCCAGCTCCACCACCCCACCCATGTTCACTCACACAGAGGAGTGTGACGGGATAGTATGTCCCATAAGGATAGTATACATAGGGTTCAGCCCACCGTGGTCTTTTGAAAGGTCTGATGTTTTCATACAAGGACCTAGGTGATACTGACAGAGAGGAAGCAGTCCTGGGATGGTTAGGGAGGAAATCCCATCACTGATTCTTTAAGGACTCTGGGGCAGGAGACTTGGGCAGGGCAAGGCTCGCCTCTCACCCAACCAAGTAGGATGAGCTGTAAAGAGGGGAATCAGTATATATCCTGCCTCCTCCTCATAGCAGGTGAGATGCCAGTAGAAGGCTGCCCGCTGAACTCGCTGAGCCTGAGGATGAATTGGGGAAAAGGGGCCAGCTGAGAGAGAAGCTGGGTAAGGCCCTACAGCAGGCTAAATTACAACCCAGCTCCATGGAGGGGAGCTGGGGACTCCTGGCTGAAGGAGAGCAGTAATAACTGCCTGAATTACCCAGCTCCAGGAGGAAGGCTGGGCACCTGCATTAAGGACAGAGCAGGTGCCTTTTTCACTGAAGTATTATCTGTGCCAGGAGGATATCTTGGGACTCCTGTTTTGAGAGTGTGACCATTTGAAGTACAGTCCCAGCTCCATGAAGGGGACCAGGACAAGACAGCTGACTAGGACTCTGATGCGGCCCAAGATGGGGGTGAATGAGGTGACTAACAAAGCGAGTTACGTATTACAGAAAGACACAAATCAGATGCCATGACAAGAGTACCTGTTTTGAACCAGACGAGTTGGAGTAAGGGACTGGAAGAACTGGGGGTGGGTGGGAGGGGGAGAGATTCTGAGTGCAATGCACCCACAGGGCCACAAGGTGGTATTCTGGAGGCCAGCACCCCACAACAAGGACCAAATCCCCTTCTGAACTGTGCTGAAGCACTAACATCCAGCTCCGACAGAGACGTTGCAGCTTCTTTAGGGCAGTGGGCTGTCTGACAGTGATCTGCAGGATAACGCCGGGCTTGGGCTACAATTGCAAGCATTGCCTGGAGGATGCTGAAAGTACATCACAGAGCTTTCAGAAAGGCAGCGTGACGGATTTTGCAGGACTCCTGGAGAAGCGCCTCTGTGCTCCTAAAGCAACAGTGCCCAGAGGCTAGGCCTACGGGAGCCAGGGGAGGACCTGGCTCTTTGGGGTGGATGCTTCCCTGTTTACGAGATCTAAAGCAGGCCTGTTGCCCATACTCACAGTCCCGTACTGGCCCCTGGGGATGAAGCCAGCTCTGTCTGCTCAGATTACGGTCCCTCTGCCTGCTCCTACTTCCCGTCACCACTTGGTTAGGTCAGGATGCTGCAGGCTCTGGAGCCCCCATTAGACACAGATTTGCCCAGGAGAGTGACTCAAACTTGGTAACCACATTGCATCTGGATGGCTCATAGGGCCGGGTACAGCTTGCAGCTGAGGCAGAGCAGCGCTGCCACTGGTGTGGTATGTCCAGCAGGGCAAAGTAATCCCATATCCCATCCATACAGAGCATGGCTCTCCCCCCGCCCCCCCCGCACATTCATGTGCATCACTGCTGTGCCGTTTGTGTGTGTTCTGTCTTTGCCTTTGGACATGGAGACAATTAGCTGGACTTCCCTCCATCGCCCCATGTGAACATTACTCGGTCCAGAACTGGTCCTAGGGCAGGGCACGTGTGACTGCACTTGGTGCCCTATTCAGTCCCCGGCTGGTGGGCTGACCCACAGAAGGCCCCCTTTCATGTTTGGGGCAGCCCTACACAGTCTCTGCTACCTGGCTGCAGCAAGGAGCTGGAGCAGGATCGGGGGTGCCCTCCATCCAGGGAGCAGAGGGTAGGAGGAGGTGGCTGCCCTGGTGGGAGCTCTGGTCTGGGCTCCCCTGGATGTCACTCTCCCTGGTGCAGACTCACCATGGAGAATGAGGGGAGCCCAGACCGTGCAGCCTCTCTCCTTTGGCCCAGGTCTGAACCCCACTCCCATTTACCTCCTGGAGCCCAGCAGCCCTGCCCACTGCCCCTTCCAGGGCTGGCAAAGGTACAGGTGCAGCAGCAGAAGAGCCCTCCCAAGAGATGGGAAGGGAGATGGCAATAATTGATTTTGGGGGGACGATGATGGGGTGCACTGATATTGGGGGTTCTGCTTGAGGGTGGGGGGTTGGTGCTATTGAGTGGTTCCATTGCTGGGAGTGGCCTGAGGTGGTGATGAGGGCTGAAAGAGCACTGACCCCAATACCCCCGCCTCCCTCATGGTGCTGGGGCAGTTGTGCTACACGGAACACTTGGTTAAAACTTGGCTAAATTCTCTCTCCATAAATGTTTTTCTTCCTTCCTGGATTCTCTGTGCTATTTCAGCTGGATATGGGATTCTGTTTCACTTCATGTCCTATACTCTCAGGCTGTGTGGTGGAGTTGTTAAACAGCTGCCTCACTCCACCCCAGAGGTGGCTAGATTTCAGTGTGGATGAAATGATTCCTATCGCCAGGGGCGGTTCTAGCTGTTTTGCCACCCCAAACACGGCAGGCAGGCTGCCTTCGTACCCACCGCCGAATTGCCGCCGAATCCGTGGGATCGGCAGACCTCCCGCAGGCAAACTGCCGAAGACTGCCTGACAGCTTCCCTCGCAGAGACCAGCAGGGCGCCCCCCGTGGCTTTCCGCCCCAGGCACGTGCTTGGTGCGCTGGTGCCGCCGCTGCCTGCCTGTCGCTACAGCATGCAGTTTGTAAAGGGCTTTGATAATCACTAGGATAGGAGGTCCTATAGAAATATAGGACAGCATTTAATATTATAGGAGGTGGGACAGACCCATCACAGTCACATTGCTCCTGTTTGGCTCCAGATCAAACTTCAGTGCCCCAGTAAGCGTCCCTATAAAGTAGTACCAGACTCTGGAGTCCATTTCCAGGCATAGGTTAGTCCCTGCAGCACACAGGACCCTGGCCGGGTGCATACATTGCCTCTGGCCTTGGGTTGTGTTGTGCTGCCATAGAGCCAGCAGAGGGAGCTAGGACAGAAATAAGGAACTATCAAAAAGAAATGTCGGTTCCCTTGAAATATAACCCAGAGAGGGAAACTGCATGGAGGCCTGCTGCGGGGAGGGAGGCTGTTTTTTCTGGGGAGGATAAGAGATCATTCCAGACCACAGAAAGGGGAGGCAGAGCTGCAACCACCCAACAGCCACAAATCGGGACAACAAGAAGGAGGCCCCTTTGAAAGCCATTTTTGCAGGTTTAGGTGTGAGAGCTTTAAGCAGAGACACAGACAGAAGAGGAACATCACAGGGCTGGCCCCTGAGCTTTCGGTTCACACCCTTCTCTGGCAAAGCTCTCCTTCAGTTTGATGAGAAGGGTTGGATGAAAACCACGCTGCTGAGGCCTTGCCCTACAACCCTTGCTAAAAAGCAGCTACTTTCCCTGCTCAGTAGGGATGGGTGACAATAGGCAAAGCTCCATGAAACAGAACCTGCTCTTTGCTGACCACAACCTGTCAGTAACGACACCTGAAAGGGCTGCTGGTTCTCTTTGGCCTTTATAGCAGGGGCTGCTCAGGCATGCCATTAGCAGCGGAGCGAATGGATACTGGTGTGGTGAAGGCACAGGGTTGGTATATGTAGAGCATGGGATGTGGTCCCATCTTCTGCTACAAATGTCAGCTATGACTTTGGGGAAGTTTTACCATCTCACAGAATCCGCTCGCCCTCTGGAAAATGGGGGGACTGAAGCTGACCTACACCTCACAGGTGGAGCCCAGACGTTACTGAGATGGGTGTGTTTAGAACGGTTAGTGTGAAGGAGCTGCAGGGGCTACTAGAACATGCCCTTTTCAATAGGTCACCACAAGCACAGGTTTCACTAGACTTCACTGTGTGATTTTCAGTTCCTTGCAAGGGAAGGGAGTAGGATAGGCCCACAGCTATTTCTTCATAACCCAGCTGGTCTGTCCAACAAGCTGCAATCACATAAGTAATTGCATGGACCTCAGTGAGATTATTTGCGTGAGCAAGACTCTCTCACGTAAGGGCTGCAGGATCGATTGCCAAGGGCTTCCATAGCTCCTTGCTGACTCAGGCTCCCATCACTAAAATTATCATAGGCTAGTTTGCAGGAGAATTCAAGTGACAGTGAAACCCAGACCTTTCAGAGGTTTGGCCTGGGTGCATCTCTGAACTGGGCTAGAATGGTGGGGAAAGGTTTGACAAGGCTTCTTGCTCTAACTGGTTCTCCTTACACACGTAGGGCGAGCTCAGCATCTTGTTCCTGCTCCTCCCGTCAGCTATGACCCTAGGCAACCTAGTTACCACCTGACAGGCTAATGAGAACAGGCAGGGGGGTTGGCCTGGATGTGAGGGATGAGTTGAGATTAAGATTGCAGTTGGTAAGAAACACACACACACACACACACACACTCTCTCTCTCTCCAGCATTTGCAATTTAACCTACCAGACACACTGCATCTAACAAACATCTTTGTAGTAACCAGCCAGATGCACATGCACAATATTCACAGATACTTTCACAATCACAGACACAATCACGCGCACTCCCTGGGTATGCTTCCGACTTGCATACGTTCTCTCCCTCACCCAGTGACAGATTTCCACACGCCCTGTGTCACAGGTTGACACTCCCCAGCAGTCATACACACATTCCCTCTCATGTGTACAAACATGCTCCATGGCTGGGCTTTCAGAGTGATACCAACCAGGAAGCCATTCTCTTTCACAAGCAGCCCCTCCCCAGGCCTTGCTCTCCCGTGCTGACAAGAACCTCTCTCAGTCAAACCTGTTGACAGTGCAAGCTTCTGAAACACACCCCTTTGTGCCCAGTGGGGTAGGCACCCCTTGCAGAGATGGTCCATGGGGTGGCCTGACAGGCCCATCCCTTTCCATGACTCCATGTGCAGTTTGTTTCCCAGCATCCCCTCCTCAGCCTGTGCTCGCAGTATGGGGAGGACTCCACAAGTCTGACCACACTGAGCCTGTCCATCACTTCTGTTTTCAGGAAGCTCCACAGAGAGCAGGCATGTGGGAGGAGAGCCTGGCGACACATGGCAGAAGTGAGGCTTCTGCGCAAGGCTTTCTGGGGCTTGTGTCCTGGTTGTGGGCTCAGAGCGATCAGGCCCATACACCGAGCAAGTGACAGGTTTCCATTTGAGCCAGGAGCTGCACAACATCACAAGCAGTTCTGAGCCGAGCCGAGCCGCTCCACGTTTAATGCTAGGGCAGTGCTGGCTCTGGCAGCATGTTCCCGTGGCTGGGGGGCCGGAGGGGGAACTAGCTGTGTGTGAATGTGTGGGGTAAGAGTGGTGAGTCATCCAGGCAGGCGCCATCACCCCCACGGCAACGCATGCCTGACTCAACAGCAGCTGACCTTGAGCTGGACCACATCCGTCAGACGGGGGAGAGGTCGTGGAGAGAACAGAGCAGCGGTTGATTGGGTTTGTAAGGGACTAACAGCACAGAGTGACAAGTCATGCTCAGGGAAGGGGAAAACTAAAACTGGGGCTGGGGTGAAAGGGGTGGGTAGCCATGCACTTCTCCCCTGCAGGACTCCAACATGACACCCTATTTATTTTCCTGTGTGACAGTACAGTACAGCGCACATACATCACCAGCCACAAGATGTGAGTTCTCAGAATAGATTCCACAGCACCTGCTCCCTGAGCCGTTCAGGAGGGTTTGTAGCATTACCTCCATGTTACATGTGGGGAAACTGAGGAAAGGAAAGCACTTGCCCAGAATGACACAGTGACTCCATAGCAGAGCTGGGAACAGAACCCAGAAAAATCCTGGCTTCCAGACCCTTGCTCTCACCATTAGTTTCCATTCCCTCTCAGAGCTGGGAATAGTACCCAGGAGTCCTGGCTCACAGTCCCCTGCAACTAGATCATTCTCCCCTTAGAGAAAATTCCTGTCGATTTCACAGGCATTAAACCAATAGGATTTTGTACAAACTACTGAAAACCCTATTGGATTCCATAAGGAATGATTTCCTCTCTAGGGGGTTTGAACCATCCTGGAGAATTCTAAGGCAGGGATGCATTTCTCTTAAATGCCATAGGATGGTTTAAAAGGGGTAGGGGCTAGAAAAAGTTCTCCTTTCCTATTCAAGTCTACAGGATGTTTCCATAATGGTACTTCCCAGAGCTGGGAACAGAGAGACTCCCAGGCCACCTGCCCTGCCCACTAGATCATACTCCCACCTCTCTCATTGCTAAAATAGAACTCAGAAGTCCTGACTCCCAGAGCCCCTGCTCTCCCCTCCCTCTCTTCTATAGAGAAGCTTATGCTCTGACAGCCAAGGCCGGCACCATGCGTTACAAGAAAAGCGTCTCAATAGCCTTTGTGGAGTACGGACAGGAATGGTCAGGAAGGCAAGTGTGCTGCGGAGAATGGAGGCGAGCAATAATTGCCCAGGCTTCTCCCACCAGTTCCTGTCAGTACGGAGAATGGTGCATCCGGCTCAGGAAAGCAATGACCCAGTTCCCCAGCCGGGACCCCTTCAGCCGCAGGAAGAGTTCATATAAGTTGATCTGCCACAGGCTCAGAGCTTCTAAGAGAGAGATCTTGGCCTTTCTGTACAGGGAGTGAGACTTGCTCCTCTGATACCTGGGCAAGGGAGAGAAACAGCTGCATTAATCTCCCAGGACACAGCCCAGCAGCAGGGTAAATCTTGGATCTTAGATCTTGAAGACCAGGAGTCCCCCTACCCCCCACCCTCAGGTGCCAATTATCAGCCAGGATCCCCACCTCTGAGGGATCCCAGTTGGCTGGTAGGTCAGGGTTTCCTGGATTAAATGTTTCCCAGAGAGGAACGGTCCCTCCCAGCAAAAATGGGAGAGAGGAGAAAGGCTGTGCAAGTGCAATGAGCTTGAGATCAGGAGTTCAGAACTCCAGGTTTCTGTTTCCACAGCTGGTGCTGACTTGTCTTGGCCTTCCCTGTTCTATGCCTCAATCTACCCATCTGGACAGTGGGGCGATAGCACTTCCCTTCCCCCCTCCCAGGGACATTATTCCATTAGTCAGAGTGTTTGACATTGCAGGGGGCTATCCAGGTGCTAACTATAATTATCAATAATAATAGTTAATGATAAGCACTCACCACATGGTTTGTGTTTATGTAATCAGATCCCTAAACAACACAACATTCGACTGGTCCTTATAGAGAACCATCACTGCTAACACTGCACTGCTCCAGGACCTCTCATCTAAGGCTCTCAACAGTGCTGGGGAACATGCAGCACTGAGAAGTTAAGCAATTTGCCTGAAGTCACACAATAGGTCAGTGGCAGGGCCAGGAATAGAACTGGGCACTCCTGACTCTCCTGGCTCTTGTAAACATAGTACTGGGCCCCTCTCCAGTAACACAAGTTAATGGAGCCTCACGATGCCCTCATGAGGCAGACACAGAATTGTTATCCCTACTGGGCAGATGAGGAAACTGAGGCACAGAAAAATGAGGTGACTGGCCGCCAATCAAAGAGCAAGTCAAAGTCAGAACCAGGGATAGAACCCAGGAGCCACACCCCCTAACCACAAGGCCATGCTGTGAGACAGGCAGCTGTGAAGTTTGGGTTCTTTTTCCATCAGCTGTTTCTGGTGGGGACATTAATCAGATCTGGGGGAAATTATGATCCCAGAATCAAAAATTTAGTACAAAATCCCCACTGTTCCCAGCTCCCACCCTGTTCCCAGTTCTGTCTGGCTCCAAGTTCCTGCTGAGAGCTCATTCCCTATGGAGACCCGGGGGTGGGGGGTGGGGTAGGATGGGGGAGAAAGAAGATGAGATTGAGAAAGAAAAAAGGGGGCGGGGCCTTGACAGACATGCTAATGAGGGGAAAGGTTCAGGTAAGACAGGGCAGTTTTAGAAGTTCCAGAGCCGCCATCTCTGCAGACTCTGACTAGGGGACAAGAGACAGGAGGAGCCCAGTGGGGGTTGGGGCTCCTGTCTCAGAGACACAGGGACTCACGTGGAGACGGCTCTAATGCAGCAGCGAGACATGTTGAGGAAGGAGCTGGCACTGGCCCGTGTGTGTAGGGCTGACTCAATCCCCCTTAGCAGATCATTGGTCTTCAGCAGCAGCAGCATCTGGCGGGGCACATTGTTGAGGAGCTGGTTGATCTGAGGTAGGTAAGCAGCAGCATTGGTCCGGATCTCCACGTCCTGAGCACCATCAGAGCAGAGGGGAATGGTGGGGAGAGAGGAGAGAGATGTTAACAGAGGCCTCGGAGTCTACGTCCTGCTGCTTCTGCAGGGCAGACTGGAGGAAGCGGCTGCTGAGGAGATTGCGTCTCTGTTCCAGCAGCTAATGGGCCCTGTCTGCATAGGTGACTGGGGCAGAGCAAACAGAACAGGTGGGGAGCCAATCTCACCCACGAGAGCCTGACTGAGTCTGTCCTGACTGACTTCGCAATTCACTCCCATTTGCTGCCTTCAAGCAGCTTCCCAGCCTGCAGCTGGCTGGAGCTCCCGGGTCAGCCATAGGGGGTTGCTCAGTGACTCTGTGCCCCAGCAGCTGGGCAAGTTGCTGCTGCAGGGTTCTCAATGCTCTATTCCCCACTCCCACCCCCATCTGCACAGCGAGTCACATCGTGATACGGAGATTTCCCCATACGGGGTTAGGAGCCTTTCAGAGTCAAAGGCCTTGGCTACACTTGCGAGTTACAGCGCTGTAAAGCCTCCCCCAGTGCTGTAACTCACTCCCCATCCACACTGGCAGGGCACTTGGAGCGCTGTATCTCCCTGGGTACACTGCTGCAGGTACTCCACATCTCCGAGAGGAATAACAGCTGCAGCGGAGTGGCTACAACTCACGGGTGTGAGCGCTGTGCTGATCACCTTGTCAAGTGGCCAATCCTCTCCATTGTTGTGACCGGCTGCAGGAATGCGGAAGTGCCGGTTTCAAAGTTCATACCACAGAGAAAAGCAAACAGTTTGCAGCTTGCTTTGAGTGAGTGAATGAACAAGCAGGGGGCTGGGAGTTCGGAACTTGCAAAATAGAGTGCTGACACGCTCCAAAAAGCACTCTCTCTCCCCCAACACTCCCTGTCACAATCCACCCCACCCCCCGTTTTGAAAAGCACGTTGCAGCCACATGAATTCTGGGATAGCTGCCCATAATGCACTGCTCCCAACACAGCTGCAAATGTTGCAAGTGTGGCCACGTCACTGCGGTGGCAGTTGTCAGTGTGGACAGACTGCAGTGCTTTTCCCTACTCAGCTGTACGAATACAGGTTTACCTCACAGCGCTGTACAGCTGCAAGTGTAGCCAAGGCCAAAGGGACTTGCTACCATCAGAAGTGTCTCTCCTCTTGGACCCTAGAGCACCCAGGCCTGTATATAGTTCATCATGGCCGTTCATCATGGCCCCTGCTGACTTCAACCCAAGCTTCACCACACCTGCCCCCAGCCGAAAACACTGCCTGCAGCGGGAGAATGCTGCAGGCACCAAGCAGGACTTAACTGGGTGTTTGGGGAAGATTCCCCACACCTGCAAAATATGTCAGGTGGCCGCCCAGCCCAGGCATTTTACTTTTCTGCTCTAGCTAGGAATTTGTGATGTACTGGCTAAGTAATAACAGGGTTCTGAATTATGCTGGTCAGGAATTTTTCAATGGACCTTTTTCTTTTTTTTCCACAGGAAAGGGCCAGTTTCCACTAACTTGAGTTGAGACAGGTTCTCGCGTCTGGGAGGGACTCTCTGGGCAGAGAGAGAGAGACAACCCCACCCCAGGAGAGCCACACGCCTGGGGCTTAGAGCACTCACCTTGGAGGCAGGAGAGCTGGGTTCCAGTCAGAAAGAGCAGGAATTGGAAATTGGGTTTCCCACATCTCCAATGAGTGCCCTAACCACTGGGCAATTGGCTGCTGTTCTCTGCGTGTGCCTTTTTCACTACAGGGCTCTGTCTCAATGCGGAACAGGAAGAAGTTTTGAATTCTTTTTGCAGTACAGGAAAACTGAGTCCTGTCTGGCTCTAGTACTGAACAGATTGTGCCCATCGCCTGGCATGAGAAAAGGGCTCCCAGTGTTCCTGACTCCAGCCCAAACACCCTGCCCAAGAGGCGACTGTCCCTGATGTCCCTGAGGAACGTCCTGGGAAAGAGAAGCCTTGCGATGAATCCTGGTGTTCGCCTACAGCCAAACTCTTTGGGGGAGTTCTGAGCTACCAGAGATGGGATCTCCCTCCAAAAACAAACCAACCCCATAACAGGGATCAACCCCATCTGAATATTCCCTCCTTGGAAAAGCGGGGCCTAGACTGAGATAGCAGGGTGAGCCTAGAGGTGCACTGGCAGAGATGCATGTGTGGGAGCTTAGGACTGGAGTTGCAGGAGGTGCTGCAGATCAGAAATGAGATGCATGTCTAAGCCGTTGGGGGTGAAGCTTGTCCACTGCCTGCCCACACTCTCCTGGCTCTTGCTAGAGCTGTCAGTCCTACTCAACAAGAATCCCAATGAATCTAGGGCGGTGTAATGGATCATCACACACATGGACTTTCCCTGCATCCTCCAGCAGCTGTGGCATGAACCAGAAGATCTAGAAAAAGGTCAGTGGAGCATTTGAAGGGTTCAGAATCCAGAATGTCACATGCAGAATGCACCAGAAACAGATTCTTATATAGAATCAGGGTTATGGTTGGAGGGGGGAAGGGGAAACGGACAGTTATAAAAGAATTTCTCCTCCACAGTGGGTTTGACTGGGGCTGTATATTTTCCCTGTACTGGCTTTGAGACCCTTCTATCGTGCACATAAGACTTGCAGAACCATAATAGGCCTATGGTTCACATAAGTCTGGTGTGCACCTCCAACAGATCAGACCAGTTGTGTACTTCATCCAGTACCCTATCTGCTGCTGCTTTGTTCAGACAATGATCCATCTAATCTGGTGTCCTGTCTCTGACAGTGACCAATGCCAAATACTTCAGAAGGCAGCTTAATAACTCTCAGTGCACCTAAATGTTTAACATTGTCCTCTGGGGTGAAATTCCTTCCTGACCCCAACTTATGCCCTGAAGCATAAGGTTCCTCATCAATTTATCCCAGCTACCATCACTGAAGAGGATATTCCCCCTTATACAAGATATCTAATCCTTTTTTGTTTGTTTGTTATTCTTAACATCTTTGCCTCATAGATTCATAGATTCTAGGACTGGAAGGGACCTTGAGAGGTCATAGAGTTCAGTCCCCTGCCCTCATGGCAGGACCAAATACTGTCTAGACCATCCTGGATAGACATTTATCTAACCTACTCTTAAATACTTCCAGAGATGGAGATTCCACAACCTCCCTAGGCAGTTTATTCCAGTGTTTAACCATCCCGACAGTTAGGAACTTTTTCCTAATGTCCAACCTAAACCTCCCTTGCTGCAATTTAAGCCCATTGTTCTTGTTCTATCCTTAGAGGCTAAGATGAACAAGTTTTCTCCCTCCTCCTTATGATACCCTTTTAAATACCTGAAAACTGCTATCATGTCCCCTCTCAGTCTTCTCTTTTCCAAACTAAACAAACCTAATTATTTCAGCCTTCCTTCATAGGTCATGTTCTCTAGATCTTTAATCATTCTTGTTGCTCTTCTCTGGACCCTCTCCAATTTCTCCACATCTTTCTTGAAATGCGGCGCCCAGAACTGGACACAATACTCCAGTTGAGGCCTAACCAGCACAGAGTAGAGCGGAAGAATGACTTCTCGTGTCTTGCTCACTACACACCTGTTAATGCATCCCAGAATCATGTTTGCTTTTTTTGCAACAGCATCACACTGTTGACTCATATTTAGCTTGTGGTCCACTATAACCCGTAGATCCCTTTCTGCCATACTCCT
The DNA here is from genome assembly GCF_013100865.1 of Trachemys scripta elegans. Lineage (NCBI taxonomy): Eukaryota > Metazoa > Chordata > Testudines > Emydidae > Trachemys > Trachemys scripta. The sequence goes on from NC_048301.1 coordinate 40,035,206, forward strand.
TCCTAGACAATCTCTTCCCATTCTGTATGTGTGAAACTGATTGTTCCTTCCTAAGTGGAGCACTTTGCATTTGTCTTTATTAAACTTCATCCTGTTTACCTCAGACCATTTCTCCAATATGTCCAGATAATTTTGAATTATGACCCTATCTTCCAAAGCAGTTGCAATCCCTCCCAGTTTGGTATCATCTGCAAACTTAATAAGCGTACTTTCTATGCCAATATCTAAGTCATTGATGAAGATATTGAACAGAGCCGGTCCCAAAACAGACCCCTGCGGAACCTCACTTGTATACTTTTCCAGCAGGATTGGGAACCATTAATAACTACTCTCTGAGTACGGTTATCCAGACAGTTATGCACCCATCTTATAGTAGCCCCATCTAAGTTGTATTTGCCTAGTTTATATTATGTAGCAAGTAGTTCCACAGGTTAACTATACTGCAAAAAAAACCTTCCTTTTAGGCTTAATGTTACTGGATAATTTGAAACATATTCAATAAGGGCATGTGCTTATGACAGTTGACAATCTGTAGGACTCAACACCTCATGAGATGGCAGTTCCAGAGAGAGCAGAAATTCAAAGATCACATAATTGTGTTTGAGATTATTACAGTTGTATTTTTAACTTTTGCTTCCAGGAAAATCTGGGGATTTGAGCATGGACCGGGATATTCATTGGGTTTCCTAGCAACAAGTTAAAATGGCAAGTGGAATCTTGAACCTCGAAATGGGGTAATGTCATCCCTTCAGAGCCTGGATAGAAACATGGATGTTTTGGGGCATGGTGGTGAGCAATTCCTACATTTGATTTGGTGGAACTGTGGGCATAGGCGCCAACTTCGTGGGTGCTCCAGGACTGGAGCGCCCATGGAAAAAAATTTGTGGGTGCTTAGCACCCACTGGCAGCCAGCTCCCCGCTTCTCCCCCAGCACCTCCCACCTTCCGGTGGCCCTCTGATCAACTCCTCCCCCTCCTTGCCAGCACCTCCGGCCCACTGGAGGGGGAGAAGCGGGGACGTAGCGTGCTCGGGGGAGGAGGTTGGACTGGGTAGGAAGAGGCGGGGCGGGGCGGAGCAGGGGTGGGAAGAGGCAGGGCTGGGGTGGGGCCTTGGGGGAAGGGGTGAAGTGTGACAAGGCCTGGGGCTGAGCAGGGGTTGAGTACCGCTGCTCGATGGAAGAAGCCGGTGTGGGAATGGGCACACATTTCACAGGATAAGTACTATTCATTCTCCCTTCCCCCAGCATGCTTACTACATTGTCAATCCCACACAGATCACAATTAAATAAGTCTGATACATCTCAGTCTAGTGCTAAGTAAGGGTATTTGTCCCCATCACAAAACAACCACATTATGTCATCAAGCTGGTGTTTTCTGACAAGGACAAAGTCTGGAATAGCAGATGGTGCACAAGATAAGGCCTCTGGTGTGCCAGCAGATCTGGAGAAGCAGAGGGTGCTGCAAGACAGGATTTAGAAGCATCATCAGAGCTGTGTGTTACATGGTACCTACCGCCACAATGTCTGGTTCTCGCTGCTGCTATTAACCTCTCAGTTTCACCCCAAAACCAAAAGAAAGGAGCTACCTTCCCCTTAAATGTAAACTCACCTGCCGATGCCAGAGGGGAGCTGTATGATATTTGTGACCCATCAGAGCAAACCTTAACTCTGGCCACAAAAATCAAGCACCAACCCACAAAGAGTGAGGAATATCCACCACATAATTTCACAACAGCCAATTTTAACCCTTCTTTATGAATTCTTACCTGCATATTACATCTGCACAGACACCATTTACCAAGCAATACAAAGCCAACTCATTTTGTCCTTTACCCCTGCCCTCCCCCCACACTTTGCCACTACAATAACACAAACTTCTTACACCCACATTAAAATAAGCCATGTGAGACATGCTTCCCCCCACAAACACTGGCCCACCTGTTACTGCCATACCCCTGCCTGCTTACCTCTACAAACAACATGGTTGCCCATTTGTTCATTAGTGTGATGAAGGTGGGTGCTGTGAGTGGTAGACAGATGTACATGAGTATAGAAGGACTCGTGACACATGGACAGTAGGATGAGGAAGAATTTAACTGGTGATTTTCTAGATTTTTCATGATTGGGTTGATGGGATTTGCACTTAAGCAACCTTGACTTACCTCCTGTACTAAACAACCTCTGTCATTTCCAAGGATTTTTGATGAGCATGCATCAGTGCTGATGGTCATTCACATGACTAGCAATTAACACTAATATGTATTATCCTCCCCCACTGAGCTCCGATGTCTCCTCTGCCCCTTACCCAGCTCGGTGTGCTCCCTGCACAGCTGCACTCAGGAAAATTTACAAAGGTTTCCTCTACCAGAGCTGGTAATTTATTTAACCAAGAAAATCTTATGGGAAATTTAACTGACCTGTGATGAGTGCGTGTGAGAGACGAGGAGACTAAATTCAGCAGTTAAAAGTGTATAGCAAAGGGATTCCAGGCCACCTTTAGTCCATCTCTCAATGCAGCCTCTCGATAGGCCTGCTAGGACAGCCATTAATATTAATGTCAATGAACTAGGTGATTATAATGGAGAAAGACACCACAGGAACACGGAGCGCAAACAGGCCGTACCTCATTGGCTGTGACCGGTGACCGGTCGATGCCCCTGTTGACAGAGTCCCAGGACCTGGCAGTGAGCATGCATGCGAAGAGTGGGTACAGGTCACCTGCCCCTAGCCGTCGGCTGTACTTCTGCACCCTCTTCATATCAGCCTTGATCAGGGACTGCCAGAGCCGGCAATAGTCCAAGCGGAACTTCTCTGTCAGGACCTGGGGAGAGAGGGCCATGTTCCCCAAAGGAAATCAATCAACAGCACCAGGGCAGGGAGGGGGAAAACCTATCCCAACCAGCAGGCGCCTTTAACCACCTCCGTGTCTGATATTTCAAGCTTCCAGGCATAAAATCCCATTGAAGGGTGGTAAGTACTATAGGAAAAATCCACAAGGGGGATCTGCAAGCCTGGGGTGCCTCTTTAATTCACCAGGGCTATGACTGGCTGGGTGAGATAGGAGGCTCTCAGCTCAATTCTGGCCTGAAGCACACAGGCATGAGTGACACCTCCTCAGAGACAGTGCACAGCATCAGCCTGATGGCTCCCAGCACCCTCCATACTCACATACCTGGTAGAGCCCATGGTCCAGCAATATAATGTGGGCCTTGCCAGTGGCTGGGCACTTCCTCACGAGCACGTTGCCCGGGTGCGGGTCACAGTGTACGAAGCCGTTCACAAAGATCATTTCACTGTACATCTTCCCCAGATTGCGAGAGATCTGAAAGGAGACAGGAGGCAGTCACAGTACGGGACGGGCTACCAACTACTCCACGGTCTATCAACTACAGGGAGAGGAGAGTCTGCCCGCATCATGTATGCCAGGGACGGATGACTACAGGGAGCAGTGAGGAGCCAGCTCCTGGCACATATCCTGGGGTCTGATGGCCTGGGGCATTCAGAAATATGGGAGTGTCCATCCACGGGGCAAACATGGAGGGGGTTGTGGGGACAGGTGTGAAGTGTTCGTCTATGGCATAACTGGAGGGAATTGGCACAAAGGCTGGCATCCATCTGGGTAGAAACAGGGGCACCCATTAGTGGAGAGGAAAGACACAGGGGCAGATAAGGGGGTATATGTTGGAGCAGCCATGGTGAAGGTGTCTGACTGGGGCATCTGTCAGGGCAGAAGTGGGCATCAAGGGACAGATACAGGGGAGGAGCATCTGTCTGGGGATGGATGGGGCAGATCCAGGGTGCACATCTGAGGCAGACAGGGCAGTATCTGTCGCTCTGGGTGGGGTCTGCCTGGGAGAGACTGTGGCTGGTTTCTATAAAGGGAGTGTCTCCCTCCCTACATTGCTCAGTCCTCCTCCCACCCCCTCCTCAATCCAGTGCTAATCTGATTTATGATGTCTGGGAAGATGAAGCGACAGCAAGAGGCTGTTTAAATCATCCTGTCACGGCCATGTCCCCCCCATGCTGTGGCTGCCTTATCGCAGGGTGATTGTATCACAGTTCAAAGCCTCCTGGGAGTAAGTAAACAGCCCCCAAGCCCAGTGTCTCGCTGGGGCAGGAGCAGCGCCAGCCTCCACACCCCCCCCCCCCCCCCCCCGCCCCCCTCCCCCACCCCCACCCCCCCCCCCGCCCCCCCGCTGCTCCCCCGCCCCCCCCCCCCGGAAAGTTCCAAAGAACCCCCCAGCAGGGCACCAAACAGGCAATTAAAAGAAAATAATTATAAATGATTCCTACCGCTCCCCCTGCTCAATGCAGTGTAACCAGCATGCTAAACCCCCTCTCCGCAGGCAGCCTCACTGGAAGGGGAAAGGGATCCCAAAAAAGGAGCAACAGGGATTCAAATGCCAAACACCTCTGCGCAAATAAACATCACACAGTGCTTTGCAGGGATCACTTTGCCAACCACTGAAATGCATCCGCCTCTGGGATGGGACGAGGCAGCTGTCTGCCAGCCACACAGCTACGCTGTGCAGTGTTACATTAGGACAAGAAACAAAGATCCCCATATTTTGTTGACTCTGCAGGATGACATTGGAGGATCAGAATGCTACCCAAACTGGAATTTGGAATTCATTAAGACCCTAATTCCTATGGAAAGTGCCTGAATGACTCCCAGTGGTCAGGAATCGACAACATCTTCAGCAGCACAGCTCCCCTATCACCATGCTAAGGAAGTGGAGCCAGTACTGACCCCTAACTACACATGGGGGCATTATTACAAGTATTGATTGAAGGAAGAGAGCACCACCTGAATCACCAACACAACCCACAGCAACAACTAGGTGATACTTAGAGTGATCCAAGCACTGATCAAACCTGTTTAGCTTATAAAAGCTGGTGGGATCAAAGTACAACGTGCTGTGGTGTGTTAAAAGAGCCCGCTAATAACTGCACAAAGATCAGGGAAAGGCAGCACAGAAGGTCCTTCTTAATCTGTTAATTCATTTAGATGATAGGAAAGAACCTACACTGGGTTCACAGACCAGCTGGAATGGATCCGGCTTCACCTAGATTACAGAATCAGCTTTTCAATTCAGGATAGCTGGGTTCAAATTCTGTCTTGGGTCCAAAGTGAACTGAATTTCGCTATCTCAGACCAAACTTTGTAGATTTTGGAGGTTTGGAATAGCCAGGGTTACTGCAGGTCAGGATTGACAGGCATCGGCAAAGCTGTGCATGAGGGCCCAGAGCTGGAATAGTTGGGTAGCCCTATAGGTCAGGGCCCAGGGCTCAAATTCCCACCCAAGTGCTAGTACAATGCAGGGAGTGAGACAGAAAAAGGGTGTAAGTGAGAAGGGCAGGAGCCTCAACCAACTGCTGCCCTCATGTGAATTCCCATCCTGAACACCCATGTCCTATGCTCTGCCTTCCTCTTCAAGTGCTGTGAGGACCTACTATGTGAGTAGACTAGGATTCCATAAGGAGATCCCCTGACCCTCCTCCTGTCCCTGTAACTCTCACCTCTACCTTCTCCCCTCAGTGCAGCCCTGGGCAGCCAATGTGGCGCATCAGAGCCGTTCCCTGAGCCTGCTCTAGAGAAGCCTTTGCCCTGACAGAGTGTCAAGCTGGAGTGTGAGACCAGCTGAGCTGGCAACTGCATAGCACGTCACCCCTCTTCCTGCCCTGCACACTCAAGCACCTGGGCCTCAGGCCACCCAGCTAGTTGCATGGAGGCCTTGCTGCAGCTAGGCCCTAGAACTGGAATCTCCATGGGCTCTGGAGCAAGTGATAGGATGTATGTAATGTGTCTGTGTGCGTGCGCATGTGCGTCACGGGGAGCATGCGCTGCATGTCTGTGTGTGTGTTGTTCAATAAGCATACGTACATGACTGTGAGACTGTGACTATTAATGCAAACTACTTCCAGTGAATGTGGCTGGAATTTCAAAGGGAATTCACTTGTTTGGCCACAGTTGCCTCTTTTTTCCTCACTTTCCACTAACATCCCCATGACCAACCTTTACTGGCACGATCGATCATTCACAGAAAGGGAGTCCCAGAGCATCACAGTCTGTGCCGGGAGTGCTTGAACGCTCATCCACTCAGGGAACACAAATAACAGCATAGTATTTACCTGACCAATCACCACTATGCAACAGAGCCTGATTCTGGAATATTCATGATCAATTCACTGCATATAATTCTTTAAAAAATAAAACAAAAAACCACCACTTGGAAAATCAATTGGAGGAAGCTGCAACCTACCCCCTCAGACACTCCAGTGCTGCCGGCCCTGGCTAAGGTGTCCCACCCTTATCACTGCTGACCTTATCCCTTCCACACTGACCCAGCAGCTAGGTAAATAACAGGGAATAAAATGAGATTCACCTTGGAAGAAGGCAGCTAACAGATATGGGAAAATAGCCCCTGAGAATCTGCTACTCACTGGGAGGGAGAAATCTGGCAAGTAGCGAGGCTGAGAGAGTCCAACCATAGGGGTAATGGTGGACAACAAATTAGATAGGAGTTTGCCGTGATCTATGGAAGCACAGCCCAGGCATGGCATCATGACACAGAGAGGTCACAGCATCCAGCATAGTGAGACCCCAATCAGCACCAGGGTCTTTAGATGTTGCTGTGATACAATAATACAATAATAAATAATAATAATGTGGCCATGCCTGGAATCCTGCATTCACTTCTGGACACCTTATTAACCGAAAGATGTAGACAAACTGGAAGGAGTTCAGAGAACAGCAGGGTAAATGATTAGGGGGCAGGAGGGATACACTTTGGAGGAAAGATTAACAGAGCTAACGATGTCTAGCTTGGCTAAGGGATGAAAGAGAAGGGATACGATAACAGTCTACAAACATCTGATGGGTGTGAACACTGAGGAGGGAGAAGAGCTACTGAGGCCAGGTCTACCCTAGCGAGCTTACAGCGGCACAGCTGTACCAATGCAGCTGCACTGCTGTAAGATCTCTCGTGTAGCCACTCTATGCCGACGGGAGAGATTTTTCCCATTGACATAATTAAACCACCCCCAACGAGCGGCAGTAACTATGTCGGCGGGTGAAGCTCTCCTGCCGATATAACACTGCCCACACCGGCGCTTCTCTTGGTGTAACTTATGGCGATCCGGAGGCTATTTTCCTCACACCCCCAGGCGACATAAGTTATACCGACAAAAGTCGTACTGTAGGCAGAGCCTCAGGGGGAACAAGGGGTGTAACTAGGAGGAATGGGGTGTAATTAAGAAAGGGTCTAGTCTGGATAAATATAAGGGGAAAATTCACATGCTTGTCAGCAGAGGGAGCTAGGTCTGATAAATCAGAAGGGTGCAAGATTTGCCCCTATCCCAATGGCTTTGCCCTGTGCTGTTCAAGAGACATTTGCAGGATGTGTTACTGAATAAATCCAATTCAATTCAGGTGCCCATGTTGCATTGGAACATGCTGGCAGTAGCCAACAAGTGGTATCGTAGCATCACCACGGCACAACACAAACAGCACGATGCCACCACAATAATATGTGACATCACTACAGCCCCATGCTGTGCAAAGAACACAGTTTCAACAAGACCTTGCCACTTCACAGGGGAGAGGGGTGAGTCACTGGGAAGAGTCCAGCTGAAGAGATCAGCAGATAGGAGGTGGAGAAGGGGAAGGAACCAGATCTGTAGAGCCTGCTGTTAAGCGCATCATGGAGGAACATGCTGTTGCAGGCTGTGACACACTCTAGCAATATATACATGCCAGACTTTGACTTTTACCCCCTTGCATTTGCTAAGTTTATGAACTTCTCTCAGCATATATGATATGGCAATGACCCTAGAACACATGAGCAAACACACAATAACAAATCACCATTCCTAGAAGTCCCGAGCTACCTTACAACAACAGCTGGGCACAGCCTTCCAAGGGGAGCGGCGGGAGGTAAAAGATATATCTGGCTTCAAGATTAAGCTTGATAAGTTTATGGGGGGGATGGTATGATGGGATAGCCTAATTTTGGCAATTAATTGATCTTTGACTATTATCAGTAAATATGCCCAATGGCCTGTGATGGGATGTTAGATGGGGTGGGATCTGAGTTACTACAGAGAATTCTTTCCTGGGCGTCTGGCTGGTGAGTCTTGCCCACATGCTCAGGGTTTAGCTGATTGCCATATTTGGGGTCGGGAAGGAATTTTCCTCCAGGGCAGATTGGCAGAGGCCCTGGGGGTTTGTCACCTTCCTCTGCAGCATGGGGCACGGGTCACTTGCTGGAGGATTCTCTGCACCTTAAAGTCTTTAAACCACGATTTGAGGACTTCAGTAACTCAGACATAGGTTACAGGTTTGATACAGGAGTGAGTGGGTGAGAGTCTGTGGCCTGCGTTGTGTAGGAGGTCAGACTAGACAATCATAATGGTCCCTTCTGACCTTAAAGTCTATGATTCTATGAGTCATGTGCAACCCTGCAATAACAAGCCAGTGTGTCCGGCTGAGCCTTCATCAGAAAAAAACCCTATAAAAACAAAACATTGCATAGCCCATCCTAAGTGAGGTTCCTGGAATAGCATACCATTGTGCACAGTCTAATGTTCGTAAGAAACCTGTCGATATAAAACAGCATGTGCACTCTGAGTTTCAGAGCAACTCTACATTAGCAAGCCAGCTTGCACAGTTGCATTGCTCATGTGTCGCCCTACAGTAACACTGGGGGAAATCAACAAGATCCAGAGAATCAGATTACTTTCACTCTCCCTGTCTTGGGAATCAGCTGAAGATTCAAGTGAGCGCTGATTCTTACTGCATCCTTCCATCCTGCCGTGACTTGAGTACAGATCCGGACATGCTTATAGAACCTGTGATGTGTGCATTGGTGAGCTGAACTCATTGCTGCCACAGAAGGATCCCGGGGGTGCTGGCTGATAGGGCAGTGTCCTTTCCTATCTCTCCTCCATTTGTTCCTGTCTCTTTAGATCAGGAGCGGATACTAGCTGTTTGCCCTAATTCATCTGTAATATTTGCTAATTATTTTAAGAGATGGCGACACTAACTTCTATTGATCTCATTAAAAGTAAAGGTCGTTGTGCGGCTCATTTCTCAGGGCTCAATATTACCTCCTCAGGCCAAAAGAATAGCATCGATTCTGGAACCTTAATCGAAGGTTAATTGGATTTGTGAGTGTGTTGCTTTTTTGGTCATTTTTTAAAAAAATCCTGCCATTGCAGAGACCCAGTTAAACGGGTGTGAAATTAGGGAAGGGCATTGGAGACGTAAAGCCCTCATCTTGGCTCTGAAATGGTCCTCAGTGAGGGTTTGGAATGAGAGGCCATAGGTCTTGAGCTTTCCTCTCCAATATTGAACTGTTAAAATCAAGACACAGCATCTTTGTGTAGTACAACATTATCATTGCACACTGTGTCACGCTGAGATAACATTTAGGGAAGAAGGACGCAGTTAAGATATAGATGTATTCAGGACTCCTGGGTTCTATTCCCAGCTCTGCCTCACTGTGTGGTTGTGAGAAAATCATTTTCCCTCTCCGTGCCTCAGTTTCCCCATCAGAATAATGGGGAGAATGATATTAATCACCTCCCCGGGGAGTTGCAAGATTAAACTTATTAGAATCTGCAAAGTGCTATGGAGGGGATAGGGAAGGGCATAGAAGTGTTATTTATTTATTGTATACATTTGTGTTGTAACTTTGTAACATCTGAAATGGAGTCAGGGCTCGCTTTCCCCTATATGGAAAGTGAGTATATGGAGTATATTTCTTTGGATTTAATGTAAAATGCATCTCCAAGACTCCTTGGGAACTGATTGATGTTGATGCTTGAGACTGACTTACAGTCTGAACAGCCCTCATCTCTGTTTTAACCATTTGCTGCGTGTTTTTGTACTACTCGGGAGCCTGTATTGCCAGTAGCAGCTCTCTCGATCTCTCCTTACTAGTGTCTGGCACTTTTTGCACTAAGCTTTTAACGGGGGCAAATTAAAACGATCTCTAAGGAAACTGCTCCCCAAACTGAAGGGTGAGATATAAGAGCAAGAGCAGCTGATCTCTTCAGCATTCTTTTCTATGCTCCCTTTCTGCAAACACTCCAGCATTATAAGCACAAATGCTCGAGAAATGAGAGGTTCCAGCTTTGGTATACACAACGGAGGGCTCCACTTCTATGCAGGGGGCTAGCCAAGTGCACCACAGAAATCCAACTTGCATATAAGCGATGCATAGGCCTTACATTGGTACTGTGTACAGTGAGGTATCCCACCTCAAGAGAACATTTCACAGTACGTATTTCTCAGCACTCAGAAGAGTGCCAGACACTTTACAAAACAAAGAGGAAGACCCGGTCCCACCCCTGAAGAGCTTACCATTTCAGATGGTTCAGTGAGTGGAGATAGCAAACAGCAAGAAGGGGATGCAGCGGCAAAGAACAAGGATTATAGCAACAGGTGCCTGCAGTTACTCAGCTTAGGTCCCTTGGTGGTTTGATTTTACTTTTGATTAATATAAAATATATCGACTGAATGTTATTTGTAACATTCACAGTCTCCAGGCAGGAGGCACACGGTACCATTTCTGTTCCCTGACTGGATGGCTTGTGTAACTAATTGACACAGCACAAACTACAAGTTGTGAATCTCTCAGTGGAATCTACAATTGGACAGTTGAGCTGTGCTAGTTAGATACACCAGCTACAGCTCAACCTGTGAGCTGTCTGTTCATTTACAACATGCACAGCTTGCACAATCTGCCGACCAAGGGCTCTCTGGGTGAGACAGGTGACAGAACCTCCGTTGGGATAAACAGGAGAAGCCCGAACAGAAAGGTTCGGATAAGAAGGACTGTGAGTTTTATGGGGACAAGTCTCTTTAAGTGAGTCAATTCATGTTTGAGTGGGTTCAGCATGGTGGCACTTGTTCCATCAGGGAAGGGGTTCTTTAGAAGGATGTACTCTGAACAGCCTCATTCTTCTTTACTTTCCTGCAGCAAACATGCCATAAGTTCCTGGATCCCTGTTTGCTCTCCCCCGTCCTGGCCCACAAATGCTCTGATCTCCTGAAACAGAGAGAGTCCATTTCCAAAAAGATCCAGGTCTTATCCCCACACACCCTTCCTTGCCTCTAGATTACAGCCAACTAATTTCTCTGAGACCCACGCTCCCCTCCCACCGTTAATATCCCAGCTGCGTTCTCCTCCTCGGCTGTGCTTGCACATGAATAGGTAACTGTTCCACAGGCAGATATTTCAGTGTTTGCACTTGTCTTTAGAAATCAAAGCCTTCTCTGATTAAATGCCATTACAGTCCAGCGCTCGGACGGCTCCAGAGAGATTAATGTGCTTTTGGGCAGCTTTAATGATAATCCCGCTACAGACGGCATTAAGTAAATGTCAGTAACCTGGTTTGAAGGGAGCTTTCACCTCAGGGATCCTTTCCATTTAGAGGAGAGAGGCTCAGCTTGCTCTTCAAGTCTGCGTTACTGCATGAGAGAAATCCTGCTTGCTGAGGACTCCTCTCCCCCCACCCAGTTAAAAACGGTAGGGAAGAAGCATGCCTGAGAGAGAGATTTTACCCGCAGCTCCGTACTGTTGTTTTGTTGACAATTAATAAAAGAGTTAATCGTTTTTTTAAAACTGCACGTGTGTAAGTGAGCAGCTAAGTGGTGTCTACAGGAACCGAGACAGCCTGCGTAAATACCCCATCCAAGCACAGAGCTGCAGTAACTGCACAGACTGACCAGGCAGACAATAGCCCAAGGGTTTTTGCACCCCGCAGAAGCAGACCTTTTTTAAAACCAACCACTGGAAACATTACGACAATATCTTTGGGGCTGGCACAAGCCAGCATGCTGGGAGGTTTCATCTCAACATGGCACCAGCGCACTGAGATGTGGTAACGCAGCTTTCCCAATGGCGTAAATACGATAGCTGGAATAAGAGCCAGCTCGAATTTCCAACAAGGCTCCGAATGAACCCCTCCATACCACTGAAAGCTTTTGTGAATTGGAAAACGTGCAGTTAGCTTAGTCTTTACATTATTCTGTCACATCCGGACACCAAAATGCCCCAGAGAAAGACTATGCTTGTGGAGATTCCAGTCTGATCGGGAGCAGGAAACCCTAGAAAGCTGACAAGAATGCCTGCTCCACTCCCCTCCCCAGGGCTTTCCCAGACAACTTTGCAGCCCCAAGCTGCTCCTATTTCTAATGGGTCAAAACCAAACTCCAGATCCAAACTCCTCAAGACTTGGGGAATGTTACGATCTAGATCAGAATGCTGTGGATCAGACTCATCTCTGCTTCTGACATTCTCCTATCACCAGGCTTTGTGCAAGGACTTTATCTCAGGGGGAAGAGAGCTGCATAAGACATCTCCTCAAAGGAAGGGAGAAGGCACCTCTGAATGACTGGCTAGGCCTTGTCTGGGAGCAGGCCAAAATCCAGCTAGTAGTTGGTCACATCTTTCTAAAGGTTACCCCTACTTGTGGCATGACAATCTCCACCTCCAAAATGTCAATAGAGCTCCTTGTTGACTCACTCTTCTGCAGCAGGAGCTCTTCTATGCTGGCCAGACCCTGAGAATACAAGATATGGGGACTCCAGCAGCAGGCAGGGAGGGAGAGGGTTGACCCCAGACTTTCAGAAAAGTCACCAAGTGGCTGCCTCAGGGGGTTGGGCATGAAATATAGACCCTTGTTCTTCTAGGTTACCAATTCCAGTGCAGCCTCAGGGCAAAGGCAAGGAGCAGGGTGGATCAGAAGGGTCAAGGGATAATAGGATATGGAGCTGTCCACTCTCTCTCTGTCTATTGTGTTTTTAAAGTACCTTTCACTACTGTTTTTAAGTGCCAGACCTCTAGGTTGCCAGTTTGCCAGTTCAAGTCAGGCATTGGCTCTCTAAGTTACTAGCCTCAGCAGTGAGGCCAAACACTGAACTGGTCATGGAACGTGAACTCCCTGCTCCTCCCTAGGAGTTGCTTCAGAGCAGTGGAAGCCGCTTTCCCTCCTGCTACCCATGCTGCACTTGTCCAAGGGGGGCAAAGAGGCCTTCAATCTAGGATGTCAATTTGGCACCACTCACCAGCATTGAGCTCACTCTGAAAGGAGTTTCTCTCACAGAGCAGCTTGGGAGCTGAGGAACAGGCACCCACCACAGAGATCAGCCCAACAGGCAAGGCTGGATCTCAGGGTTAACCATGCTGAGATGTTTCCTAATTATGTTTCCGTGACTAGAGCTGGCTGCTCCTGTCTGGAACAAACTGTTGGCCTAGCCTGATTATGTGGTTGATCAAAGCAAGGCTGCAAAGTCCCCACTGGGTTAAGGTGAATGGAGGTGGGTGGGGGATCGGCTGGGGACCAGGCTCTGTTAGTCTCCCTTGATTGCAAAGTCAGTGAACCGTCAGCACCTTGTGAATCACACTGGGACGGCTCTTCACAGACCAGACGTATCACAGAGCTAGTCACAGATGCATTTAGCTTGGTAAACACAAGACAACTTCCCTGTAGCAAAGCCTACACAAGAAAGGCAATGTGTGTGCTGTGCCCACTGCTGATGAGACATCCCCATGCTGTAGGGTTGGGATACAGGCCTCAACCAGCCTGTGATGGGGCACGTACCCCACACAGGCCCAGAAGGGGTTAACGTGGGCATGAGAGGCCAATTAACATATCTGGCAGCACTTGCAAGAGAGAGGGACAGAGACAGCTAGGTTGAACTGATAATGAAGGCCAGCTGGGGAGGGGCTGAGTGGTGATTATAAAGCCGAGAAGTTTGTAATAGAAAGGGGCTGCCAGGAGAGGGTCTCCACTCACTCTTGGGGGGATAGAAGAAGTAAGAAGCCATCCAGGGAGGCAGCAAGAAGTCTGAGAGAGTAGACCTTGCTGTCAACTACCGGGTTTCTTGGCAGGAACCAAGAGTAGAGGGAACCCCCCAGAGAGTAAGGACCACAGAGCCCAGAGACAGAGGGAATACATACTATAAGGGTATTGGACTATAGTTTGATTGGACTCTGTTATCCTGGAAGGGGTGGACTAAACCACTACCTGGCTGGAAGGCCAAGCTGCAGGAAGAGAGACCAACTCACCGATGGAGCGACCGTTGGCAGTGGGTGCCATAGGAGAGACAGCCGCTATACCATGCCTGGCCAAAAGGAGATGCACCTGTGGTGAGTGAACCCCGTGACACAGCCTAGGGATGCAAACGTGCATGGCAAGACTAAGGGCCTGAACTGCAACTCCCACAGGGGAGCCCTGTGCTTGGGAGCAAGTGCTATTAGAGAGGCTCCACTGTCTCAGCCAGTTGCATGTGCCATGCAAAGAACCTGTGTGTAAGTGAGTGAGAGACTACGCCGTCAGCTGCCAGGGTGAGCTAGGTGAGGAAGCTCTCTGAATAAAAATGGGGGCCTGACCAGCATTTTGCAGGGAAAATACAAAGTACTCTGCACTTGCCCTTGGCTTGTCCGACATGACAAGAAGCCTAGGGCTGGGAGGGGCGTGCCTCCTCTCCAATTCAGCATCAAGGTTACCTTGTTTTGTTCCTCGCACTTTCCCAACTGAACTCCCCAGCAGACATGTTTCAGAAGGCAGCTGCCTCCCTTTATTGGGCAAGAGACTGTTGCCTCTCATTGGCTCAGCTCGCTATAATGTAAAGGAATAGGTGAAATGCAGATCAGCTGGGAGGGGTAGGGAGACACTAGTCCTGGTCCCCACCTGCCCAATGTTTCCCTGACAACTCTGTGTGCCTAGGTAGTCAGGGAGGTGTCTGATGCCTTCTGGGGACAGTTGAGGGAACACAGACAACTTGCTAGCCTGGAAGGGGCTCACACACACATAGTTCTCTTCCCCCAGCTGTTCTTTGGAACATCCTTAATTGACGGTGAGTGAACTCTGCCACGGATAAAAAGGGAGGGGAGGGATGAGGCGTCCAGATTTCAGAGCCGAGCGGAGGGACAGATTAAGTACAATTGATTTTATGCTGTAGCTCTTTGATAGCTAGTCAACCAAGTGGTGCTTTGAGGCTCATCAATAGCGCACAGGGGAAAAGGCTGGCAGCACTGACTCAATCAACACTCACAGATTGGGAAGGGAGGGTTGAAACATCGTTCAATGGCTCAAAAACCTTCCCCCAGGCCTGTTCTCAGCCCTTTCAGGAGGTAATATCTTGCTTTCCTCCAGTCCCTTTCATGTCAAGGAACCCAAAATGCTTTATCAACTTCATGCTATACACAGAAAACACTTCACCCATCACTGAAATGCTGCCACCTCTGGGATGAAACATGGCAACTGTTTAATAGTGTATAGCAACATTATACAACTGTTTAGGACAGGAAGTGAAGAGGAAAACTGTACTCAGTTTCAACCACAGAGGGAACTAGAGAAGGAGATTTAGGGAAGCAGAATATAATGACCAATTGAAATCTGGGCAGCACACCAAGGTTAACACTGTGACTCTTGCAAACTCTTAATAACCATGATCTGCTATGACCTCGGTTGTATGGCTCTTTCAAAAGATGCTATCTGAAGCCAAGCAGAGACCCTTAAAAATTATTAGGGATGTAAGCTAAATTCCAACAATGTTGCAACTTAAAGGCGAAAGTTCTACCAGCACCCCCACTTTAAAGAAGGTTAAAGTTCTGCCAAAATGCAGAAGAGAGAAGAGGAAGGATGCTGTGTCAGAAGGTGACCCTGTTTCCTAGGATAACATGAATTGCCATCATGGAACAAACCAACAGTCCACTTGTTATATGAGCAAGATACCCAGTGTCCTTTCTCCTACAACAAACCACAGCACAGGCTGCAGAGAAAGATGTGAACTCCCTTTAGTCAATCCATACAACTCTGCAATCCTACAGGGTAGATGGGTTGCAGGGAGGACCTTTCTGATCCCAGCAAGTGGTCATCTCTTATGCCCTGAAGCACAAGAATTGAGAGTTCTCTCTCAGATGTATCACTACAGATGCTGTTCTATTTATGTGCGTGTCATCCCTTTTTGGTCCTTCATGGACAATCAGTCTCAGTGATACCACGTCTAATAACATCACCATTTCTATCTCTATGCAACACCCTCAGTGTCCAACCTCAGAGATGGGTGACAATTTACCTCATTGACGTCGATGCTGTTCTTCTCCATATAGGCCCTGTCATTCACCTGCCCGCCTTCCACAAACTCCATGAGAAGGACGCGCCTGGTTGACAGCTCCCAGTAGATCCTAGGGACCTGGAATGGGATGATGGAGTGTTAGGCCAAATCATGGGACAGCAACAGCAAGGGAGTCATGCACCAGTGAGGAAAAGGGGAAGGAAGAAAGGAACTTTATAGTGGAGGTGAAAAGAACCCATGTTCTCTCCCTATTTGCAAGAAGGGATGCCACCACATCCACCCACATGTATGCTTTTCCTTGGTTACTTTAACTGCATTTAATCCTGGTGAAAAGCACTGGAGACCACAGGCCTCTCCCCACAGCACAATGGTCTCAGCAACTCCACCTCCTGTCCACATTTAAGGCCTGACTCTCCAAGGCACTGAGCACTTGTGACATCCACTGGTGTCCGTGGGTGTTGTTAGACGCTCAGCCCTTCTCAAGGTCAGGCTTCTAACTATTACCTGTTGCATGCATCTGAGTCACATTGTCGGTTCCTCCAGGCAAGAACCCTGGTTCGTATTTGTTGTGCACTGTGCACAGAGCTCTATAAATGATAAGTAATCATCACTGGTATCTCGAAGGTACCCTTTGGAACACCAGTGGACCCAGGCAGACAAGCCCCATGCACTTCAAGCTGTCAGCAATTGAATTGGGAGAAAAATTAAACCTCATTGCAAATGTGACACTGTCACACAACCACAAAATATCACAGCGCTTTCTGCTCAAGCTGCAGTAAATTGGACTGAGTGAGGTACGAAGAGGTGGAGTAACTGGCCCCAGTGTTGCACAGAGACTCAGCAAAACCGGAGTCCTAAACAAGCTTGGCTCCTTTTTCATAAGCACCAGCTTGCACCTCCTACCACATTCAGTGCAGGCTGAGACTCCTGCTGTTGACAAGTGAGCCAGATTGCTAATGCTCCCACTAGACAGAGCTTCACCTCATGGCACCCTCCGTTAGCAGGGCTAAGCTAGAGCCACCTTAGCTGAGCGAATGTGCTATGCTACGGAGTGGGCTCACTAATCCCACAGCAAGGGTCTGTGACCCTGAGGCAAGCCTGGGACAGGGAAGCAGTGTTGCCCACCTCATATGAATGAGGCCAGGGGAACCGGCCAGGGGAACCAGCCAGGCCACTGTAGCTCATCACAACCCCTAAGCTGGCTGCATTTGTTTTATAACTTCAGTTCTGAGGGGCTGTGGTTAGTGACAGTGCCTTCAACCTCACCTGCTGCCCTCCAGAACTCCAGTTCTTGTTCTC
Source organism: Trachemys scripta elegans (assembly GCF_013100865.1). NCBI lineage: Eukaryota > Metazoa > Chordata > Testudines > Emydidae > Trachemys > Trachemys scripta. The sequence continues at coordinate 40,052,596 of NC_048301.1, forward strand.
CTCACAGCTCCATGAATGCCCCTCACTCCTGACCTGCAGCCTGCCCTGCTATTCCAGTCCTATGCCCATCACACCTCAATCCTGTCCCCTAGCAGCCCCTGCTATTCTAGCCCGGGTCCCTTACACCCAACTCTTCCAGGGCCCCTCAGTCATGCTGTGCAATGCTCCCTACAACCTTCATGTATTAGCTGCCTGTGATTTGCGGCCATATGTCCAACATGAAAGGCAAGTGCACTTACCCAAGGTCTCCCCTAGATCCATCCCATCTGGACTTTTATTATTTTGAAACTTGTCAGGAAGTTAAAAGCCCCACAGCCACTGAACACAGACTCCAAAATTAACAGGTTCCCCAGCTCCTGCAGTTACCTGGAGCACTAGCTCCTAAACATACTGATCCCAATGGCTTTAGAGGATTTCAATTCCAAGCTGACACTCATCCCCATCTTGAGATTTACAGTGGAGGGTTAGGAGGGTTACTAAGCCCCATACAAGCATTTGGAGATGCGAGGCAAAGTCTTTGGTGATTCTTGAATTACTCACAGATGTTTGGCTGTAATGCCAGTGCATGGAAACAATTTATCTCTGGCTTTAGAAGCTCAGCTGGGTTCTCAGCAAAAAATCCACTCCCTAGCTTAGTTGTGTGTTTAGGAAAATTAATGATACAGGAGCCCAAATCTCCTGTTGCCTACGTGTTGATGAACACTTCTCAGAATCGGCAGGTCAGATGGGAGGATCCATTATTTAGCCATCTCGCAGCCATTTGTTATTGTTACCTGTGTAAGCATCCTGACAGCTCTTTAAACCACGAGGACCTGATTGGCGATCTCCATGGGGATTTATTCCATAATATCCTACTTACAACAGCGCGGACACAGCTCTCCAAGATGCATCACTTTTGATAAGCATCTCCTCAGCAGAATTGTTGGTCCTTGGCCTCCTGCCACCCCAATGTCCCACTGGGTTGTAACTGTGCTTAGGGAAAGGCAGTCATATGGTGCCACTGAGCTCCAAAAGGATCATTCCATGCCCACTGTCAGGATATGAGAAATCACAGGACAGGCAGGAGGGACGAGGGAAGCAACACCCTGCAAAACCTGATGAAAACTCACATGGTCTTGGGCATCTGTCACTTTCACCAGGAAGTGAAAGGCAAAGGGAAAGAATTGTGTTGATGCATACGTGCTTGTGTCATGTGAGTGCATTTGTTCGTACGTCTTTGTGTTTGTGCAAACGGATTTGCATGCCAGTTTCTGAGTGTGCATATGCCTAGGTGTGTTTATATGCACATGTGGAAGCATGAGGATGGGCGTTGTGCATGCAAGTTTCAGTGTGTGTATGTGGGGTGAATTTGTGCACACCCCTGAGCATTTCAGTCGGGGACCTGTGGGCGTATGCACATACTCACATGGCTGTCTATATGGTGATGAGCATGAGAGGACTATGTAGGTATGCATGTGGGCAGATGAGTGTGTTGGTTTTTGAGGAGACAGATGTGTGTGTCGCTGTAGCTGTGCATCAGTGCATAGGGTGGGCAGAGTGTATGCATAGGGGAGCTGTGTGTTTGGCTATGGATGTGCACACATGGAGAGGGGTTGTGTATGCGCACTGGGTGAGGAGGGTGTCTGTGTGCAGTGGGGGTGGATTGAGGGGGAAGTGTCCTTCCTCCCACTGCAATATGCATGGGCTCTCTCGCTCAACATACCTGCCCCACCCCCGACTTCATTAGTTACAGCCCAGCTCTTCTGTTTGAACTCCATTTCTAGCCCTTGCTTCAGAGGAAACCCAGGAAAGGTGCCATCGGATGGCCCAGCAGCTTCACAGTGCTCACGACAAGGCGAAGACCTGATGGAATCAATCTCCCTGGCTCAGGAGGAGACAATCTAACCCAGATGAGGGCAGGGCTGGATGGCTCAGAGACGATGAGTCACAGGGTACAGGGACTTTCATCCCCAAGTCCAAATTTTGAACCAGCCCAGAGCGGTAGTGACAGAAAGCTGTTACCATCTGCCAGGTGTTCAGTGGCTTGCAGTATGAAAATGAGTTGGAGAGTCTCAGCTCAATTCCTAGCCAGTCTCAGCGAGAAGCCCAGCATCGAATGGGCCATGGGGACTGAACTCCCCTCACTCCACCTAGTTCCTCCAGGTCACGGATGAGGCACATTGATGGGCCTGATCAGGCCATCAGTCTCCAGCACTGGTGATCCAGCACCATCACCAGCATTACATTCACTTCAAAACAGAAGATTGTTGCTATACATCATTGTCCTCCCGCACTGAGCTGATGTGCCATTCCTGACTCCTGCCTGTGCATGCACATAAATTAGCGCACACACACGTGTGACATGCACGCACTCACCTACCTTCAGGAAGTCAAAGTCCTTGAGCATGTGGGCCACCTTTTCTGCATTCCTCCCCTCATTGAGGAAGTCCAACTCCAGGGGCAAATTCTTTTTAGCTTCATCCACCAGCCACATGAACTCGAAGTCTGGGAAGATCTGCTTCACGGTCAGCAGGAGAATCTGAAATCAAGAAAGTGATGCATCAGCTGCACCACTGCTCCCGAGTTGCTCAGCAAGCAGCATTACAGGACCAGGCAGCAATGCACAGCCCTCTGCACCCGGAGCTGCGCCTGGCCTCTTTTCTCTCCAGTCAGGAGCCCCTTGCTTTTAACTGAGGCTGAATACAGCTCCCACCTTCAGTGCTCCGAACCTGGCAAAGGAGAGAACGAGTCACAGAAATACACTCACATCTCTCCCACACACTAGCTGCAGGTGTATTCACTACGGAATGGCTCTCCCCTACCCACCTTGGTTGTCTAGGGTTACCATACATCCAGATTTTCCTGGACACGTCCGGCTTTTTGGGCCTCAAATCCCCATCCGGGGGGAAATCCCAAAAAGCCGAACATGTCCAGGAAAATAGAGAGGGGCCGGCGCCGCTGGGGGCTGGGCGGGGGGCGGGGCGGGGGGTGCGGGGCGGGGGGCTGGCCGGGGGGGGCGGGGCCGGGCCGGGCGCTGGGGGTGCGGGGCCGGGGGCCAGGGGTGCTGGGCCCGGGGCCGGGGCTGGCGGTGCTGGGCCCGGGGTGCTGGGCCGGGGCCTGGGGCCGGGGGTGCTGGGCCGGGGCCCGGCAATGCTGGGCGGGAGTGCTGGACAGGGGCCGGGGCCGGCGGTGCTGGGCTGGGGGCCGGGGCCGGGAGTGCCGGGCCGGGGGTGCTGGGCCGGGGCCCGGGGCCGGGCTGGGGGTGCTGGGCCGGGGGCCGGCGGTGCTGGCCTCGGGGTGCTCGGCCGGGGGCTGGCCTGGGGCTGGCACCCCAGGGCCCGAGCCAAGCCAGGCTGGAGACGCTGGGGCCGGGGCCGACCGCCAGAGGGAGACGCTCGGTTGGGGGGGCCAGACTGGGCCGCGCCTCCTCCCCCCACAGCTTACCTGCTGCCTGCTTCAGGCTTCCCGCGAATCAAATGTTCGCGGGAAGCAAGGGAGGGGGTGGAGTTGGGGTGGGAACTTTGGGGAAGGGGTGGAGTTGGGGCGGGAGCATGGGCGGGGCTGGGGGCGGGGCCCCGTGGAGTGTCCTCTTTTTGGACACTCAAAATATGGTAACCTTACTGTTGTCACAGGGCAAACTTGCTTTGTCCCACATTGCCTGAGGACCAAAAAAACCAAACCTCTCCAAATACCTTTGGGGCTAATGCACTGTCATGGTGCAACAGGGCAATGCAATTGCCTTCTCCTGGAAGACAAGGTCTGGTCTGCTGCACCCGCACTAGCTGTGACCAACATGCCTGCTGAGCTGTTAAATAGTAGAAAAGCCACCCAAGGGAAGCAGTAGGAGTCCCACTGCATGGTGCATTTAAAACTAGACAAGGCAAAGCCCTGGAGGATAGGCTGTATGGTGTGATCATGCTGGCCCCTGAAGGGGTCAGACTAAGTGACCCACAAGGTCTTTTTTGAATGTCTGATTCCTGTGATTAGATGAGTCACTGTTCAGTTTCATTTAATGGCCTTCAGCTAATGTGAAATAGGAACATCTAAAATAAGGCCTGTCACCTTTACGTTACTCCTTACGCTGCTAAGCAAGAACTTCGCTGACACAGGAAAATGCCACTGGGCAGTTCAGAAATGAAGGCCAATTTTCTTTACAGATAGAAGGCTGCAGCCCTTGCAAAAACACTCTCTACAAGGGTCAGGGCCCACCCTCAGCTGTCCTGGGGTTTTGACTTATTAACCTTTCAGACTGAAATTTGCAATGCTGCCTAAGGGATCTGGATACCCAGTTCCCATTAAAATGAATAGTTCCTGGGCAGTCGGACTTCTTAGGTGACTTTGCAAATCTTAACTTAAATATTTAATGGACATTTCTGTTTACAGAAATACTTAATAAAGTGCAAGACCAGAAAGAGGAAATCTAGGGGGGCAAATGATGGACAGTCCTTCCTACAGGAAATAGAGGATGGCCCAGCAAGATGGTTCTTCAAATACACGAGACTGCATTTGGTGGCATAATCCTAGTTAGAAAATGTTCTCGCAAAAAATTCCTGTGTTCAGTTAAGGGACACAGTCAGCATAAAACTCAAGTAAAGCTGTGTAAATTGCTGCAGCTCTACTGATTTCAGTGGCCAGCTGACAGCAGCTGAGGCTCTGGACCCATATCTTTAAAAAAAAAAAATCATTCAGTTTGTTATTCAAGCCACCTGAGAGTCCTAAAACGGAAAGACTTTTTAAAAAGTAATTCATTTTGCATGGTTTATACCATCTGTTTTGTTCTTCACTAAGCCAGGAAAATGAAAATAGACCCGTCTGTGTGTGAATCTAGACTGTTTCACTTCCTGGCTCAACATTGTGAGTTAGGGTTTCCTGCACTGCAGTGGGAATGTTTGCAATGCACATAGAAAGGCAACTACCATTGAAATGTAAAACAAAAATAAATTCATAAACCATTTCTGCTCCTGTTCAGCTGTGTGAAACCATTTATTCACATCCCCCTCCAACTTCTCTTATCTAAATGTCAGTCCTAAACTCAGTCCACGGTGTCCTTTTAAAAATGTAATCACTGGGTTTCAGATCTTATTGAATGATTTTCTCCCATTATGTCTGGGGGCATAAATCCTCTCAAATTTATGTCACCCAAATGAAATGTAACCAGTGATCTCCATGTACGTGTGCACAAAAACTTTCCAGGGCTGCAGGATTACTGCACTGATGCTTGTGATCAGAACATTTATACGCTGTTTTCTGCATTTTAAAATAATGATTCAAATCTATTTAATGACTTTAAAATTAACAGGGACATACTTAATAGCAATTTGTCTGGCCCTTTTCAAGAGCTGTCTAGAATACAGTCCTGGAATAAGGGTGTGTGACGTTGCACTCCATATCATTTTATGAAAATATACTAATGAGTGTGAATATAATGTAACTGGAATAGGCTTCATGCAAAATATCTCTTGTAAGGTATCATTACAAAGCTTATAATCTGCTGCATGTGGTCATCCTATTTGTATGAATGTATCATTCTTGTATCTGAAACTAGGAATATAAAATATAACTCTGAGGTCCTACTGTAGTTATGTAAAGTGTGGGCCATTAATGGTGGTTTAGAATCTTGATGGCTCCCATCAACTAGGACAATTGACTGTAGATGGCTGTTTACTTGCAAGCCTTCCTGTGAGTCAGGCTGGGAAGAATGAAGGTTTGGGGTCTCACAGGACACCATGTCACTTGGTGCTGGAATCCATCTTAAACCTGGTGCTTTTCCATTTAGGAGGGGTGGGGACCCAACGAGACAAAAGATTCCTGCCTTGTGCCAAAGGTATATAAGGGGGTAGAACAGAACAAAGAGGGGCAGTCATGAGAAATCCCCTAGCCACATCTGAGCTGGAACAAAGACTTTACCAGGGAAAAGGATTGGGCCCAGACTAGAAAGGAGTCTAGGCTGTGAAAGATGCTTATTGGGACATCTCTGAGGGTGAGATTTACCTGTATTCAGTTTCCTACTGTATTAGGCTTAGACTTGCGTGGTTTTGTTTTATTTTGCTTGGTAATTTACTTTGTTCTGTCTGTTATTACTTGGAACCACTTAAATCCTACTTTTTATCCTTAATAAAATCACTTTTATTAAATAACCCAGAACAAGTAATTATTACCCGGGGGAGCAAACAACTGTGCATATCTCTCTATCAATCAGTGTTATAGAGGGCAAACAATTTATGAGTTTACTCCGTATAAGCTATATAATGAGTAAAACAGATTCATTTGGGGCTTGGATCCCGTTGGGAGCTGGGTGTCTGCGTGCTAGAGACAGGAGCACTTTCTAAGCCGTTTTCAGTTATGTCTGCAGCTTCTGGGGGATGTGGTTCAAACCTGGGTCTGTATTTGCAGCAGGCTAGCGTGTCTGGCTCAGCAAGACAGGGTACTGAAGTCCCAAGCTGCCAGGAAAAACGGGCTCAGAGGTAGTCTCAGCACATCAGGTGGCAGTCCCAAGGGGATTTCTGTGATCCAACCCATCACAGGGTGGATGTAGGGCAGTGATTCTCAAATTGGGGCCGCCACTTGTGTAGGGAAAGCCCCTGGCGGGCTGAGCCGGTTTGTTTACCTGCCGGGTCCACAGGTTCGGCCGATCGCGGCTCCCACTGGCCGTGGTTCACTGCTCCAGGCCAATGGGGGCTGCGGGAAGCAGCGCGGGACAAGGGGTTTGCTGGCTGGCGCTTCCCGCAGCCCGCATTGGCCCGGAGCAGACAGTGGGAGCCGCGATCGGCCGAACCTGCAGACCCAGCAGGTAAACAAACCGGCCTGGGCCACCAGGGGCTTTCCCTACACAAGCGGCGGCCCCAGTTTGAGAACTACTGACGTAGAGAGAGTTGATTGGTATCTCCCTCTGGATTTATCAGGTGCTGTCCTGATTTTTAAAGAGTCAGCAATGATGCTATGAAACCTGCAAATAAAGGCAGTTAAATCGTAATTTTCTATCTAGCTTTTCTGATTCTCTCTCATCACTCTCCGTAGAAGACTGTATCAATCAGTATTTAAACGGTCCTAAATGCGACCTCCTATCTAGTTGCAAAGTCTGTGTAATTCTTAAATGGCCAGATCCTCAGAGGATGTAAATCAGCATGGCTCTAAATAGAGTCTGAAAAAAACCAGTGCAAAGGCCCTGCACACACAAAGGACCCTACAATAATAACAAGCCAATGTGTGCAGCCCAGCACTTACCGGAGACCTTTCAAAAACAAGACAATATATGCAGGGAGCATTCATGAGCAACTGTACAGTAACAAGTGCATGCAGCCTAGCACTCACAAGTGACCCTACAATAACATAAGTGCATACATAACAGATGCTTGCTGGCATCCCTACTAGGACAAACCAGAGTATGTGAACAGGAAGGAGAATAATAAATTTCAGGAAGGAAATAGATTTTTTAGTTTCAAGCTTCCCAAGGGGATTATTCTAAAAATAGAGAAGAAAGAATCATTGTAAATGTATTTATTTAAATGTCTCCTAATAGTACAACAAGCAAAAAGAAATCCAATCCAACGCTTCACAGCTACACACTGGGGAATGTGCTGGTAACAGCCTATGTTAATGGAGAGAATGTGCCGCTGGGTACATCTACACAGCCCGCTGGCCCAGGCTTCAGAGCCAGAGCCGCAACTTCAAAGCACTGTCTACACAGCTATTTTTAGAGCCCTAGTGTGAGCCCCTCTAACCCAAGTCTGTCAACCCAAGCTGGGAGACTCGCTCCCATGGGCTGTGTAGACCTACTTATGGGTCTAGACCGTGGATCCTTCACACACAATTTCCTCTTGTCCCAATCTCACACTTTGTCATCTTTCTTGTTCTTCCTCCTGCCCTGACTCTACTCAGCCTCTTCCATGTGGTCCTGGGCTTAAGCGAAGCATGCCACGATCATCCTGGTAGCCTCTCTGCAACTTGCATGCAAAGTGCAGAAGAGATCTCGAGTGACTGATGCAATCAGAAATACGGTGCAATCAGTCACAGGGAATGATTTTTTCATTGTAAATTTTACAGCCCTGACTGCAAGGAAACCTGCAGGCTGAGCAGGTCTGACCATGCCAGGGGCACTTACCTCCTCCTCTTCTCACCTTGGCTATTGCAACTCTCTGCTCCTCAGCCTGCCCAGGTCCTGCTCTCTGGCCTCCTACATGTGCAGGATGCCACTGCCCACCTTCTCACATGCACAGGAGAACACAACCTCTTCAACCCCATGATCAGACAACTCTAGTTACTCCTCATGCATTTCAGAATCCAGGGTGAAAATGCCCTCTTTGGGCCAGATCCCTAAGTTAACTGGAGTTGGGCCAGTGTAAGGATTTCAGAACTTGGCCTCTTGTTTCTGAAACCTCCATGGACTTACTCAGGTCTTTCTCACAGACCTCCTCGCTCTCTTCCTTTTCCCCTGCCCCCCAGCTCCCTTTCTCCCCTGTCTGCCCATCCAGCACTAGACTCCAATCTCTCCATCTACACAATCTCATCCCTGACAGTGCAGCCCTCATTGATTTTGTGTTTTATTTTTGTAAGCCTCTAACCACATCATTTATCTTTGTAGAGTATTTTGGGATACAGGGCCCAGGCCACTATGCTCATACCCACATAGAGATCAGTGCTGGTCTGCCACCTGGGTGAATCTGGCCCAGCATGTTTGCACGGAAGGTGCTCTGGCTTACCTCCATCAACAAAATGTCCTTGGAGCACTGAGCCTGAACCTTCGGGTGCTGGACTTTCACTGCCACTGTCCTCCCATCCTGCAGCACTGCCTTGTGGACTTGGGCCAGGGATGCTGCTCCCAGGGGAGTGTCCTCAAAACTCACAAAGAGCTCTTTGATCTGCCAGGAGAAGAGGAAGAGAAGTGAGCACGCTTGCAAGGATTCACAGAGCCAGTCCCATATGGAATCCTCCTAGACTGAAACCCGAGATCCACAGACCAGGTACAGCATGGGTAGTGGCTCTGCACATTTATCCCTGCCATTCCACCCCGTGCCTCATCCCTGACCTGATGGGGTCCCTCTAGAGCCCAGTCAGTACTTGACACCGTTGTGGAGACTGCCAACAAGGAAGTGGGGGCTGCGATTGTGATGCTGCCAATTGTGAGCTGGACACCTGTGTCACTAGGCACTGGACAGTGACCCAGCAGTTCCTTCACACAAGACATTGAACAGGCAGCAGGTGGCAACGACTTTCAGTCACCCCAAGCTGTTTGTGTGCAGAGTGGGGTGATTACAATGGGCACCAGGCAGGAGTTGGTTATGCTGGGTGAGGGGCCAAACTATCTGTCCTTTTACACAGAATTCTATATTTTTATTTAACATTACACTACATGGCACATCATAAGATCCTGAATATCTTGGCAGCACATGTGCTGTGCTGCTTACATTATAGAAGGGATATCAGAAGACTATCATGTGCTTTGTTAAAGCCAGCTATGTCACCATGCATTATTAATTTGTGGCTGGCGGCTAGCTTGGCTGTTGGGTTACTGAACTACTGTTTGCACTTCCATAGATCTGGATTTCAAATATTTTTAGCTCACAGGTAGTTCTTCAAGGGTCATTTTCTCAGTCACCAAATTCAAATGACTGACAGTCTCAGGAAAGGCCCAAGACAGGATAGCAGGGCATGTGGTGGGGCAGATGAGACGTGTCTCAGCAGCACTATGCGTGAGAGGCCCAGCATTGGAATAGCCAGATGAGCTGTGGGTCAGGAGTGAATTTGATCAAGTCTGTGTGTATAGGGAGCCCAGGTTTGGAACAGTACTGGGATGGTGTCTCAGTTTAGGACAGAGATGCATCAGCAGAGCGGGGTGGGGGATACTCGCCGAACCTCTTTTTCCACTGTCCTTGGCTCGCACTAATATGAACATTGGAGGAGCACATAATTTGGGGGGTGGGAGGTGAAAACTGAGTGCCCGTACATTTTTATAACCTGCTTTTTAAAAAGTAATTAAAGATGGGAACTGCAGCAAGCTGCCAATTAAATATGAATAAAGCCCTTCTAAACAGGTCGTCGTGCAACATGTTAAACAGAAATTCTTTATGCTGATGGAGAAGGGGGGTAAAACCTCTATCCCAGGAGTGGCTGGTTCCCTGATGCAGCTGCTGAGAACAGCAACCCCCTCCCATTCCCCGCAGCATCTTCCACTAAAACTACTGGTTTCAATTGGATTCAAAGGGAGCTTCAGCCACCTCACTGGGAAGGCACCTTTTTTTAATTTATTTTATTCCTTTTGGTCCTGGCGGCAAAACCGATAAAGTAAAACAACTGCATTTAAAAATGAGTAGTTGTGTATTTTTTAATTACAGTGGGTCCACAATTCAGACTTGTCAAAATTCCTCTCTCCAGATGAAAATAATCAGGTTTCTTTTTTTCTTTTCCTTTCTTACTTCCCAATAATTCACTGGATTTGGGGTTTCTGACTTCAGATTATTTTAAAGAACTAACCCCTTGTGAGGGGGACCGGATAGCTCTGGGAAGCAAAGTGGTCCAGTATCATACTTCCAGCCACACCAGACAAGATCAGTGGTCTGTCTGATTACTGAAGCAACATGGTCTAGTCATTAAAACACAGGATGGGGGTCAAGTGGCCTGAATTTGGTGTTGAGGCACATTTGGGAGGACAGTTCGTGGGATAAATTTGTACTGGCCCTGCCTGGATGGTGCCTGTCCTGTGGTTTTAGAGTCCTTTAGTCCCCTGGGCTGTCAGCCCAGCCACTTTTGCCAGAATTGAATACACTCTGAAAATAAAAATACCAGCACAGGCTCCTCTCAGCAGTAATGGCTGGTGTGAGGCACATATCCCCCGCTGAGCTTGTGGTTTCCCACTAAATACGGTGCACAGACAGCTGCTCCCATGGAATCTCTCAGACAGAAGGGTCTCTTTTTATAAATAGCATGAATTGCTGTGACCACCCAGCACAGGGAGATCCAGGCTAGCCACAGTGGCCAGCTGAGCTTGTCCAGGCAGAAAACCACAGACATACACACACACATGCATGCGTGCACACTCCATGCTAGGGCAGCACAGGGAAGAGCTCAGGCGTAGCAAGAGGATTGATGGCCTCTCCAGGATCTGTCGGGAGGGGAGATGTACTGGCAGTGGGGGCATCACGTGAGCAGGTGTGAGGATGAGATAAAGTGGCAGCACAATTAGCTCTGGGCCACAGGCCCCCTGCTCAACAAACTTCCCTCATTCATCATGAAAACGTCCTTTCCCCGTCCAGTGCTTTCACAGAGGGCAGCCACTCTTGCCTCTGCTGCAGGCCACTCAGCTATTGTATGTCCCAGAAGGTCGCAGGCAAGTGAGAGAGTGTGTGACCAGGTGCTGGCATTCCCTCTGACATCCCCCTCCCACTACAGCCAATGAGAGTCCATAGCACTTTGCTGGCTCAGAGACAAAGCCAGTCATGCTCCCAGCACTGACAGGTGGGGAACAGGAGGCCAGTCCCTGCTTCCTCTCTCCCTCCAGCACAAGGTCTCAGCCACTCCACAAAGGCAAAAGGGTGTGGCTGTAGCTGTGGAGGCAGCATGCTCAGTAATATCCTCAGGGGATGGCAGGAGGGAGCACCTATGTCATGCACCCAGTCTACGTCCTGCCCAAGCCAGAATAGTGAGGGAAGGTCCTGGGGCACTCTATCCTGTAGGATACCTAAAGGGCTCCCAGGTTTACCTGGGACTACTACATGAAGACAAGACAAGCTGGCTGATGCCATTTGTGACCCTAGCAGCAGGCGTGGAAACTGGGTAGATCGAAGTGGGAAAACAGTTTCTAAGCAGGTTTAACCTGAGAAGGGGAACCTCAGGGCCACATCGTCAAACCAGTCAGGTGCCCAACTGCAGGCGTAGCTACTACAGCCAGACAGGTGAATGGGATACCTGCACGTGCCGGGGTCTCTAATTAGCCATCTGCATGTGCAGTTACCCATTCGGCACATGCTCTCCTGGCAACTGCATGTGCCATTGCACTTAACTGGCTTGAAAATGCAGCACTGAATGTTTAATCCTTAAAAACTAGGCTTGTTTAATTTTAAACATGCAAGATCTTTTCATGATTACTACATTAGTATTCAAGCCGCAGGGAGCAGCTATAAAGGCTCTTCCACTATCTATCCAGGTACTTATTAATTGCTATTTATTATTATTATTTGTATTGTGGTTGTGCCTAGAGGCCCCAATTAAGACTAGAGCCCCATTGTGCTATACAAACACATAGTAAAAAACAGTCCTGGTCCCAAAGAACTCATAATCAAAATAGACAGACAAGAAGTATCATTATTCCCATTTTACAGATGTGGAATAGAGGCAGAGAGAGATTAAAGGGAACATTTTCAAAAGTGTCTCAGTGATTCAGGAGCCTAAGTCCCCTTTCCAAAAGTGACCTAAGCACTTAGGCATCTAACTCTCATTGAAATGAAAACAATGTCAAAGCCTCAATTTCCCAGTGCAGAGGGCCTTTGAACCTCCTGCCCCCAAGGATTTCTATGCACTCTTTTTCCTCACCGTTCATTCATTCTGTCTCACAACCCCTTTCGAAGTGGGGATTGGATATAAAGGATCACTTCACCAAAACACTGGCCTGGGACACAGCAGCTGCTTGGTAGGACAGGAAATAACGAATCCTGTCTTCACCTGAGAATGCAGCGGGAACTGAATGAAACCACAGAGCTGGGACTTGACTCGGTTACTCATGCTGGTGCCCTGGCCATGCAAACAGGGCGACTGGAGCTTTATTGACCACTCATAGCTGGGACCAAAGAGTCGCTTCTGTTTCCAAAAAATGTGTAAATGCTTAAAAATAGGGGTTCAGAATGGAGGGGAAACTAGTGGAAGGCTCTGAGAGTGCCTAACATGGGACCTGGGGAACATTTCACCCCCTTGCAGGGTTTAGGGAGCATCAAGGACTGAGCATCAGCTCATAGGGGCATGAGATCTGTGCCATTTACTAACACTCTGCCATGTTCCAGAGCCTCGTTACTTCACTGGAGCTCAAAACTTTAATAAAGGGGGAGCGAGGGTTCAGTGTTATTCCCATTTCACAGACAGGAAAACCGACATGCACAGAGAAGTGACTCACGCAGAGCCCAACCGCGAGACAGTGGCAGAGCCAGGAATAAAACCCTGGAGTCTCTCAGAATTTAAGGCCAGAAGGCACCATCCTGATCATCTAGTCTGACCTGCACTTTGCAGGCCACAGAACCTCAACCACCCGCTCCTGTAATAGACCCATGGCCTCTGGCTGAGTTACGGTTTAAAGACTTCAAGCTACAGATAATCCACCGTTTACACTATAAAAAGCAACAGAGGGTCCTGTGGCACCTTTGAGACTAACAGAAGTACTGGGAGCATAAGCTTTCATGGGTAAGAACCTCACTTCTTCAGATGCAAGTTTACTTGCATCTGAAGAAGTGAGGTTCTTACCCACAAAAGCTTATGCTCCCAGTACTTCTGTTAGTCTCAAAGGTGCCACAGGACCCTCTGTTGCTTTTTACAGATTCAGACTAACACGGCTACCCCTCTGATACGTTTACACTATGTAGTTTAAAGATGCAAGTGACCCATGCTGCAAAGAAAGGTGAAAAAAAACCCAAGGTCTCTGCCAACCTGACCCAGGGGAAAATTCCTTCCAACTCCAAATATGGCCATCAGTTGAACCCTGAGCATTTCGGCAAGTCCCAAACAGCCAGACACCTGGGAAAGAATTCTCTATAGTAACTCAGAGCCCTCCCCATCTAGTGTCCCATCACCGGCCACTGGAGATATTTGCTACTAGCAGTCACAGATCAGCTATATGCCATTATAGGCAGTCACATCAGACAATCCCCTCCATAAACTTATCAAGCTCAGTCTTGAAGCCAGTTAGGGGTTTTTTGCCTTTAGTACTCCCCTTGGAAGGCTAGAAATTCACTCCTCTGGTAGTTAGAAACCTTCACCTAATTTCAAGCCTAAACTTGTTGATGGCCAGTTTATAGCCATTTATTCTTGTGTCAACATTGGTGCTTAACTTAAATAACTCCTCTCCCTCCCAGGTATTTATCCCTCTGATGTATTTATAGAGGGCAATCATATCTCCCCTAAGCCTTCATTAGGTTAAGCTAAACAAACCAAACCCTTTAAGTCTCCTCTCATAAGGTAGGTTCTCCATTCCTCTGAACATCCTAGTAGGCCTTCTCTGCACCTGTTCCAGTTTGAATTCATCTTTCTTAAACATGCAAGATCAGAATTGCACTCTTTATTCCAGATGAGGTCTCACCAGTGCCTGGATAATGGTACTAACACTTCCCTGTCTCTACTGGAAATACCTCGCCTGATGCATCCTAGGATTGCATTAGCCTTTTTCACTGCTGCATCACACTGTCAGCTCATAGTCATCCTGTGATCAAGCAATACACAGAGGTCTTTCTCCTCCACTGTCACTTCCAACTGATATGTCCCCAACTTATAGCAAAAATTCTTGTTGTTAATCCCTAAGTGCATGACCTTACACTTTGCACTATTAAATGTCATCCCATTTCTTATTACTCCAGTTTTCAAGGTCATCCAGATCTTCTTGTATGATATTCTGGTCCTCCTCCATACTGGCAATACCTCCCAACTTTGTGTCATCCACAAATTTTATTAGCACACATCCACTTTTTGTGCCAAGGTTATTAATTAAAATGTTAAATAAAATTGGTCCCAAGATCGATCCCTGAGGAACTCCATTAGTAACTTTCCTTCAGCCTGACAGTTCATATTTCACTATGACCCACTGTAGTCTCCCCTTTAACCAGTTCTTTACCCACCTTTCAATTCTCATATCAATCCCCATCTTCTCCAATTTAATTAATAATTTCCCATTTGGAACTATATCAAATGCCTTACTGGAATCCAGGTAGATTAGATCTACTGCATTTCCTTTGACTAAAAAATTAGTTATCTTCTCAAAGAAGGAGATCAGGTTGGGCTGGCACGGTCTACCTTTTGTACAACTGTGTTGTATTTTATCCCAATTACCATTTACCTTTATGTCTTTAACTACTTTCTCTTTCAAAATTTGTTCTAAGACCTTGCATACAATTGAGGTGAAACTAACAGGCCTGTAGTTTCCCAGATCACGTCCTTTTCTTAAAAATAGGTACTATATTACCAATTCTCCAGTCATAGGGTATGACCCCTGAGTTTACAGATTCGTTAAAAATCTTTGCTCCTGACTCCTATCTATTGTAGCTCTTGATTTATGCATTTCTGAAAATTGTAACCTGTGAAATGGCCTGGAATTCAAGAGGGGGCTGGCTGGGCAGCTTAGGAGTCACTGGGAACCTCGTGTCTCTGGTACAGTCATCCCAGATGATGATGCTGTGACGAAGTGGAACTGTTCTTAATGTTTCCTCTGAATACTGTGTGGGTGCCTCAGTTTCCCCTATGCATTTCTTAAGTCTCCAGTGTGCATAAATGGCCGACACTCTGTATCCTGGCAACAAATGGCTGGGGCCCTTCCCCCCTGCAAGGGAATAGCTAAAGGTGAACAAAGAGATCAGGTGACCTCCTGGCCCGGGAAAGAGACAAAGGCCAGAAAAGAGGGGCTGGAGGGGGTTTCAGTTTGGAGCTGGCTGGGGACAGGAAGTGAGGGTAGACGGGGTTGTCTGCCTCGCTGGGCCCCAGAATGGACCCAGCTGAGAGGTCCTGTTCTCTGTACCTACAAGCTCTGTTTTAGACCATGTTCCTGTCATCTAATAAACCTCTGTTTTACTGGCTGGCTAAGAGTCACGTCTGACTGCGAAGTGGGGGTGCGTGCAGGACCCTCTGGCTTCCCCAGGACCCTGCCTGGGCGGACTCACTGTGGGAAGCGCACGGAGAGGCATATGTTAAATGTTCCAAGGAGAGACCCAGGAAGGTGAAGCCGTGTGAGCTTCTTGCTCTGAAGACAGTCTGCTCCAAGGGAGAGGAGACTCCCCAAAGTCCTGACTGGCTTTGTGGGGAGCAGTTCCAAAGCATCGCCCGGGGACTCCGTGACAGATGCACAGGATGACCAGTGGCTGCTACCTGTCTCCTTTTGGTCCCAGACAGTAGCATAGCCAAATGAGTCTGGGGAAGCTTGGGTAAAGTCATTCAAGAAGTGGGGCATCATGCAGTGAGGGGGATGAGACAACGAGCGATCATGCATTGAGAATGATGAGACCATGGAGGACCATACAGTGAGAAAGTGATGGGGGAAGGGGTTGGAATAAATTTACCTTATGTTTGTATGAAAGCTATCTCCTGTGGTTTGTCCCCCAGCACCAGGAGTTCCTTGACATCGCGGTTGGGCTGACACAATGGCTGTGCTAATGTTTCACTCCTGAAACAGAGAGCACTAACACGCTCACCTCAATCACAGCTTGGGAGTGGCTATCTGGATTTCAGGGGGACACATGAAAGATCAGGTGCCAAACACAACTATGCATCCATAATTGGGGGCAGGATCCAAGGCAGGTTACTAGTCGGTTGAATACCCAGCCCGGCCTTCATCCTCCCTATAGCTGGGACCCTCACCCCTCTGCCCCCAGTCAGAATTCTGTTTTCACCAAAATCCACTGGAAAATCCTGATTTCAACTAAAATCAGGCATTTCTGGTTTTCCAATTTGCACCATAATCAATAGGGTTCTGATCGTGAGGTAGGGGAAGAGGCTGGGGTGAGGGGGAGCTAGCCTGAGTGGGGTGAGAGACCAACTAACTCTAACCCAACCTGAACCCTACACCTGAACCCTGAGATTACTGCCTAACTCCTGTATCCAGACTCTGCTCTCCTCCTACTGGCCTCTGTGCAGTCACCACTTCGGCTCTGTATACTGAGGGATGAACTGGCGATTTTAGTGGAAATCACGCTTTGACAGTTTTCCAATTTCCACAAAAATCAACAGGGTTCTGCCAATCGCTGTCAAGAACATTCCCTGAAATTTGGGAATGGATTTGATGCAATTTTCACAAGTTATCATGCTACACACAGCCAGACAGAGGAATGAAATTGAACTGAAATTAGGGCTTCCCTTTGCTCAGCAGATCTAAAATGGGTTAAAAGTACGACATAGTTCTTGTGCCTGACAGGCACTTGGGAAATGCAGGAGCTTAGTACATCAGCTACCTTCAGTGGATCCACCTAGTACTGACACCGGTTTAGGGTAGGTGGTCAAGCATTCAAGTAGGCTCCATTCCTTCCTCCCTACTGAGACCGCCCCCACACTCAATGTTAATCCATCAATTCTAGTAGAGGGAGGCATAACACCTCCCCTCCAATTTCTGCAGGCAGAGTGAAGGTCTGGAAGCGTTGGGGAACTCAGAGGAACATGGATTCTGTAAGTGCTTTAGACACACGCTATTAGTCTAAATACTAAGAGAGGTGAAGGTAAGCACCAGGTATTAAATAAGGATATTGATATAATAGACATCTCAGAAACTTGGTGGAACAATGATAATCAATGGGACACAGTAATACCAGGGTACAAATATATAAGAATGACAGTTTTTTGTGCTGGTGAGGGAGAAACACTGTATGTGAAAGAAAGCCTAGTCAGCTATAGTAAAAATCTTAAATGACTCAAACTGTACCATAGAATTTCTATGGATAGAAATTCCATGCTTGAATAATAAGAGTATAGCAGTAGGAATATACTGCTGACCACCTGACCAGGACGGTGAAATGCTCAGGGACAGTAGAGAGTCTACAAAAACAGAAAACCTAATGATAGGGGATTACACCTATCCCCGTATTGACTAGGAACATGTCATCTCCGGACAGGATGGAGAGAGAAAATTTCTAAACACCATTAATGACTGCTTC
The DNA here is from genome assembly GCF_013100865.1 of Trachemys scripta elegans. Classification (NCBI taxonomy): domain Eukaryota; kingdom Metazoa; phylum Chordata; order Testudines; family Emydidae; genus Trachemys; species Trachemys scripta. The sequence continues at coordinate 40,070,397 of NC_048301.1, forward strand.
TTGGAGCAGCTAGTCCTGGAATTCAAGGGGAGAGGAACCTAGGAGGACTGGGCACTAAACAGACTCAAAAACACTGTGGGGAATGAAAATAACATTCTATAGTCTTTTAGACCCAAGATATGGGGGTTTCTTTTTAAACAGAGATTTACAAACTGTAGAGAGCCAGATCCTGCTCATGCGAAGGCAAATTCCCACTGAAGTCAACAGGAGTTTTGCCTGAGCAAAGACTGAGTGAGGTGTATTAATATTAATAGCTCTCCACAATTTTTAACATTTTTATTGACAATAGGATTGTTGGTTGTTCCCATTTAAACTTCCCCTTTGCAATGTCACAACCCCAAACTCAATAGCACCAACCAGTGACTAAGAAACACAATGTGCAAATAACCAGGTAGTTCCCTGTTTCAAGCAGAGCAAAATGCAAAAAAGCTTCATAGCTTCAAAAGCACGCAAGTAAATTGGTTTTTAAAGGGCAGCGGAGGTCAGTGAGCTCATGTTGCAGGAGCCCTCCAAGAGTAAAGGGAGTTCATAGACTGGTCAGTTCTTGGTCTCTCACATGAGACAGCCACTGAGGGGCCCAATTAGTGACAAATGTGAGAGTGGATTTTGTGAAGTGGATGCCTGCTCACTTGGAAACAAACTGAGAGCCACCAACTCATCTCATTCTGCAGACTGCGAGGGTCTGCTACCGTATTTCTAAAGCCTCTTGGAGACAGGCACTTTTGGAGTTTTCACTTTTGAGGCTAGCATTTTCTCTGAACTCAAAACCTGATGTTCCCTTGCTGGAGTAGGTCCAGGATATGTCAAGGCTCATTCTGCTCCTGCCACCTTTTCAAAAATACTTGGCCATCAGTGGCATGGCACTATGGGCTACTCACTCCTGCACGTCTACAGGACCAAGGCTGATGGGGCAAGAACATGTCATTCCAGGGCAGAGACCCTCACTTCCCAGACTCCAAACCATTACTTTTATCTGTCGTGTCTGCCCTCTTCCATCCCAGCTAGTTGTGTTCCCCACCCAGAAGCAAAATGTCTCAGTGTTACTCAAGGAGTTATTAAGACACCAAAAATTGAAAGATTAGATTTATTGCAGCAGACAGTGGATTATGAAGAATAATTCATCAAATGTCAGAGCAAACAGACCACAATTTATAGAAGGCCTGGTTGAGTCAGTGAAATCTGACTGTACTTCTCCCCCACTAATGAATACCAAGCCTAATTGATGGGACCCAAATTCAGCTGTCGACAGTGTGTATTTATTAACTCTATTTTTTATAATATCTTATATATCTACAGTAGGCTTTCATCTCAACTGATCCTGAAGCACTCATATACATTTCATCCCCCTTGGATGTATTCATTATGACAGTCTTTAATGACAATCACACAGAGTTTGTTCTACAGGACTTCTGTCTCACTAAGTGCACAGGATGACCAGTGAATGAGGCAGATTTCAAGAGGAGAAAGGATGATCTCTTGTGTTTAAGGCACTAGACTGGGATTCAAGAAAGATGGATTCTAATCTTGATTCTACTATAGATTTCCCATGTTACATTAGGCAAGTCTGTATCATAATTGCATACCCACAAGGGAGCGGAATTAAGATTGCTCAGGCAGCCATAAATATAACATTTCCTAAATGGTGAGTGCTTGACTTTGTATATACACAACATACAAAGCACTATGCTAAAAGAGTATTAGGACTGCAAACATTCATACACATGCATGTAACTTCACCCAGTACTGAAATGCATCTACCTCTTGGGTATAAGCATGGCAATTGTTTAATAACGTGCAGAAATATTACATAAAGGAAGTGAAGAAGAATACTGTAGTGTATCAGTTCAAATTACAGGGAGGCAGACTCTGGCCACTATGCTGGGACCAACATCCCAACTATTGCACTAGGTGCAAAGAGTTCTTTAATTACAATAAAGAATCAGAGCCTCCATTTTAAAGTCTCATCTGAAAGATGGCACCTCCAGCACCACAGCATCCCTTAGCAACATGCTGGGGGGTTGGGTAGTGACTCAAAGGGAATAGCATTGAATCAGTATTTGCATTTCCTGTAACACCGTAGTGCTCCAGAGAGGTCTCCCAGACAAGGGACATGGATGACTTCATAGAATCATAGGACTGGAAGGGACCTCGAGAGGTCATCTAGTCCAGTCCCCTGCACTCATGGCAGGGCTAAGTATTATTTGCACTTCAATATGCACGAGTGAGGATCTGCTACTAAATACTTACCAGGACAAACCCTCCTTAGTGTACGTGATCTGAGGCGATCACAGCACAAGATGAAATGGCTGCTGGTGCATAGCTGACCCAGGATGGCTTCTTAGCTTCTTTATCACCACACTTGTTCACCACCCTGAAGATATTCCTTACCCTCCCCTACTTATGCTACAGCCATGTTCTGGACTTACCATCTTCTACTGTACATACATGTCCCAGTCCTATCTGCTTCTGAACACCCACAGGTGTAATTTCCACATCACTGTAAATCACTCGCAGATCCTTCTCCTTAGCTAAGATGGGGAACATCCTGTTTTCTCTCATCATCTGAGGGAATACAGGTGAACGCCTTTTCCTTTGCCCTGCTCTTCCCACTAGACACAAACTGTTGCTCATCTCGATGGCTAGAAGTCTCATCTATGCCCTCAGCTCACATCTGTGCTACAGTGCCAATTCCCCATCCCTGACATATTACAAAAGGCATCACCACCTTGGATGGTGTCGTCAAACAGGTGGCATGACTTGTCCTTCACCTCTTCCTCAGTGTCACCTATTGAAGCCAGGGTTACCATGAAGATACAAGGTTTGATTCACCCAGAGAAGCTAGTGCAGACCCTGGCACAGGCCCCCAGGCAACATGATGTCCTCCCACATGAGGATCACCATGGTGCTAGATGCTCATAACGTTCCCATTCCATCGTGGGACCCATAACCAGCTGATGCAGCCCCAGAAGTGGGTGGTGATAACCAGAAGAGGGTGTGACCAGGGCACCTAGGAAATGTCAATTCAGCATATTGGCGTTGCAGATCCAGTCACAAGATAAGGCCACCTCACAATGGAAACCCTGGGGAGGGCAACAGTGCAAATGTCATGTATCCTACTCTGGGGGGAATCCTTACCTGCCTAGTCAGGGTTTGAGCAATGTGGACCCCTCTGCACCAATCAGTATGAATCAAGCCAATGGCTTCTTCTTTTCTCTCCTGTGACCCTGCTGGAGCTCTGTACCCCATTCCCTTGTACTGCTCTGCACAGCTGAAGAAGACCACTTGGGATTCCATCAATGATGCTTCCTAACCACAAAGTCATCATCACAATAGAAGGAACAAACTTCACCTCCTGGAGACCAATGCAGAATTGTTCCCCTAAAGTCCATTGTCCAGATTCTGTTTAGTCTCCATTCAACTGCCCTTCCCTCTCCTGTCACCCTTTTCTTCTGGTCTCACCTTGCCAGAGAGAGCCTGGTGGGAAAGCCTATGTGCAGCAAGTCCCCCTGCCCCTTCTCAGTCTGCAGTTTGCTGAGCCATACGGCAATCAGCATCAGTTATTATCCTGAGTCAGTATTTTCTAATTTCTACGGACCAATGCTTTGGGGAAAAGTACCTTTTATTCCATCCCTGTTTACTGCTGCTTAACATCTGTGCTCAGGCAAACACATGGCACCTTCATTTATTTTCCTGATTAAAGTCAGATGTTTAAGACAAGACAACACTACCTGAGAAAATTACTAATCCTGGATTAAAAACCAAGATCCACATGTGGCATTTGCAAGGGCAAGAGGCGGGGACAGCAATGAGCAGACAGCACCAGTGCATGTTGCCTATAGCCCGCTCCCTCACTTCCCAAGAGGCTGACTTGAACCCATAGCTTGTGTGCCATTCAAACCAGACAATCCCACCGTACCCTGCAGGCCTAGCTAGAATCTATCTAGGTTCTTATGCTGGGGCCCAGTCCCTTGATATCAATGAAACTCAAGATTAAGAAAAATGACGTATAATTGAGGTTAAAAAAATTTAGATAAGTTTGTGGCGGATAAGCCCAAGGATGTTAGCCAAGATGGGCAGGGCCACAATCCCATGCTCCACGTGTCCCTAAACCTCTGACTGACAGAAGCTGGGACTGGACAACGGGGATGGATCACTCGCTAATTGTCCTGATCTGTTCATTCCCTTTGAAGCATCTGTCAGTGGCCACTGTTGGAAGACAGGACACTGGGCTAGATGGACCATTGTTCTGACCCAGTATGGCCATTCTTATGACCTATCTCTTTTTCTTCCCTGATGGCAAATGGCAGGTTGAGGGTTGGACTGTTCTTTATACTACTATTGTTGTTAAAGAATAACAGAGCATGAGCGTTTTGGGGAGTAAATGCACTATGGCCATAAAGCCTGGGCAGAGACGTGGGCTTTGCACGTACCTGTAAGAGGTTAGTGGTCATTCATCAGCAAGAAGTTTCATGGTCTAGACCCAGTTCCCATGAAGGCTCTGTCTCTCACAGTCACGAGTCCATCTCCCTGTGTTGGTCAACAGTTCCTCCGCTTCTATAGAAGGGAGCAGTCTTGGGAAGTCCCTAGGTTAGCAAGGACTAATCCCATGCTGGGGATGGAAATTAGGACAGCAACTGTGATAAATGAAGCGAGCAGGTAGCTCCCTTTTATGGACACCCAGCCAGGCAGTTAACAGTAAAATCCCTCTTGGTGTCTGTTCTCTGCTTGCTTTATGTGCAAAGGGTTAACAAGCCCACAGGTAAAAGAAAAGGAGTGGGCACCTGACCAAATGAGCCAATGGGAAGGCTAGAACTTTTTAAAATTGGAAAATAGAATTTCCCTTTGTGGGTATATCTACACTACAGGGGGGAGTCGATTTAAGATACGCAAATTCAGCTACATGAATAGCGTAGCTGAATTCGACGTATCGCAGCCAACTTACCCCGCTGTGAGGACGGCGGCAAAATCGACTTCTGCGGCTTTCTGTCGATGGCGCTTACTCCCACCTCCGCTGGTGGAGTAAGAGCGCCGATTCGGGGATCGATTGTCGCGTCCCGATGGGACGCGATAAATCGATCCCCGAGAGGTCGATTTCTACCCGCCGATTCAGGCGGGTAGTGTAGACCTAGCCTGTGTCTGTTGTCTCTCTCCGGGAAAGAGGGAAACAGAGGGCAACAGGAATGCTGTGTAAAGCTTTAAGCCAGGTATGAGAAATCATCAACTCATACTTAGAATTACTTATCTGAAACCCCCCAAATATGTAAGGAATGTTTAGATAAACGCAATCAGGTTTATTTCAGCTTGTGGATCTCCTCTGTGCTAACCCCAGATACTTTTGTTTGCTTATAACTTTTAAGATGAACCTCCAAGAAAGCTATTTTGAGTGCTTAATTTTTGGAATTACTCTTTTAAAATTTGGCAAAAGCCTAAGTTCCAGATGTATTTTCTTTCTTTTTGTTTTTAATAAAATGTACCTTTTTTAAGAACAGGGTTGAATTTTTGGTGTCCTAAGAGGTTTTTGCATATGTTGTTTGATTAGCTGGTAGCAACAGCTGATTTCCTTTGTTTTCTTTCTCAGCTCTTCCCCGGAGGGTGGGTGAAAGAGCTTGAGGGTACCACACAAGGAGGAATTCCCAAGTGCTCCTTCCTGGGTCCAAGGGGGGTTTTTGCATTTGGATGGTGGCAGCATTTACCAAGCCAAGGTCAGAGAAAAGCTATAACCTTAGGAGTTTAATACAAGCCTGGCCTGGCAAGTATTATTTTTTAAAATCCTTGTGGGCCCCCACCTTCTGCATTTGAAGTGCCAGAGTGGGGATTCAGCCTTGACAGCAACCTTGAACTGAACTGGGCTCAATGGGAAACCAATGCAGAGAGTGGCAAATTGGGCTGTGAGATCCCAGCAACATATGTTGCTGAGCAGGTGGACCACTGCATTCTGAATTAGCTGGAGCTTTCACAGAGCATGGAGTTTTATTCCTAGATTATCTGAAATTGTGGATTGCCATAGCCAGATCTAAGTCTGATAGGGCCAGGCATCATCTGGCCACTGCAGATGGAAGTGGGTGTCCTTGGCCACTGTAGCTATTTGGGTGTCCAAGTGCAGTAGAGAGTTGAAGACCTCGAAGACTACAGACAGGTTTAGCTATTTTAGGGGCAGGTGCTTTCAATGGATGGGATTATTACGGAGGAGGAGACTTCATTAAAACACAGCCCTCTTCCAATTAGCATCACCTTGGTCTAATCCTGCTTCAGCCAACTGCTCTTCAACCAGATGCTGATCTTCGCAAGGCATCACAAAAGCTGGGCAGCGGTACAGTGAACCTTTGACATAAAGCAGATGTGCAGCTGGGCAGTGGACATGAAAGGGTCTAGAAATTACTTTATGTCCAGCACAACACATCCTGGAGCATAAACAGTTAAAATAGGTGAGGGACAAGTAACAGCTGATCTGTGATGTTTTAGAACCAACCTCTGAACTGGACCCACAATTCTGTGCATGCAAAATCTCCACACTTGTGCTCACAAAGTCAGCTATATCAGTGCCCACTCTGCACATAAAAATGGGGAGGCCTAGAGAAGAAATATGGTCATCAGTCCAGATCAAACCAGTACCACTTAAAACATTATAGATGATTTTCTTCAATGCAAGCACCCCAAGTTCAGGATCAGATTCAGAAATCCAGCTGGACTCTTTCTGCCTCATATGGAGACACCAGTAAGCAAGATTCGGTTGCTGATCGTTTTGCTATGATGCATAAGCAGGAAAAGAATCCAAGTGAATCTTCCATAGCTATTCTGGCTCTGCAGAGCTGGCAGAAGGGAAACCTTCGGGTCAGTGGAGTCAGTGGATATATCCTATCTATTGCTGCACCATAAACAGACCAATGGTCCATCTCACCCAGTATCCCACAATCTGCCACACTAGATCAGGCCAATGGTTCATTAAGGTAGTTCTCCTACTTCCTGCCATACCAGATCAATGATCCACCTAGTTCAGGATCTCGCTTCTTGCCACGCCAGAACAGATTTTTGGTCCCACTTGCTTCTGCACTGGATCAAGCCAATGATCCATCCTGTAACCCATCTCCAACAACAGCCATTATTAGATGATTAAACAATAATTAAGCAATGGCTTGTGGGGGAGAAAAAAATTCCTTCCTGACCACAGCTGGTAGTCAGCAGATGCCTTGAAGCCTGAAGATCAATGCCCCATATAAAGTGTATTCAATGCTGTTTTGAGTCCTATAAGCTTTTTACCCTATACAACATTCATGCAGGTCTACAAAAAAAATAAAAAAGGAGCCTCTTTATGCAACACCAGTAGGGGTGAACATATCCCCATCACACCCATACCAAAGGGCCAGTGCCCTGTTCCTTTTAACACTGCCCTCCCCAGCAAGCACAGACACAGAAGCTCCAAGCTGCCATGGGCTCTCCCTCAGGCTCCCCAAACACACTTACCTTTTTTCTAATTTGCTCTTTTATCTTGAGCTGTCTCCCACTTGAACTGAACGATGCTCATTAAATCTGCTGCCTTCTCTTTCTTTTTGAAGAAATATTACCTTGTCTGCTTCTCCCTATCTCCGCCTGTCAGGACAGAGCTGTGTCTGTCAATCTCAGAGATGGATCGGAATTGTGGCCCTTTGAGAGAGTACAACTTCCCCAACTTCAGCCAATTCTTTTAATTTTTAATTTGAAGGACTCTCCCTGCTTCTAAATGCAGATCCCCAACCTCGTGTCTCTGGGGGCAAGCAGGACCGATATCACTCTCCCTCTGCTTCCTTCTGCCAACAGCCTCTTTCACCTCTAGCACAATTCTAGCATCTGCCCAGCTCTGCACTGGGATTGCCCTGTTCCAGAGCCCATGGGAGGGAGCAGACTGCACAGTCCACATTGAGATTCTTCTGGTCTGGAGCTCCAGCAGGCTCCTTGCAGCACCAGGAATGTCCCTGCAGTCTATCAGAAAGAGCGGATCTCCTACAAACTAGCTCATAATCCCTCAGGGTCACGCAGGCGCAACTGAGGGGAGGCACCACCTTAAGCAGCAGCGGAAGCCATGGCTAGAAGCAGAAGGAGAGGAAGCCAGAGAGCCCCGCTGGCTTCTCCAGTGGCTCCCACCAGGTGTGAGGATCAGAGCACCGGGAAGAGTCATAGGCACCACTCAGACACTTCCCAGCTACAGAGTAACCTGATAAGTGTCCAGCCCAGCAATGTTCTAGAGAAAGACCAGGCTGTTCAGGTCCCCAGGACCCACACAGGGAGTGAAAGACGAAGAGACACATACAAACAGAGCAAGAGACACAGAGAGAGAGAGAGAGAGAGACAGACACACAGACACACACACACACACAGTGTGAGCAATGAGGGACAAGAGCCGGAAACAGTCAAAGGTTTCCTGGTGGAAAATTAGGGGAGTTTAAGATTCTGCCTTGCTGATGGGGAATAAGGAGAAGCCTTACGTTCCAGCAATGTATGGGCCGTGTCTTAGGCCTGGTCTACACTGGGGTGGTGGGGGAGGCGGGGGGGGAAAGATCTAAGTTACGCAACTTCAGCTACGTGAATAACGTAGCTGAAGTCGATGTACTTAGATCAACTTACCGTGGTGTCTTCACTGCGGTGAGTCCACTACTGCCGCTCCCCCGTCGACTCTGCCTGAGCCTCTTGCCAAGCTGGAGTATAGGAGTCGACGGGAGAGCGCTCAGGGGTCGATTTATTGCATCTAGACTAGACGCGATAAATCAACCCCCACTGGATCGATCGCTGCCCTCCGATCCAGCAGGTAGTATAGTCAGACCCTTAGGAGCCTGAATGGTACTGGGCCTGTCACTGTCACCTGTTAGCAGGCCAGACCCAAATCTCTCCACAGTTGTGATGTAAAAAACTGACAAAATGCAAGATGACCTTGCCCCTCCCCTCAGTTCACCTCCCCTCCCCTCCCAACCCTCTCCTCCTTCATCCCTGTCACAGATACAGAGGTTTCTCCTCTGCTCTCCTCCTCTAACCCTTCCACTTGTCCCAGCAACCTCATCCCATCTCCTGACCTCCCTTGCACCCACTCTCTTCCCCTTCTTTACTCTTCTCCTTAACCTCTCACTCTCCTCTGGCTCTTTCCCCTCACAATATAAACATGCTTTTGTCTTTTCCATCATAAAAACCTCTACCCTTTACCCCACTTGCCTCTCCGACTACTGCCCCATCTCCCTTTCATCTTCAAACTCACTGAGCCCACTGTTTACAATCACTATCTGGAATTAATCTCCTCCAATTACATTCTAGACCCTCTCCAACCTGGCTTCTGCTCTTCGTACTCAACTGAAACTGCTCTTGCCAAAGTCTCTAACAACTTCTTCTTAGCCAAATCGCAGAACCAGTACTCCATCCTCATCCTCCTGACCTCTGTATCTGTGACAGCCACCTTTGGCAATGTTGATCATGCTCCTCTTCTTGAAATGTTGTCCTCCCGTGACTTCCATGACTGTCCTCTCCTAGGAGTCCTCCTACCTCTCTAATTGCTCCTTCAGTGCATCCTCTAGACCAGGGGTAGGCAACCTATGGCAAGTGTGCCGAAGGTGGCACGTGAGCTGATTTTCAGTGGCACTCGCACTGCCCGGGTCCTGGCCACCAGGCCAGGGGGCTCTGCATTTTAATTTAATTTTAAATGAAGCTTCTTAAACATTTTAAAAACCTTATTTACTTTACATACAACAATAGTTTAGTTATATATTATAGACTTATAGAAAGAGACCTTCTAAAAACGTTAACATGTTTGACTGGCACGCGGAACTGTAAATTAGAGTGACTAAACGAAGACTCGGCACAGCACTCCTGAAAGGTTGCCGACCCCTGCTCTAGAGAATGCTCCTCACCCCCACTCCAACTTTCTGTGGTGGTTCCACTGGATTCTGTCCTTGGTCACCGTCTCGTCCCTCTACACCTTACCTCTGGGTAATCTCATCCACACCAATACAAATTCAACTACCTTCTCTATGCTGTCGACTCATAGATCTACCTCTTTACTCCAAACCAGTCTCCTTCTGTCCAAACTCAAATCTCAGCCTCTCTCTGATACCGCCACATGGATGTCTAGCTGTCACTCAAACTCAACATGACTAAAACAGAGCTCCTACTTCTCCCCACCAATCCACCCCTCCCATCTCTTTTCTCAAACAGTGTGGGCAACACCACTACCCCGACTCACTCAGGCCTGTAACCTGGATGTCATCACTGACTCAGACTGCTCTCTCAGTCCTCAAACCCAGGTTAGGCCTAAGTCTTGCAGATTCTTTTTGCATAACCTCTCTATGATAAGGCCTTTCCTACCCATCCACATAACTAAAACTCTCATCCATATCTCACATCTTGATTACTGCACTTCCTATTCTCTGGCCTTGACAAATGCAATCTTGCCTTGCTCATAGCCATTCAGAATGCTGCTGCTGCAAAGATAATTTCCTAGCCTGTCTCTTTCAAGTCATCCCTGCACTAGCTCCCTCTTCTCTATCACATCAAACATGAGCTACTTGTCTTCACTTTCAAAGTTACTGTAGCGAGGGGTCGGGGCCTCCCTCCCAGATGGAGACAGCTGAGACCATCCCCTGGCAGGCAGAGCTGGGACACCCACGACAGCCCCGCCAGAAGCAGAGGGGCGGGACAGGACCTGGAAGTATAAAAGGCAGGCCCTCCAGCTCAGTTGGAGGAGAGCTGCTGGAGGAGCAGGACATCTCCCATCTGCTGCTGGAGCTCAGACCCAACTGAGGCTGCTACAGTGCCAGAGACCCAGACAGACTGTCCGAGCTGCCAGATATTGGAGACATTGAGAAGCTGTTGGGGATGTCACTAGTCGTTTACCCCGGCGAGACGAATGACGACCCTGGAACACAGGTACCCCCGAATGGGAGTGTAGGAAGGAACCCATGCCGAATAGGTGTCGGCTGCATTAGGGACTTCCAGCCAGTCAGCGTGTTGCAGCTGGATTCCTTGCTGATCCAGTGGCAGAACATTCCGCCACTGTTACGGCCCTGGCCTGGGATGCAGTGAAGTCAGGTGGGCCTGCGTCCCCCTGCCACCCCGGCCCTGGGGATGGCAGCCTCCCCACCTGTAGGTCAAGAGGCCTGTGTTGGTCTGTCATCCACCCAAGCTAGGATGCCAGATGGTTTTGCTGTCTGCCCAGCGAGAGAACTGATCCCTCTAGACCAGGGGTTCTCAACCTTTTCCTTTCTGAGACCGCGCCCTGCAACATGCTGTAAAAACTCCATGGACCAACTGTGCCACAACAACTGGTTTTCTGCATATAAAAGCCAGGATCAGCATTAGGGGGTAGTAAGCAGGTCAACTGCTCAGGGCCCCATGCCACAGGGGCATTACGAAGCTAACTTGCTCAGGCTTCAACTTTACCCGCGGGTGGTGGGGCTTGGGGCCCCGGGTTGCAGTCATGCGCAGCGGGGCTTTGGCTTTCTGCCCTGGGTCCTAGCGAGTCTAATACCAGCCATGCATGGTGGCCCCCTGAAACCTGCTCATGGTCCCTGAGGGGGCCCCTAGCCCCTGGTTGAGAACTACTGCCCTAGACTGCTATGTTGCTCTGCCCTGACTGAAGGCCAGAGCCCCTTAGCTGTTGGTGCCCCACCCTACTTGTGGGCCTGGGCCCCCTAGACTCACTACTGCTCTGCCTGACTGCAGGCCAACAAAAAGTCGTTAATTGTTTGCCGCCCGGCCCTGACTGAGGACCCAGGGCCTATAGACATTCTACTGCTGCTGCTGCTCTGCTCTGCTGGATGGCAGGACAGAGCCCTTGTCTATTGGCTGCCCTGCCCTGTATGAGGGCTGGGGCTTACAGACTCAATTGCTGCCTGGCCTGGACTCCAGATTTGAGCCTACCAACTGTTGGCTAATTCCCCTCTGAACTGAGTCGCTAGAGGGGCATGGTAGCGAGGGGGCGTGGCCACCCTCCCCAATGGATGGGGTGGGGGGGACAGGTGCAACCTCCTTACAGCCATGCATGACCTTTCCCCACACTACCTATCATCTCTCATTCGCTAGAGATGTCAACTCAACTCCCACGATACTAGCCTCCATCATCCACTTCTTAAATTTTCAAAAAAGCACCTTTGTGCTTTCTTCCATGCTGTCCCTCATGCTTGGGAGGAGCTCCCTGTAAACATCCACAAAGCTACCTCACTGTCCACTTTCAAGTCCCTCCTTAAAACTCTCCTTTGCTGTGATGCCTACAAAACACTTAATAATGGTTAAGTTTCTGGCGTGCTGAGACTACTGCATATCACACTGACCAATGTTGTCCCATTGTTTCCTTGTACTCCCTCATATGTGTGTCTGCATCCATCGCTAGTCTCTTGTCTTATCTTAGAGTGTAAGCTCCTTGGGGCGGAGACTATCTTTGTGTTCTGCCTGTACAGTGCCCAGCACAATGGGGTCCTATTCCATGAATAGGACTCCTAGTGATACAATAATAATCATCCCCCCACCACAAACAGGGGGTCTCATTCTTGGTCAGCCACCCACAGTGGGCACCTGGGGATCTCACAGGTACCCACAATCCTTTGAGCCAATTACTATGGAAGACCTTTTGATGCATCGTCGCAAAGGATTCTGCTTGTGCACTGCAAAGAGATGGAAGAACCCTTGCGGGAAGGAAGTGACACAGACAGGGGACTGGATGGGGCATTGAGCAGGAGGGTGAGGACTAGGGGAAATGGGAGCCAGGAGCAACTGGGTACCTAACCCCATCTCTCCATGCGCACTATGCCCCATCCTGCAGGTGATTCCACAAACTCTGGAAGCTGGGAAAGGCTGATAGACGGAGAGGTGAGGGTAGGCGCAGAGTTAATCTCAGCTAGGGAGAGAGAGGCTCTGTGTCTGTCTGCAGAGCTGCCCGAGGGTCCCATCAGCAGTATGCTTCAGCAGCATCAACAGACACTGTCCTGTGAGAAAGAACCAGCTGCCAGCGCCTGAGGATACAGGCACCGTGGGGAACAGAAATCACCTGAGCCTCCTCTGAAATCCTGCTTCAACTTCTAAAGATTGGGAGCTTTGGGAAGTGTAAGAGGGGGTGGGGCAGTATGTGGGAGTGGGTTTATGTGGTGTGGGGCAGTAGTCATGGGTATCTGCGGGTTGGAGTGGATGTACCCATTTGGTGGGCAAGAAGGGGTGTGTGAACTGGTACTCTGTGCATTTGGGTTGAACAGGAGAGTTAGGTGGGTGTAATGGGCATGTACGGGTCAGGGGGTGCATCCATGTGTGTGGAATACATAGATGAATGCGGAGCAAGCTGTATCGTGCTTGGGTGGGATGTATTGTCTAGCGGGACAGCACTATATGCGTTTGGAGCGCAGGGGGGAGGAGCAGTATGTGGAGTGGCAGGTATTTGTGGCTGGTGGGATGGCGCTACACGCATTTGGGAGCGCATGAGGAGGAGCGGTGTTTGGGGTAGGATGTATTCATGGCTGGCAGGATGGACAGTACATTTTTGGGAGCAGTGGGGGGGTGGGATCTATTCGTAGCTGGCGGGATGGTGCTGTACGCATTTGGGAGCGCAAGGGAAGGAGCGAAGTGTGGGATGGGATGTAGTCCTGGGTGGCAGGATGGCACTATATGCGTTTGGGAGCGCACGGGGAGGAGTGGTGCGTGGTGTGGGATGTATTCGTTAATGGTGGGATGGCGCTGTCTACATTTGGGGGCGCATGGGGAGGAGTGGTGTTTGGGGTGGGATGCATTTGTGTCTGGAGGGATAGCACTGTACCCATTTGGGAGTGCACAGGGAAGAGTGGTGTATCGGGTGGCCTCTATTCGTGGCTGGCGGGATGGTGCTGTACATGTTTGGGAGCACAGGGGGGAGGAGCGGTGTGTGGGGTGAGATGTATTAGTGCAGTGGTAGGCAACCTATGGCACGCGTGCCAAAGATGGCATGCGAGCTGATTTTCAGTGGCACTCACACTGCGTGGCTCCTGGCCACCGGTCTGGGGGGCTCTGCATTTTAATTTAATTTTAAGTGAAGCTTCTTAAACATTTTAGAAACCTTATTTACTTTACATACAACAATAGTTTAGTTCTATATTATAGACTTATAGAAAGAGACCTTCTAAAAACGTTAAAATGTATTACTGCCACGCGAAACCTTAAATTAGAGTGAATAAATGAAGACTCGGCACACCGCTTCTGAAAGGTTGCCGACCCCTGTATTAGTGGCTAGCAGGATGGTGCTGTACGTGTTTGGGAGCACAGTGGGGAGGAGCAGTGTGTGGGGTGGGATGTATTCGTGGCTGGTGGGATGGCGCTGTATACGTTTGGGAGCGCGGCGGGGAGGAGCGTTGTGTGGGTTGGGATTTATGTATGCCTGGTAGGATGGTGCAATAGATGTTTGGTAGTTTGCAGAGATTGAGACATAGAGGCACCTTTTAGTGTCCAATATACAAGGGAATGTGTGAGAAAGATATTTCTTCAAGTGATCAGGAATGTTTACAGGCCTTTCATCAGAAAGCAATGAGTCAAAAACATGCCTGACCCTGGGGAAAAAAAAGTAGAGGAACAGCAGAGACGGCATCACACTATGCAGCAGCCTACCACTGGATCGGGAACAGACATTTCTGACAAACAGACAGAAACCCAAAAGAATGTGAAGCCCTATCCCAAGCAGATTGTACCTACCTCTGTTCCTTCTTTACATTTTCACAATAATTATATGGATTATTACATTGACAAAGTCTTCTTGAATTGCTTGGGATATAGGAGTATGGGTGTGGAGGTTCGTGGTATATATGGAGATGTACTGGGTTGTGTGGGTCATGTAGAGTGCATGCGTGGGGATGTGGGTGGGATAGAGCTGTTACCAAAGACCTGTGACCTCACAGCTAATTCAGATTTTCTAAGCAAGTTACCGAAGATGAGTAGGCATTGACAGGATCTTGAAACCTCTGTTTATGGATGTGACAGAGCAAACAATGCACAGCTGTACAGTTCACTACACAACAGGTCAGGACAGGAAGTGCAGAAGAATCAAATGGAATTTAGGGAGGCAGAATAGAATGTCTCACAATGGAATCTGGCCAAGACACTTGGGTTAATAACCCATGTGACCTACTCATAGGAAAAATGTTCTGAGATCTATAAAAATTACAGAAGGGAAAGCGCCCTCAGTTGAATCATTCACCCCACTCCCTATAACATAGCCTCCCTTAGCACCGCTCTGGGGAATGGGGTCAGTACTGTACTGGCTCCCTACTAAGCCAACCACACCACTCCCTGAAGCACAGCACCTTCTAGCACAGGGGTTCTCAGACTTTTGTACTGGTGACCCCTTTCACACTGCAAGCCTCTGAGTGTGACCCCCCCTTATACATTAAAAACACTTTTTAACATATTTAACAGCATTATAAATGCTGGAGGCAAAGCGAGGTTTGGGGTGGAGGCTGACAGCTCGCGACCCCCCGTGCAATAACTTTGCGACCCCCTGAGGGGTCCCGACCCCCAGTTTGAGAACGCCTGTGCTAGCAGCATGCTGAGGTCAATACTGACTCAGAAGAGAAAGTCTCCTGTTGAGTCAGCCACTCTACTCCCTGCAGCACCTGTATTTTCAATGGTGATCTCCCTTTCAAGAACTGAGCTAACCCCCTCTCCCATATCTTCCTCCCTTTTCTGTCTCTATTCCCTTCTCTCCCTCCACAGCTCTCTCGATCTCTCTCCCTTCTCCCTCTTCCTTCCATTCTTTCCCTCCCACCCCCCTTCCTCCCGGTCTCCTTGTTGAGCTGCCAGGGCTCTGGTTCAGTGGCGTAACTCAACTGATTTACTCGCCTTAAAGCAGTGTTTGCTCGCATGTAAATCACCCTCTGAGCCCGGCCTGTAAAATGGGCTTGTTCACTCAACTCTATGAATAGGAAAGTAGGCACAGCTGGCCTATTCATAATCAACATAAAAAATAGATTAGCACTTTACAGATTAAACATTATCGTTTCAACAGTTAACATAAATCAACTGCACTTATGGGCCCAGCGCTGCTGCCGCTGCTGCAGTGGTGGCAGGGCAACATACTCTGCAAGGGAAGGGCTCCCGGGCTGGGGGGGTCTGGTAGGGAATGGTGCATTTCTCTTACCCCTCAGACATGAGTTTCCCCTTGCAAGGTGTGCTGCTGGAATCCATTTCAAGGAGCAAAGCTGGGCTAAGAAGAAGGAGGTGGGAGATTAATCTCCAACTATCTACCTAGATTTCTATTGTACCCAGAACCATCATATCTAAAGACCAATATCCAATCCTCCTACTCCCCCATGGCTGATACAGCAGAAAAATATTTGCTGGGGGGAGCAGGGGAGGGGCCTGCAGGCCACTGGCTGCAATCCAATCTGGATCAGTACTGACCAGTCATTACCATCTCGTGGGTGACATGAACAGAGATGGTTGGGTCTTTGTCCAGTTCTTAGCACGGCAGGTGTCTGCATCTCAAAAGCTGCATCACAGCTGAACAATGCACCCTTGTGGGGTGTCTCAGCACAGCAGCCAAGCACTGAAAGGGACCCAGAGACTGAGCTCCCCCTTGGAGGTCCCTCCTTGCTAAAGGCAGTAGGGGCCAGATAGAGTGGAGGAAGCTTGTGCTGCTGCACATGAGCCAGTAAGTCACATCCATTACTGTCTCTGAAGAGTGTCGCTTCTTTTCCTGTTCACAGCTGATATTTCCTCAAAAATTATTCACTATCTGAAATTATCCAGTTCATTTTTTTTTTTTTTATTTTCTTGCTAATTATTTTAACCTTAGAGGGGAGGATGGTGAACAGCCCTTGGCAAGAATTCACTATTCGAGCACAGCTGGCTGGTTGTGATTGGTAAAATAAATCATGTGGTATTGTTTTGGTTCCCTGATTGGAGGTGCATGCACACGCTCCCTCTGTGAACGTTTATCATTCCACTTGCTCCAAATGCTCAGGTGTGACTCTGAAACGTGTGTCTGGTGAACCTTCCTGCCCGAAAAACCAGATAACTCCAATGTTCACAAGACATGAATACAACATCCACATAATTAGCTTTAAAATGTGACCGAATATTGATGGATGATGTTGGGCACTCTTCCTCCCTGTCTAATTCTGACCTACATCCAGGGGGTTGGGAGGCTTCAATCACTGTCTGGAAAGTGCTTTGAAATCTTTGGGTAGCTCCTTACAATTCTCAACCACAAAAGGTCATGTCCTCAGCTTTACTCTTCATCTGAACAGTGCACCCAGCCAAGGGCTTCTATCATTCCTACCCACAGCAGCTTGTGAGCAGTGAGGAGCAGCTGCTGGCAAGCTTCACATCCTTTATATGGTTCAGCAGTCTCCTTTGGAACTAGGGTCTGCCTCTCAGGATGGGCCATACAGCAGCACTAATTAGACCACTGATTCACTTTATAAACTAACAAAAAAACTCACTTCATCCATTTGGCTTCACAAGGAGACCCGAACATGCCAGGGTTGGAGCCCACAATTCCCTTATTTCATCTTAATGACACAAGCATCCTTCTGTTGGAAGTTCTATCAGAACACACACACACACTCTGCAGATGTGTCAATGAATCCAATTGGGAGAGCTAGGTACACAGGTGGAGATTGCCATCTTGAAGGGAAGAATCCATGGGGGGCAAATGGGAGATCTGAGTATACAGGCAGGAGGTCTGGGTCTAGCCAATCTCCAAGTTGGAGGACCAGGTGAGACTCCTTTCAGAGTGTGTCTGCAGCATGCTTGGAAACACAATACCTCCAGTGCGGCAGTCTAGAGTACTGCTGTCCCTGCCCTGATCACAAACTCTGTCCCTTTGTGTATTAAACAGATATCCAGGTTCCTGGACAGGTGAAATGTTCCCTTGTGAGCCTGATCAGATGAAAGTAGCATGGTGCCACCACATGAGGAATGTTAGCCCCAGCTGAACACAGCTAGTTCCTGTTAACATTGGGGACAAAAAGGGTTACCCATGTGCTGAGGCAGGTTTCACAGTCGCCCTGTTAAAGACCCAGACTTAGCCATTAATCTACAGCATACGCCCTCTAATCAATGCCTGATCTGTCATTCCAGAGCCCCAAGGGACATGGAAACCAGGAGAAGAGTTTTAGCATGGCTGTAATGCATATCAGCAGACAAGATGTGGCACAATGATGACACGTCATCAAGATCCTGAGCAATCACAAGTTAAGGAGACCTCTTTGGAAAACCCATCCTCCACCCCTGAGACCTCACGAGGGGACAGTAGCTGTCAAAGTCCATCAAGATTATTATATGCTACAACGTGAACACCTAATAAAATTGTAAATTAAAGAAGGAAAGGCCTAGTGCATCCCCCAAGGAGCCAGGGCAGGATTACTCCCTATAGGATATTACCCAGGACTTTTTCTGATCTGATTCCAAATGTGCCAAGAGATGGGGCTTTCGCCCTTGCCCTTGGGAGATAAGAAGGCCAAACTCAGAAAAACAACTCACTGCTTAATTCATTACCAACATCCCAAGCGTTAAGCTATAGACAGGCAGGTAGAAGAAAACCAAAGGAGATTATCTCCCAGACAGTTCACCAAAGCCATCCTTAACTTGGGTGATGGGAATGGAGTCTCCAGCAAGTGACTGATGTTAGCTGCACTCAGTAAGATCCTCACACAGTAGCCAAGAGCCAAAAGAATGAGTCTCCCCGGGCAATGCTGCCAGAACTTGTAACTAGGGGTGCTCTTGTTCAAAGGATAACAATGACAACTGGGATTGCATGGCTTCGAGGAACAGTGATTGTGGGGGTGTCAAGTACCATGTTGGAGGGAATGTCAGTAGCAGTGGCTGCTACAAAGTGAGCAGAGATGACATAAAGGGACAAATTTGTGAGTCCAACAAGAGTCAAAGTCCTGGCAGGCAGCATGGCTGTCCTCATATGCTCAGTGCCCTGCTGTAAGACACACGCCATACCTCCTGTGCCACCAGAGAGGTTACTCATCTGTGTGAGGGCCCAGCCACTGCTGCAGGTGGCTTCTTTGAGGATTGCCATCAATGGGCATCACTTTCCTGACAGGCGAGCAACCAAGCTGGTGAGAGCAGAGGTAGCTGCCGCACCAGCACAACCAGTCTCCACTGCCTTTCAGTTGACTAATGCAGGCCCATTTGTTCTGGGTGACATTAATGCTTCTTGCCATCTATCTCAGACTCTTTAAATTACTGTTTTATGGCCAAAGTCTTTTTCATAATTGATAAAAATCTTTTTATATGCTGGGTTATTGAAAAAAGTGAGGTTTTTTATTCCTCATTATAGTTTTAATATAAATGTGTTTTTTATCGATAGCTGCTTGGAAGGCTTGTGCAGAGGGTGGGGGGGTGCTGGGATAGGCACAACCTCCCCTCCCATTTCCCCATCATCCTCATCTTCATCACCTCCAGCCATCAGGGCAATAGCTCTGAGATCCCATCTTCAAGACAGATGAGTGATGGAGTCAGACTGTCATCCACAATGAGGAGAATCCTGTGATGGGGAGCAGGAGATGAAATGCAAACAGAACTCAGACTCATCAACCTTATTACAGCTCCCAGTGTCAGTGAATAACATGCATGGGGCGGGGGGAGAAGCAGCAGCTTTCTGGGGTCAGCCTCACCCCAGCATTTCCCTGATGCGAGGGTCACACACCATTAAGACGATGTTAATAGAGGCCCAGCAGAGCAGTTCTGAAACAGAACTGAAAAGAAACTGAGCTTTTGGCCTGGAGGTATTATGGTAATTGTAGCACAGAATACACAGCACAATCCCCAGGGTCACACAGCGATGCAGGGGATGCAACGATGCACCTCCTAGAAACGTGTGAGTGACCCGGTATTCCCTCAGGCCAAATGACAGTACTGCAGGGTATGAGACCCACTGCCACAGGACTGTGCAATAGTACAGGAGCTGTGACAAATCCCCTGGGATTGCAGACTGGCCCCACTGCAGAATCAGCCATACTCCCCGAGGGCTGTGCAACACTGCCAGACATGCAATGCACTCCTGGGGCCCACCGCAGAATTTGCAGCAGCCTGCCCTCGGGACCATGTGATCCAGCAGGGCATGTGGCTCCCTCCCTAAGGGTAGCATTACAGGGCCAGCTGCAGAATGTGGAGCATATACCCTTGGGGACAACATGACATTATAGGACATGCAATGCAGTCCCCTCAGGCCATCTGAAGGCTCAATTGCTCCCCTAGGGGGATGTACAGTGTGTCAGCAGCTCTGTAGCTCAGGAGAAAGAAAAACCCCTCTAAAGCTTGACACTCTGCTGATGGGCTTCAGAGGGATGAGAGTCCTTCCTCCCATCTTTCTCAGCCACAGCAGGTAGGAAAGAAGAGAAGAGCTGAATAGGAGCCCAGAAAGTCTATGTACTTTTTTCTCTGCTCCAGCCTGCATCAGCTTATGAGACACACACACACACACACACGCACTCACCCATGAGACTGTTTGACCCTTTCTGTAAACCAATTCTGCAAGAGTCATGCAAAGCCAGAGGAGACACAAAAACAAGGTCCACATCATGTAGAGTTATTAGAGCTCTCATGGCAAAAACCAAGGTGTCATCCCGGATCATGGGTACATGCGGACATTAAAGGTCACATGGCAAGTGTCAGGGTGTTAGTCCCATTGTCCTAGCCCCATTCCAATTCTCCCTAGCCTCTGCCCCCATCTCCCAGCAGCTTCAAATAGCTGTGGGATTCTTTGTCACTTCCTATCAAACGGCTCTGTGCAGTGTTCAACAGCAACTATGTTCCACCAGAGATATGGATGCATTTCACTGCTGGGTGAATGATCCTGGTACATATGATCTGGAAAGCACCTTGGGGTCCTTAGGCGCAAAAGAAGCTACAGGAATGTAGTTCCCTGTCCTCCCAGGCCACATCTCCGCCAGTAGGGAAGGCAATCTATCTGGTGAGGAGTATTTCACTTCACATCACAGCCTCAGGGCCATGACAGGTACATAAGTTAGGAATATGACAAGAGCAGGGCCCTTGCCCAGGGCATGGGGACCCCTGAACTACAGCTGTCTCTACAAAGCCAGCCCACCTGAGCTACAGCACAAGATGTGCTTCTGTCATACCCTCTCCATTGGCAAAGAGGGGGGCCTGGCACCCTTCCCCATGACCTGCTCTGCTCAGCACGTGAGCTGGCTCATTTCACAGCAAAGCAGTCCTTAGGCAGCAGGGAGAATCTGCAAGTAATTGTAGGCAAAAATGATGGGCTCCCTGACAGCACTCACGCACCAGGCAGTGAGACAGCTGTGTTCCCCCACCTACTCCCACAAGGTGGAACTGGGTGGAGGCCCCTTTCAAAGCTGGGCCCTTAAGCTATCAAGCCGGCTATGGTTTGGGTCTGGCTTCACGAGAGACAAGCCTTACTCCTCACACGCTTCCCCATTAGCTGAGATCGGACACAGCACCTGAGGTAATAGTCCCCAGGTTTAAACATCAGAGGCAGGGGTGTTCTCGGGGAAGAGGGGATGGATGGACACACACACACACACACACACCATAGTTGTGCAAATCAACCCAGATGTGCCTGTGTGCATAGAGCGGTGCGGGGGCTGAAGGCTGTCATTTTCACTGGGGTCCCACGTTCAGTGAAGATAGAGTCACCAGACGTCTCAATATTGTCAGGACCATCCCAATATTAGGGGATTTGTCTTAGATATGCAACAATATCACTCTCCCTGCCGCCCGCCCCTCCCCAAAAAAAAAGTGTCCTGATTTTTCACACTTGCTCTTTGGTCACCCTAAGTGAAGAGCACTGATCAGAAATCATCCCAGCCCTGGCGATCACATTCAACCCTGCCAGCAATAAGAGTGTAAAATTCATTGGGTGCTTTACCTATTATTAATGTGGGGCTGGGGCTAGAAAAATCTATGATGAGACTGCAGGGAAGGAGGAAGTGCCAGAATCCTTCTTCGCACACCCCAGTGCCAGACAAGGAGTTCCGCCCAAGTCCCTGCAAGGCCTTCAGCTGCCTCTTCTATAACAAGACGCTCTCCAGTAGGCCAGGGCTGGTCTGCCATCTACTGGTCATTGGGAGCAGAACTCTTAGAACAGCTGGGCAGGAGCAGGCCCGGAACCCGGGAGAGGCAGCCTCCTTTGTCTGCACTTGGGTAGGTGGCAGGGTTTGGAAAGTCTCCAGCTTTGATTTCTAATATGCCTGTTTGGTGGTTCTGTTTGGAGGATAAGTTAAACTCCATCCTGGCTCAGAACCCAGCTTTATTAGAGCTCCCCCCGGCAGGCTCCAGGAACAGGGAATCAGAGGTCTGGGCTCACTCAAACCTACCAAAGGAGATTGAGAGGAACTGACAGAAACTTCTGCAGGGATCAGGAAAGTCCAGAAAGACCCGGTTTGAAAACTGGGGGACATGATCTACGTGAGGAAGCTGGGAGTAGAGAGGTCATTTGGGCACAATGACTCTCCACAAAGGGAAAAAAACATCTGGGATAAGTGAAGTGATCAGGGGAGGAGTCAGATGCTGTGGATAAAAGTGAGCTGGACAGATGCCTAGATTTATGTCTGTCAAAGGAGGGGACTATGGGGTCTGTGGGAAAGGCTGGAAGGTGAGACTCAGACTGATTAAAAAGGGTCTGTGGGTGAGGATGGGCTGGAGAGTTGACCAGAACTGAGCTGTGTGAGTATTTCAATCTGGGCAGGACGGGGACCGTTGTGGGGCTGGATGGGAGAGGGCAAGCTCAGCCTTGTTGGGGTGTGCAGGAGGGCCAGATAGGCGGTTGCACTGGGAGGTGCATTGGGACCAGACAGAGGTAGGACAATGAGTCAGAACATGCAGTGTGGCTGGAAAGGAGAGATGTCAGGGAGTCTAAGCCACTTCGCAGTGCACTGGAAACCAGAGGACTGTCCCTGAGGTGTAGCCCACAGGTATTGATATTTGCTAGGAAAGGCACAGGTACAAGTTGAGGCAGTAATGCAACAAGCCTACAAGCCTCAAGGCCTGTAAAACAATAGATTAGCTAAACTAATCCAGGCATAAGGCCCCAAAAGCCTTAGCATAAGCAGCTAACCAGGAGTAACCCTCTATCATACAGGATAAAACGCTGTAATAAACAAGTATGATTAAACTGTTGACAGGTAACTCAAAATGCTAATTTATACCAGCTCTAGCTATTTTAAGTTAGGAATATCAGCAGATGTCCAACCACAAGAATGCCATGGTAACTAATTGACGTGTTTGTTAATGAGCTTGAGGTAAAAGGCCCAGTAAGCTATGGGGGAAGGGCACCCCAACATTAGAAGGGTGAGGAAATACAGATAAGGAAAAGGGGGGGAAACCGCTACCATAGCGAATATGCACGAGGCACAGCGGGCATCAGCATAACACATTATAAAAGTTCTATTGCAGCCTGCATGCCTCGGGAGATGCCAAGATGATAACACCGCTGCTGCGGCTGCTGAGGAGGATGACTAACACTTCAGGCTTTTCTAAAAGGGAAGGTGTGAATATACTGATGCTCAGATGCAGGGTGTTTTGGCCATCTTGTATTATCTATTTTGCTGGGTTGGAGTGTTTGTGATTTTGCTAACAGTGCTAATAAAAATATTACTAACTTGTCTCGTTGGTGCACACCGGGGTTCTTGTAATAACTATATTTCTGGGTCTGATCATGAGAATCCTGTCAAACCACAGAATGCGAACTTGGAATTACTATATAATCAACAGATCAGGCAACAGAGTCTCATATTTGGGGGTGGGATGGCCAGCATTGGAGCCAAACAGAGGAGACAGATATCAAGGACCCATGGCGGAAAGGAGTTGTTGCACAGGTTGCTGAATTGGTCCCCATCCAGGAGGGAGACCTGGGTACTGTGGTGAAGGATGCTCTGGAAATGCCAGCCGGTTCCTCCCCCTGTTTCTAAAGTCCATTATTTGATTTGATTTTAAAAGAGCTAGTTTTAAAGTTTACTGATTTGGTATGACCAGAAAATATTTACTTTCTAGAGCTCCTCATAAATCCTTCAACCTTTTGTCTGATCTCAAGTTCCACTGAAAGTAGTTTGGCTACATTCCAAAAATATATGTAAAGAGGAGTGGAGGAGAGGAAAACTTTGGGGATGGGGCACATGCCTTGTCAAGTTAGGTTAAAAGAACAGATACAAATCAGAGTTGAATAAACTTTCCTTCCCTCTGGCGCTGTCTAACAGCTCCCACTTGTGTTCCCTGTAAGCTGCGTGGTTGGGTGGCCGCCCAGGAGAGATTCAAGTGCTATGCAGTTGATTAGCAGAGCCACACACATCCAGCCCGCAGTGTGTGTTCAGGTGCCCCTCCCACAGGTTGCTTTGCAGCCACCTTGCTTCTGCAGCTGCTCCCGGGACCCTCCTGCTAGCTGTGCGGGGGAGGGGAGGAGGAAGGAGGGTGCTGATGTCATGGTGTCCCCCTCCCCCAGCCTCTGTACCCTATCTCCACAGAGCAAGGTAGAGAGGAGGGGAAAAGGCTTAGGACTCACAGCAGCTCTGAGGTTTGAACAAGCCTTCGGGTGAGTGAGTGCCTTAAAGAGACAGCGCACAGTCTCTCAGAGACTTCCCCAGCAGCCTCCCCCACACACACACACACACACACACACACACACACCCCATCTCTCCCCTTCCTCCCTGCCCATGTGCCCCATCTCCGCAGAGCAGAGGAGGGGGGACATGGATCAGGAGGAGGAGAGCTTTCAGGGAGTGCCTTAAATATACAGCGGACGGACGTCTCTCAGAAACTTCCCCAGCAGCCAACACACACACACACACTCTGTGTCACACACCTCCCAACACTGTTGTTGTTGTTCTTGGTACTTCCTGCAATGCACATATATTCTCTGTAATTTTATTCTTTCAAAGTGTTGTTATTTGAGTTTTTTGACTGGTCTATGCATTTCATAATTTTTATTTCTCTCTTACACTTAAATTTAATTCTTTGAGTAGTGAGTTCTAAAATGCCTAACTTGTCCTGGATGGAGTAATTATCCCTATTGATAACTTTTTAAAAATATATATTATATCTAGGTTTTTTGCTTCCACTCGTGGCGCACATCTGCACATTACTTTGGTTCACATAACAAAATTATTCCGCACATGGGTGGAAAAAATTAGAGGGAACATTGGCTCCCACCCTTGAGTGTTTCCTGAAATTTAGTGAAATTTCCTTTGCTCAGTGTCATCCCATTGCTCCTATTCATACTCTCCTGGAAAGCCTCATCCCCAAGGTTTTCCTCTCCTCCACCCCTCTTTACATATTCTTTGACAGTTGTCACTTTTGACATGGTCATTTAAGCAACCTACTATGACTGACATTAAAAACACAGCATTCGCTGACAGTGCTCACAATGGGACATTGGCGATTATTTATTATTTTTATTCCAATAGCTCATATCTAGCACTAGGCACTGTCCAAATACACACAGATCTGAGCTGTTGCAGTATTCCCATATATTTAGAATAGGAGAAGACAGTGTGATCCACTGATTGGCATGTATTATGATTCTCCTTCTATGTCTGATCAGCAGAAAACAGTCATCTTCTACTGCTCCAAGCTAACAGATTTAGTCGTGTAGCTCAAGAGGGAGCGCTCCACGCTGCAGTGCTGAAGGTCCTAGGTTCCAACACAGCTTATTGGCCCATGATAGGAGTTCTTACATCCCCACAATCTCCTACTACAGGAAGTGCTGTCCACTGTATGCATATTGAGCTCTTTTAATCGTTGCTCATAAATCAGGCCCATCAGCCTCCTGATCATTTGTGCTGCTCTTTGAGAACCCTGTTTATTTCTGTTTCTCAGGTGCATGGGGCTTTAAGAAGCTATTCTAGGTGGGGTCACATTAAGGCCACCTAGAGAAGGACTACTCCCTCCCTGCACCATGACATGATGCGGCTGCATATTCAACTCAGTATTACTGTTTTTTTTCCCCTCCCTACCACATCCCATTGCAAACTCCTGTCTAATTTGCTGGCCACTCTCACCCTTAATCTCTTTAGCCTTTGTTGTTTGTCAGATTTCTCCCTGCAATATCACTTTTTTTGGTGGGTTTTCCCTCCCAAATCTGTATTGATCCAGGTTGAACCTCATTTCGTTACTTTCTGCCCCTGCTCCCACCCATGACAGTTCTGCAAATGAATTCTACAGCAGCAAGATTGGGCCCTAGGTCCGTTTGGACCATTTCTTTGAATCTCTCCGGAGTTCAGGTTCATTATCTGCTTCGAGTCCATTTTAGCTGCAGGTTTCCAGGCATCATGCTGTTGTCTCTGGGTTCCTGCCCACCAAGGTAATATTTCAATATTCCATCTCCAACTCCCACCCTCTTACCAAAATCCCAATTTTCAATTCAATGTTTTGTTTTTAAAATGTGGTGAACATATTTCTACGCATGGACTAACTTCATCCGTGGTGTAAGCCCACGGCCTTCTACAGGTTCCAGCAAGGAGGCCTTCAGCAGATTAGGCTTCTCAAAACCCTTTTTGTTTTTAACTACCTTGACTCAGTTGCCTATAACTAATGGACTCAAGCAACTACCTCTGACCTCATTATGATCCACCCTTACCAGCGCCTTTCTTTTTCCCCATTTTTCTTCCCTTATCTCTATCTGATTCTTTCTTCTCTGTCTCTTTTAATACCCTTTTCTCTCTCTCTTTAGCATTCCTATTTGCTTCCTCTGTCTCTTTAAAATTAAAGATCACCCCGACACTGCCCATGTGAGTGAAGTGAATGCTAAGAGGAAAGGCTGCTGCTGAGAGGGGGATTCTAGCTGCCTCGCTGGGAATCAATGAGGCATGGAAAGCTCATCTAACTCCTGAAATGCTGAAAGAAACCAGGGCGGATCAGTGGCAGCTGAAAATGCATTTAAGAGAGAAGAAAAGGCCCCGTCACCAAGCGCCCCATTCAGCTACAGAGAGAAGCAGCGCGTGCCGAGCCAGAGGCGGCTGCTTTTGTGTTTTAATACTGTCTAATCCCAGCCCAGCTTCCCTCTCCACCCACCACAGGGGAAGGCTGGCTGAACCTCTACTCTAGGGAGAAGCTGGAGGATGGGTACTGCAGGGAGTGGTTACACTGGCCTGTTTCTCTCCCTCCATCTATTTGCTGTGCTATGAATCCAGCTGGTACTAACCATGCGATGAAGCTGGGGGCGGGGGGGTGTTGGTCTCACACACAGGCAATATGAAGGCTGGTCATAAGGTGACATTAACTCTGCAATTGAACTATGAGGAAATGCTCACTGTCATTCATGAATATCCAACCCCCTTACCCAATCCCTCATGTCATTGATGAATAGCCACCCCTACAACTTACACAGAGCCAGACCCATCCCAACCCCTACATATCCATCCAGAACACCCCCCTACAGACTCCCAGGTACACACACCTAGCCATACTACCCACACCGCCAGGCACACTCTCCCCAATACATTCCCAGACACGTAGCCATAACATAAAGTACCTGACATGCACTCCTTGCTCCCACACTACCCAACCCTCCCCCAGCAACCCTGACCCATTTACCCCCACCAACATTCCCTACCTACCATTACCAGGCATAAAGCTGCCCCTCCTCCACACATACCACTCCCGCCCCCACTGCTCCGCTTCATACCCACACTCCCTACGGCCTACTCCCTACATCCGAGGCGCTCCTCAGCCTGGGGGTAGAGCTGTCACCATGAGGGATGAGTTGAAAAGCCGCAGGATCTCACACTTACTTCACTCCCAGACCCCAAGGGTTAATGGCGCAGCCTCCTTTGCTACTCGGTTGCCTTAGTGTCAGCAGCAAAAGCGATTTATGCTGTTATTAAAGGGACTTATTTATTTTTTTTCATCTGGGGTTAATTAGGGGCTTGTGAAAGTAAAGGGCTGTCAGTGCCAGCTACACATAGTAGAGAACAGCCAGAGGCAGTGCTATCTGCCCACACACAGATCTGCCAATGCACCTCGCTCCTCAACTGCAACACCCCCGCATTCCAATCCTGGGGAACCCCATAGCTCTGCTCATGGCCCTCAATCCTGACCTCTAGCACCCCTGCTATTCCCCTCCCAGGCCCTTGCGCATACAGTTCTGCTGATGTCCTTCATTCCTGCCCGGCAACCCTCTCCTCCTCCCCTGTAATTCTCACAAGACTTTGCCAGCCATGCCCAGCAATGTGTGGGAAATACCACACTTGCCCCAGAGCTAGGATAAGATGACTCCCACAGCTGTCTCTCTTGTAATCTAAGTCTTCCAAAGCACAAGGCCAGTGTCCTGAACTCCCTTGTCATGTTTCCATCTATGAAGGAAAATCACCAAGCAGCTCATTGCTCCTGTTTCCCTCTGGCTAGCTGCCCAGAGCTGCCATGCTGCAGCTGGTTTGCCTGGCAGGCCAGTGAGGGCTGCAGTGTCTCCTACCTCTTTGCCCAGGTCCTCACGGATCACTTGTTCAATCTCCTGCATGCTGCTCTGAGGGGCCTGGCTGTGTAGTACCTTCAGGGTGCGAGTGTACTCCTCAGGCAGAAGGTAGTCGAGTGCCCCCAGATGCTGTCCCACTTTGATGAAGGTGCCTCTGTTGGCACAGCACAGGTCCCGGAGGCGTTCCGCAGAGCGCAGATGCACCTGCAGAGAGATCAAAACATCAGCCAAGCCCCTTTCTCCAACTCTTTGCTCCTTATTCCTCCCTCCACCTTTCTTCCCCCTCCCCCCCACGCATGCACACACACTTTTACTCCCTTAGGTTTCAAATGCAGCTGCTTTTTATTTTTTATTTTCTTTTCTTCCTTGGAGGTGCACCTGCATCACCTATTGTCAGCTAAACTCCGTGAATGTGTTTTGTTGATGAACAGGAACTGACACAGAGCCACAGGAGGCGTGCCACAGCATAAAGCAAAAGTCAGGACCATTGCTCCTGTTTAAAACACACATGCAGTGGAGTAAAGTGGGGGAGGGAGGAGAAGGAAGACAGATGCCATCCTGAGGGTATCAGCACAGAAACTTCCTCGGGGGAAGACATTCTATTTAAAGACACAGCAAAACAAAAACAAAAAGTATTTTCTGTCAATTTAGCAGGGGTAAATGGTGCTGATGGGCAGCTCCTCGGCAACAGGATCCTATTTACCAACAGAATAGCTACAACCTGTGCAGTGGCAGAGCTTTGCGAACAGGGGCTGCTAACAGGGAGTTTCGCAAGGGAGTTCTCCAGGTGAAGGAGGAGCAATACAGCACCCTTTTGGGGTAAGTGACTGTCTGTAGTGTGTGTTTGTTTGTGTTTGAGGGTTACTTGCTGGGTGCTGAGCTTGTGTTTGTCAGTCTGTTTGTTTGTTTTGGTTGTTTGAAGGACCGTGTGCTGTGGGTGGCAGTTGGAAGCTGTGAGCTTCAAAGGAAGGTTTGAAAGCTAGAAGCCTCTGGTATGTGGCTGAGCCTTCATCAGTGGGCGGGGCATTCATACAGGCCAGGGCTTTATAAAGCAGCGCACAAGCGACCAGGGGCTGCTAACAGGGAGTTTCGCAAGGGAGTTTGGAAGGGGAGCAGGAAGGGGGCGAGGGTCCCTTGCCAATTCCATCTGTTTTCTCTTGATTCCCCTTAATACCTATAAAGCAACTACATTCATAACTTTTTGCTTAAACAACCCTTTCAGCTGACAGGGGGCTGCAGACGGGAGTTTGACAGAAGGAGGCTTACGATGGTTAGGAAGACCCGCAACACCTGTGCCAGCACTGCTGCTGTCTCCTCCACCTGTGCCTGTAGCCAGACAGAGCGCCTGAGCATGGATGCCTCTACCCAGATCCTGGTGTGGTTTTGCAAAGACTGTAACTTGCAATTTCCACTTACTGATATCCAGGCTGCGGGGACCATCCAATGTGAGAGGTGCCTGCTGGTGGAATCTCTCAGGCAGCAGGTGGGGGAGCTACAGGAGGAGGTGGCTAGGTTGAGGAGCATCCGAATCCACGAGCAATTCCTCGACAGTGTCCATGTGGAGACAGCTGAGGTAGCTGTCCCAGTACACAGGACTGCTGATACACCACTGGTGGAGGAGGAGATGGCTCAGGGTGGACACTGGCAGCTGGTTACTTCTGGCAGCAGGCAGTGCTCCACCCTTGCTCCGAACCCTCCTGCCGTGGTTATAGGTAACCGTTATGCTCTTCTTGATACAGGAAAGAAGGAATCACTCCCTACAGTAAAGGAGGAGAAGCCTCGTACCCCTAAGGCTGGAAAGTCTGCTGCCACCACTGCGAATAGGAAACGTAGGGTAGTGGTGGTCGGAGACTCTCTGCTGAGGGGGACGGAGGCGCCCATCTGTCGCCCTGACATTTCATCTCGGGAGGTATGCTGCCTGCCGGGGGCCCGTATCCGAGACGTTACGGAGGCATTGTCGAGGATTATCCAGCCCTCTGACTACTACCCCATGCTACTCATCCATGTGGGCACAAATGATACTGCGCGGTGTGACACTGAGCGGATCAAGAGTGACTACAGGGCTCTGGGAGTACGGGTGAAGGAGTTTGGAGCGCAGGTGGTATTCTCTTCAATTCTTCCTGTCAAAGGTAGGGGCCCGGGCAGAGACAGATGCATCATGGAGATGAATGCCTGGCTGCGAAGATGGTGTCGCCAGGAGGGCTTTGGCTTCCTAGACCACGGGATGCTATTCGAGGAAGGACTGCTAGGCAGAGATGGCGTTCACCTTTCGAGGAAAGGAAAGACCCTATTCGGACACAGACTGGCTAACCTAGTGAGGAGGGCTTTAAACTAGGTTCGACGGGGACAGGTGAGCAAAGCCCACAGGTAAGTGGGGAACATGGAGACCAGGGAGATGGGTCGGAAACGAGAGGCAGTGTGGGCTATATTGGCAGAGAGAAAGGAGAGTCAGGACAAAACTGGGAGGAAAGATCAAACCAGTATCTTAGATGCCTATATACAAACGCGAGAAGTATGGGGAATAAGCAGGAAGAACTGGAAGTGCTAATAAATAAATACAACTATGACATTGTTGGCATCACTGAAACTTGGTGGGATAATACACATGATTGGAATGTTGGTGTGGATGGGTACAGCTTGCTCAGGAAGGATAGACAGGGGAAAAAGGGAGGAGGTGTTGCCTTATATATTAAAAATGTACACACTTGGACTGAGGTAGAGATGGACATAGGAGACGGAAGTGTTGAGAGTCTCTGGGTTAGGCTAAAAGGGGCAAAAAACAAGGGAGATGTCATGCTAGGAGTCTACTACAGGCCACCTAACCAGGTGGAAGAGGTGGATGAGGCTTTTTTCAAGCAACTAACAAAATCATCCAAAGCCCAAGATTTGGTGGTGATGGGGGACTTCAACTATCCGGATATATGTTGGGAAAATAACACAGCAGGGCACAGACTATCCAACAAATTCTTGGACTGCATTGGAGACAACTTTTTATTTCAGAAGGTTGAAAAAGCTACTAGGGGGGAAGCTGTTCTAGACTTGATTTTAACAAATAGGGAGGAACTCGTTGAGAATGTGAAAGTAGAAGGCAGCCTGGGTGAAAGTGATCATGAAATCATAGAGTTTGCAATTCTAAGGAAGGGTAGAAGGGAGAACAGCAAAATAGAGACAATGGATTTCAGGAAGGCAGATTTTGGGAAGCTCAGAGAGCTGATAGGTAAGGTCCCATGGGAATCAAGACTGAGGGGAAAAACAACTGAGGAGAGTTGGCAGTTTTTCAAAGGGACACTATTAAGGGCCCAAAAGCAAGCTATTCCGCTGGTTAGGAAAGATAGAAAATGTGGCAAAAGACCACCTTGGCTTAACCATGAGATCTTGCATGATCTAAAAAATAAAAAGGAGTCATATAAAAAATGGAAACTGGGACAGATTACAAAGGATGAATATAGGCAAACAACACAGGAATGCAGGGGCAAGATTAGAAAGGCAAAGGCACAAAATGAGCTCAAACTAGCTACGGGAATAAAAGGAAACAAGAAGACTTTTTATCAATACATTAGAAGCAAGAGGAAGACCAAAGACAGGGTAGGCCCACTGCTTAGTGAAGAGGGAGAAACAGTAACAGGAAACTTGGAAATGGCAGAGATGCTTAATGACTTCTTTGTTTCGGTCTTCACCGAGAAGTCTGAAGGAATGCCTAACATAGTGAATACTAATGGGAAGGGGGTAGGTTTAGCGGATAAAATAAAAAAAGAACAAGTTAAAAATCACTTAGAAAAGTTAGATGCCTGCAAGTCACCCGGGCCTGATGAAATGCATCCTAGAATACTCAAGGAGCTAATAGAGGAGGTATCTGAGCCTCTAGCTATTATCTTTGGAAAGTCATGGGAGACGGGAGAGATTCCAGAAGACTGGAAAAGGGCAAATATAGTGCCCATCTATAAAAAGGGAAATAAAAACAACCCAGGAAACTACAGACCAGTTAGTTTAACTTCTGTGCCAGGGAAGATAATGGAGCAAGTAATTAAGGAAATCATCTGCAAACACTTGGAAGGTGGTAAGGTGCTAGGGAACAGCCAGCATAGATTTGTGAAGAACAAATCATGTCAAACCAATCTGATAGCTTTCTTTGATAGGATAACGAGCCTTGTGGATAAGGGTGAAGCAGTGGATGTGGTATACCTAGACTTTAGTAAGGCATTTGATACGGTCTCGCATGATATTCTTATCGATAAACTAGACAAATACAATTTAGATGGGGCTACTATAAGGTGGGTGCATAACTGGCTTGATAACCGTACTCAGAGAGTTGTTATTAATGGTTCCCAATCCTGCTGGAAAGGCGTAACGAGTGGGGTACCGCAGGGGTCTGTTTTGGGACCGGCTCTGTTCAATATCTTCATCAACGACTTAGATATTGGCATAGAAAGTACGCTTATTAAGTTTGCGGATGATACCAAACTGGGAGGGATTGCAACTACTTTGGAGGACAGGGTCATAATTCAAAATGATCTGGACAAATTGGAGAAATGGTCTGAGTTAAACAGGATGAAGTTTAACAAAGACAAATGCAAAGTGCTCCACTTAGGAAGGAAAAATCAATTTCACACATACAGAATGGGAAAAGACTGTCTAGGAAGGAGTACGGCAGAAAGGGATCTAGGGGTTATAGTGGACCACAAGCTAAATATGAGTCAACAGTGTGATGCTGTTGCAAAAAAAGCAAACATGATTCTGGGATGTATTAACAGGTGTGTTGTGAGCAAGACACGAGAAGTCATTCTTCCGCTCTACTCTGCTCTGGTTAGGCCTCAGCTGGAGTATTGTGTCCAGTTCTGGGCGCCGCATTTTAAAAAAGATGTGGAGAAATTGGAAAGGGTCCAAAGAAGAGCAACAAGAATGATTAAAGGTCTTGAGAACATGACCTATGAAGGAAGGCTGAAAGAATTGGGTTTGTTTAGTTTGGAAAAGAGAAGACTGAGAGGGGACATGATAGCAGTTTTCAGGTATCTAAAAGGGTGTCATAAGGAGGAGGGAGAGAACTTGTTCACCTTAGCCTCTAAAGATAGAGCCAGAAACAATGGGTTTAAACTGCAGCAAGGGAGGTCTAGGTTGGACATTAGGAAAAAGTTCCTAACTGTCAGGGTGGTTAAACACTGGAACAAATTGCCTAGGGAGGTTGTGGAATCTCCGTCTCTGGAGATATTTAAGAATAGGTTAGATAAATGTCTATCAGGGATGGTCTAGACAGTATTTGGTCCTGCCATGCGGGCAGGGGACTGGACTCGATGACCTCTCGAGGTCCCTTCCAGTCCTATAATCTATGAATCTATGAATGACAGAGGTTAGTCGTGTTGCTTAATGTGCTACTGGAAAGCGCTCCGAAGCTATGGTAATTATTGCGGTATAAGAACCTGTGTAGAACAGAATAGTGGAACAGGGAGACCTCCCTGTGATCCTAAGAGCCCCTCAATGCCAACTCCAAACAAGTCAAGCTTGAAAACTGGGTCCAGTGTCTCACTCAGGGTATACAAATTTGGAGCCTAACTTCTCAGTATCCTGAAAGAGCACTAGAGTCCCTTTAGACAAAGCAGGGTACATCCTCCAGCTCCTTGCCAGCAGGTGAGGGGACTCTGACAAAAGTATGCCTGGAGGGGGCTCAAGAAGTTAAACATCCTTGGGGGAGGCTGCAGTAGAGGAAATCAACCATTTAACACCCCAGGACAGATCAGTGCAGGCAGCATTTTGGCAAAATGAATTTCCACTCTCTGAAAATAACTAGCATGCGCTCACACACAGACACCCTCAACAGGATGGAATGCTGTAAATGCTTTGTCCCTGAGCTCCAATCCCTCCACTGGTGTCCAGTCCACTTCCCGTACCAATTCAACACCTGGTCCTGATCTTCCCAGCACTCAAGCAGCTACATCAGTGATAGCATCTCTCCTTTGGGACAATGCACCTCACCAAGGCCAGAAGAAGCATGCAGGAGTCAGAGACAAATCTCTCTCAATCAAGGGGATTCAGCTGTGAAACGAGCTGCTAGAGGAGGTCAAACCAATCCAGAGTCTGACCCCTTTCAGGTCACCCTGCAAAACCCTCTTCTATGACAAAGCATTTCTCACTATAAACAACAATACCTTAAAAGAAGGGGAATGGAGCAGAGCAGAAAACTCAGGAGATACATGAGGGGATATCGTATGCAGACCTCATTGACTTATGAATCACATAGATACCAAGGTGTTGGGCATTCCAGAAAACCCAAAACAGATCAGACAGGTAGATAGATGTGTCAACACACACACATAAGCTTATATGTGCACACGCAGACGCACACACCTCTGCGAGTGTAATCCATACTACAAAAGTGCACACACCTGCCACAGCTCAAAAGTGCACTCAGATTTACATACACAAAATGCTCCCTTCAGGTTGTCTGGGCTGCAGTCACAGGTAAGAGCGTGCTGCATTTTATTGGACTCCTTTGATTCTTTTGTTGTGGCAACTAGGTTCTTGACCTGGCAGTTCCCCCTGCCTTGTGTGTATGTGTATGGGGAGAGATGGGGGAGACAGGCAGAGAAAGGGAGTGAGGAACGGAAGGAATGAAAGAGAAAGAAACAGCAAAAGAGGGAGAGAGGGAGTAATAGGGATGAAAGAGAAAGGGGCCAGGAGGGAGCCAGAGCAGCTGGGCAGTTTGTCACAGTACACGGAGTTCAGCCCATTATAGGAAAACAGCTTTTATGCAGCTTGGATAATTGTCCTCAACACACTGTCTCCAGCAGAGGAGAAAAAAATCCAGCAGCCAGTGAAGGCAGCGGGAGGCAATTGCTGTCTATAGCTCCCCAGAGGTTGCCTGTATTCCAGGGGAGAGGAAGGACAGGCTGGGGGTAGCTGGTTTAAATTAAACACGGCCAGCCCCACTTGTGTTCTAGGATCTCTGATGTGGGAAGAAGGTCAGGCCAGAGCCCTATGAGCTCCCAGAGACAAAATGGGAACCAGGAATATGCTGCCCCCACACAGCTCGTAGTCCCTGCCAGGCGAGAGAGCCAAACCAAAGTTTCCCGCGTGGCTTACTGCAGAGCACTAAGCATCGGGAGGCTCCAGGGACTGACACAAGGCACTAGACATCAAACCCAGGTCTCCTGCATGGCACTGCAGAGCATCATGTATCAGGCTGGCCTGGAAAGGGAGAGACTGGAGCTAGGGACTGAACCCCAGTCTCTTGTATAGCAAGGCAGGGCTCTCGTCTCTTCACCATCACTAAGCACTAGGCAGGCCAGGGGGGTAAGGGATTGGCGCTGCGAATGGAATACAAGTCTTATGTGTAGCAGGACAGGGAACTAGCCCTAGGCTGGCACAGGAAGCACAGGACTGAGGCTGGGAGTCATTTACTCACAGAAAGCTCCCCAGCCTAGAGGCAAAAGAACGGGAGAATCTGTTCCTGACTGACGTTCTAGCCCCGAAGTCCCCTCTCTTACACATCACCAAGGTCCCTGCTGTGGAAGCAAAGACAGCCCACCTCTCCTCTGCCCCAGAGACAGCAAAGGCATGCCCTGCGGAACTTTGCCACCCCTTAGGAAACTCCAAATACCTCCAGCACACACCACCTTGCACTGTGAGCATCCTACTGCTCAGAGAAAGGCACCCACATCTAGGAGGGGCTCTCAGGACAGCAGGAGCAGCAGCAGAAAAACAAAAACAGAACAATGCTCCCCTCCTTCCACAAATTTGCCCCATTTATGCTGGAAGTACTGATGGAAGCATTGTTGGCTCCCAGGGCCACTGTCTGGGTCTTTGGCCTTGCTTTTCCAGGGTGGTGAAAGAAATTAGAGTATGTCTGGGGCCCTCACTAACACACTGATGATGAGGGGAATCTACCATTAGCCCTAAAACATAGGGCAATAGTCCAATCAGTGCTAACGGGACCAGGTCTATGTAGAAACTTCACAAACCCACCATCCAGTATCTAACTTCATTTTTTGCCAGCTTTTTCATTAGGTCGCTAAGAAAAGGGGTCTCCAGTACCCACTGTTAGCTGCCAGGATCCTGGATTGCTGCCAATCAGGCTTCAAATCAGAGTATGGGACATAGAAGGCACTTGTTCCTCCGGTGGATGATCTCCTCCTGATTACAGACAAGGGAAGAGCACCACACACATCCTGCTAGACCCCCCTGCAGCATTTGATTCCACTGATCACAAGATACTTCTGCTCCACCTCTAAGAAGCTACAGGATTTAAATAGAAATGTCCTGAAATGGCACAGGTACTTCCTCCAAGACCCAACCTAGAGGGTTGTCATGGGCAATTGCCTCTCCAAAGCCCTCATCTGCAGAGCCCCCTTGGCTCAATCCTCTCCCTTTCTAATATCAGTGAATATCTACCTGTAGCCTTTGGGACAGCTGGTGAGACATGGACTGAAATGCCAGCAGAACACAGACAGCACTGAACTGCACCTCTCCTTTACATCAAACACGAGCAGCACCGTCCGCCAGCTCTCTCAGTGCCTGCCCAAACCAGCACCTGATTGAAGCTGACTAAAGCTGAATCCCAGGTAAGAATGAGATGTTGTTGGCAGGAACAGGGAAACACTGCTAAGAATTTGCTTCCTCTACAACATCCCCACTATCAAGGGCACTTTTGGACTCCTCAATGCTATTGTATGTTCAAATAACCAAAGTGGCATAAAATGCCCACGTATATCTGCCAGCAGCCAGAAGATTATTTCTGATCCTATCAGACACAGGCCAGGTCAGCTTGACCCATATGTTCAGGACCTCAGGCCTACTCAGAAACACAGATTGCCACAAACATTAAAATAGCTTGGAGGTTCTGCACTGGCACCCAATTACACCCCTGCTCCTGCAACACGAAAGTTGATGGGAGCTTTTCCATTGACTTCAGGCCCTAAATGCAGAGTCCAGTTCAAAGTCTCTGTCCACTACTCAAAGACATCCATGGGACTGGCCCTCACTACCTGAGAATTCTTCTGTCCCTCTGCAACCATCACCTCCTACAACAGCAACGTTCCTCTAGAACAGTGATGCTGTCGACCAAGGGGGCAGGCCCGTGACTGCAGGAGACAGAACTTTCCCAGGAGCTGGGCCCACACTATGGGACTCACTACCACAAGGCATAAAAATGAGCACCATCCTCATCATGTTCAGAACTGAATGCAGAGCTCCTCACTTCAGCTCAGCTTCCCCTCAGTAAGCCAACCCACCACAACTTAGCTTGTGAGAGAAGATGATTTGAGAGATATCCCTTTTAGAGTAACATGTGGCTAAAGTCCTCCAGAAGGGTCACCAAACCCATCAGCAACAGGACATTGGTGCCAGTCCTGCCTCTGAACCTACGCTCAGTGGTCTGGGTGGGTTTGACAAAGTAGATAGCATTTTGCTGGCTGTAAGGGAGGAGATGGTTGTGATGTGCTCCACAGAGAACAGAGTTGGCCTAATACAGAAGGGCTTCCCAGTTGGCTTGGCAGGAGGGGGAAGATTTGGGAAAGGGGCAGGTGGCTAGACAGGGGTGTGTGCAGACATACAAACATACAGTAGGCAGTTAGCAGGGAAATTATGCATTTCAAATGCTGAGAATCACCAAGATTAAACCTCATTTGGACACTGCTTCAGTACAAATGTCTCCCTGCATATGTGCATGTGTGTGTGTTTTTCTTTCTCTGCACTCTCATCTCTGAGTCTCTCTCTGTCTCTCCCTCCCTCAGATTCAGCAGGACGAGTTGTCCATGTTCCCCATAGTGCCCGCATCAGACACACATGGGTTGGCCCTAATGCTGGGTAAAGTGAACTGACTTGGATTTTCAAAGAGATTTTAATATGGCCCTTCATAAAAGGCTGAAAGAAAAGAAATAACCCCACAGTGTTGAGAGGAAGCTCCTCATGGTTTAAGCACTAGACTTAGCAAGTGGAGAGAGAAGGTAACATTTTCAAAAGTGCTTACGTGACCCTCTGAGTTTCAGGGAGACTTATGCTCTTAAATCACTTAAGCTCTTTTGAAAAAAATTACCCAGAGAGTCTTAGTGAACAGCAGCTCCTCAGATCACATAAAAGCTAACAGTGAGATGTCTGAAATGGGACCAGTGCTAGTTAACTTTTAAAGGCAAGGAATTGAGTAAGAAAGAACTAAAAGGTCACATCAGGAAATTAAAATACTTCAGCACAAACTTGATTTCATGGTGTTTCTGGCCGGGGGGACCATTAGATCATCTAGGCAGAATCCCAGGTCTGCATCCCCCTGAACACAAAAGGAAGCAAGGAAAGACAAGAAAAAGTAGCAGGGTTAAATGGCAAGTTTCAGGGAAAGGCCTCAAATAAAACAAGGATTCTTTAAAAAGGGTAATCCAGCCCAAATAAAAACCATAGGAAGATGCATAAACCATAGCAGGTGCATAAACCATAGCTGGCAAAAATGAGTGATGGGGATTAGGAGAGTTATGGGGGAATCTGAAGAACAAATAGCCGAAGACAAATACAAGTCACCAGAAATTCCTGATCCTGACTTGCACCTCTAGGCACTAGTATAGATACTAATGTTTAAATAACAGTATCAGAAACTGGAAGTCTGTGAGCAAATTGGTGGGTCCACTGGGCAACCAAAAGTGGAGGGAGGATGTTGGGGAGAGAACTACCCCAGAATGACTCTTTTCAGATAATAAAGATAAGGCACTGGCACAAAGTGAGGTGCCAAAAGAGGAGGTTGCTAGAACAACTGCAGCATTTCCATTGTGTAAGGCACCAGGAATTGTGAAGGAATTTTAAAAGTGGATGAGCTGCTAACAAAATACACCAACTCTCATTAAAATCAGCTCTTTTACTCAACAACTGGAAGGTAACAAATGTTGCACCTGTCTCTAAAAAAGGATCCAAGAGTGATCCTGGAAATTATAGCCCAGTTAACCTTACTTCTGTACCAGGTAAATTAGTTGAAACAATATTTACAGAGTGAGCTATATAAATCATCTAGCTGAATGTGATATGATTGAGACAAACCGGCATAGATCTGGGGAAGGAAAAAATCATTCTTCTCCAATCGCCACATACTAGAATTCTCTGAGCCTGTTAACACAAAAGTAAATAAAGAAGAAAGGGGAGATATCTATTTGAACTTTCAAATAGCCTTCAATGAAGTCCTTCACAAACAGCTATTACAAAAAACAAGTAGTTACTGGTAAGAAACAAAAAAAAAACATTGTAATGGATCAGAAACTGGCTATTACCTTGTCTGCATTAACCTATTCCCCATCCCCCCAAAAATTCTCAGCTTTTCTACACCCCAATTCAACTCTACCAATGGTTACAAAAGTGGGATCTCTAGTTGAGACAAGGTTCCCGCAGCTATTGGTGTTTTTAACTCTCTCATTTTAAACCTGCACTGAGCAGAGTCAGACAACGTGGCAATGTAAATACCAATGACCACAGGAGCCCTGTCTACACTAGCACTTCCACTGTTGCTGCCCCACTGAAGCTGAATCAGTGGTAACAACACTGGAAGATTTGGGGAGGAGAGACTAGCATAGACACAGCCTAACAGTATGTCTATATTGCAAAAAAGTGTTAGCACTAGCTAACTAGGGTTAAAAGAGCAGTGAAGACACAGAAACTTGGCTCGTAACTCTGATTAACAACACAAGTTCAACACCAGACTGGCCTAAAGGCTTACACACAAACTGCTAACCCGAGCTGCTGTATCTTCACTGCTATTTTAATCCAAATTAGCTAATGCTAACACCTCTTCTTTTTGCAGTGCAGACATACCTAAGAGACAGAAAAAAGCATAGAAATAAATGGTCAATGTACAGCATTGCCAAAGCTTAACAGCAGAGTACCTACCCCACTAAGTGCACACTAATGCTGGTGTTCATTGTATTTATCAATGAACTGGCAAAGGGATGAACAGTGTGGTGGTAACATTTCTAGCTGATATGACATTACCAGGGTTATTCAAGAACAGAAAAAACTGTCAGGAATTCCAGAAGTACCTAACAAAGCCAGGTGAATGAGCAACATGGTGGCAGATGAAATTCAGTGTAGACAAGTGCAAGGTTATGCATGTTGGAAGGAACAATTTGTACTATTCATATGCAGTGATGGGTTCTAAATTAACTGTAACCACTAAAGACCTATGCATCGTTGTGGCGAGCTCAATGAAAACATCTGCTCGATGTGCAGTGGCAGTCGAAAAAGCAAACGACTTGTTAGGTTGTATTAAGAAAGGGATAGAGAATAATACTAAAAATATCATGCCATTAGATACATCCTCACCTTGACTAATGTGTTCAGTGCGGGTCATCCCATTTCAAAAAAGATAGAGCAGAAACAGAAAAAGGTCCAGAGAAGGGCAGCAAAAATTATTGAAGGCTGTGGTGGGGCGGTTGCCCCACGCCCGGAGAATGTGGACTGCCGCAGGCCCAGGTGCCTGGGCATCCCGGCAGCCAATAAGAGAAGGGCTTCTTGCGAGGCAGTCAGAGGCCAGATTGGGGACAGCCAATCAGGGCCAAGCTCAGCCATATAAAAGACTGCTCAGGGAGCGAGCAGTCAGTTGGTCCCAGGCCTTCAGAGGGGAAGGTCTGTCACCAGAGCTGGGAGGCCAGCACCATGGACAGCGCAGTGTGGGCCAGCCTTGGAGAGTGGGAGAAGGTCCTACTCCGTAGCCTGCCAGGCAGCAGGCCTTGAAGGAAAGGGCTTAGCGGGAAGAAGGGCCATTGGGGAAGTGGTCCAGATGAACAGAGGAGGAAGGAGAAGGAGGACAGAGAGGCTGTTGCTAGAGGGCCTCTGGGCCGGGACTCAGAGTAGTGGGTGGGCCTGGGTCCTCCCTGCCCCCTTTTTGTTCCCCTTGGCAGTACACCCAGCCATAGGCTGCAGGGAGCAGCCAGATGAAACTACACCAGATCCTGGACTGTAGGGATCGGACTTGGAGGTGTAGGACTGTGGGTCATCCAGCCCCTGGAAGGGGGTGTGAATGGACCAAGGGACACTGTTGGAGGACAGTGTTCCAGAAGAGGACACTGTGCGTTGGGAGCAATGCGGGTCCACATGCCAACCAAAGGCAAGACAGATGGGATGCCACCAGAAGGGGGCCCTCTACTGGCTCGAACCAATTCCCTGAGACAACTAGTAGGAGGCGCTGCGGTGGTGAGTCCCTACCTTGTCACAAAGGCCTAGGGAAAACTTCTGTACAAAAACAGTTTCGTTTAGAGAGGAGAGGAGATGCACAAGAGTGGACAGGAAGGAGTTATATAAAATAAAGAACTGTGTAGACAAGGTAAATCCATCGCTTCTATTTTTCCTCATGATACAACAAACAAAGGGGCATTCAATAAAATAGAAAGGCAAAAAATTTAAAGTTTTTTTTTTTTAAGGGAAAAAAACCCACAATACATACTTAAACTATACAATTCCCTGCCACAGGCTATCAAGGCCAAGAGTTTAGCAAGATTAGATGACTTTATATATATTTTCAATTTGAAAATTAATAATATCTAGGCCTTATATTGTGTTTTTCATCTGCAGATCTCAAAGCACTTTACAAAGGCAGTCCATATCATTAGCCCCACAATCACAAGAACATCTGCACTTATATTAGAGAGGATAAAAATGAATAAATTGCTTTAATCTTTATTTATCAGGGGATAAGCCAACTTCTAACTCAATGGGATCAAGAAAAACTTCCCCCTATTTGCACATTATTGCATAATTATCCATGAAGAGGCTTTACAGCTTCCTCTGAAACATCTGGTACTGGCCACGCTTGTTGACAGGACAGCAGACTAGGTTGTGGCCTGATCCACTCTGGCAGCTCCCGTGCTCTATTTCATGTGTTTCTGAATTATTTGGAAGAGGAG
The DNA here is from genome assembly GCF_013100865.1 of Trachemys scripta elegans. Classification (NCBI taxonomy): domain Eukaryota; kingdom Metazoa; phylum Chordata; order Testudines; family Emydidae; genus Trachemys; species Trachemys scripta. The sequence continues at coordinate 40,112,616 of NC_048301.1, forward strand.
AAATAAGAGGAGGAAGGAAGGTTTTATGGCTAAGACACTGAAGTGGGATTCAAGAGATCTCAGTTCTGTTCCTGCCTCTGCTACGGACTTACTGCGCAACCTTGGGTCAATGATTTATTGATCTCTCTAGGCCTCAGTTTGTGTGTGTATAAAATGGGGATAATACTGCTAACTTACTTCACAGGGAGGTTGTGAAGCTTAAATTCATTAATTTTTGTGAAATGCTCTATAGTAATGGAGGCCACTAATTAGATACAGAACTTTGGCACCCAGGTGGTGAAGTCTGATGATGATGCCAAGAACCAGATCCCAGCTGCTACTATGCAGGGATGGGCAGGAGATAGCCTAGAAAGCCCTCCCACCTTTGCAGGGGGCAGACGGAATCCCTGTGTCATGAGCCCAAGGTGTGGAGGAGTCAGTGACACTAGCAACATTAGCCATTCCAAAGGTGGTGTGGAAGTGGTCTGGCCCTGATCCCTTTTTCTTCCTCATCTCTTAGAGTCAGGAAGCTGGTGATGGGACTACACAATGCAGATGGCTGGTAAAGCCACATAACAGTCCTGTGTAGTCTGGGGGAGTACAAATTACAGAAGGTTGTGAGTAAGTTCAGGTGGATTCAAATACAAAGGGAGATTAGGCAGTGCAGTGGCAGATGGAATTCAGATCAATAAAGATGTTTGCTTAAGATACAGCTGCAATTAGGGTAAAATAAGGTATTTGGGTGCATTCAAAACAAGGTATAGAAAACATAGGACCTATTACAATGACACAACACTGAGCAATGAGGCACCTGCATCTGGTGTCCTGTTAGGACTGCATTAACTTAAAGAAGCCCTAGCAGAGATTAAAAAGATTCAGAGAATGGATGCTCACAAATCTGTTCAATTTATATACATGACAGGAGTCAATTAAACCAGAATGACCTGTGAATTTACAGCAAATTAAAGGATCTATTTTCTTCAGACAGCACATAATCACCCTGTGGAACTTACTGCCAAAACAGTCAAAAACTGGTTCTGGGGCTGGATCATTTTATCACCAATACAATACATAGCCCACATGCAGCTGAAAAAAGGGCAAGCAAAAATCTACTCTGAGAGGGATTTGTCCCATGTAGGCCCAAAGTCAAAGGCATGCGCAGACACCCAAACTCACGCACATACAAATGCACATGTCAACACTCAAACTCACATGCACACAAACCGAGCCCTGAACTCACATGAACATGCAGACACTAGAACTGACACCTATGGTACATGCACTCAGCCTCACATAACACTGACACCCAGATTCACACCACCCCTGAAACTCGCAAATCTGTAACAACCAACATCACTGACTAGAGAGGGGCCTGACCTAACCCCCCGCAGTTCTGAATGACATTGGATCCTGGAGACATTTGCACTGGTCCTGGGAATCCCAACTTTGCAGGTCAGGCCCACCTCTCCAGCTAATCGAATCCTCTGCAGAGCTAGGAGAGGTGGGGGGGAAGTGGCACTTGATGATAACTGCAGCAAAGCTCTCACATAACCACCAGCCACCTTGCTGGACTCCATCCCTTCCTTGCAGTTGGATGCATGTACAGCTGGTACAGATTCCCTAGCTCATGCTCCATCTTCATTTTGCTCCAAGCTTGGTCATTTGCGCTCTGATAATCTCTCAATACCAATGACCTTGTTGTAATGAGTTTTCATCTGCCTCATATTAATTAGAAACATTTTCATTAGCCAGCTCAATTTTGGGTAAATAGCTAATACAAGCAGCTGCATTGCTATTAGTTATCAATTGGGCTGTTAAGGGGGAGGATCAAAGTGAGGGGAGCAGCTGTTTTCCCTTTAACCACCTACAAAATGCAATGGACTCTTCCTTTCAGGCCTCCTTAGAAAGGCTGGATACCAAAGCACAGTGAGGCAGTGGATTCCATATTTACTCTCTCCTGATAATGATTCCAGATCAAACTGGCTCTGTTTCCAAATCAAAGAAGAGCTTTTCAAATTCAAGCACCACAAATCAAATCTGGGATCTGAGAGTCAAGCTGGGTCCTTTCTGCATCACATCATCATCCCCAATAATGAGGATTCTCCAGTAGAAACTCATGGCCCAAATGAAATGAGTTTGGTGCTACAAACAGACACAACTACTAGATAATTCACATATCCCCTGCAGGATCTGAGACTAGAACCATGTTTGGTCATTTCCAGAAATTTAGGCCTCTACCACATGAAGTAAAGAAGAAGAACTTCTTTAGCTAGCACTAGCAGAAGGTCCCTTATACGCTGCACAGCCCAGCTACTAGCAGGCTACATTAATCACTCACTCCTACACGCATACCTAGTATATTACACAGCCCTGTGAGACATGAGCTTATCTTCAGTGGTAGCTGAGGGCACTCAGCAGGATTGGCGCATTAGCTGCCAAAGTAGCTGACAACACATAAGGCAGAACAGTAACCAGCTCACTAGCCCACAGCCACATTGGTTCCTATATGGCTGACAGGAGTAAAAATTCTGATCAATAGAGTTAGCAGATCTGACTCAGACACATACAGGGAAGCAATATGGGGAGGAAGAAGATGCTAAACCTTCTGCCCACACAGACTCAAGCTCAAGGAAATCTTTAAATGCATGTTCATTCAACGTATAGGAAGCCACAAGGTGCATCTCTTATCAGCTGAAACTGCAGCACAGCAAACAATCAAAGGCTGATGACCTCTCCTCCAAGTTTGGAGAGACCCCCTGGCTGCTACAGTCTATCAGTCTGTGGAGGAGACTTCCAAGGAAAGCAGTGGAAGCCCCATCATTTGGGACACTTAGCAATAAAAATACTTGGCACTTCTATAGCATGTTTCATCTGTAGATCTCAAAGCACTATACAAAGAGGGGTCCTTTCTCTTATTTTACTGAGGGGGAAACTAGGGTACAGAGGAGGGAAGGGACTTACCATGTGTGACCTTGTGCGAGTTAATGGCAGAACTGGGACTAGAACTCAAATCCCCTGTTTCCTAGTCTGGTGCTTTATCTTCTAAATCACCACCATCTCACTCTCACCTCGCTCGGCTAAACAAAAGACCAAGAATTGTACAATAAAGGACCATCCTGCATCAGCCAGAATCATCTCATAGGAGATTTGTTTCTAACTTTTATGATTCTATGGTTAAAATGACCCTTGTTTTATATTCCACCACACGATTTACTGTCAATAATACAGCTTGACCCACCACAGCCTACATTAAGTGAAGAAACTATAGATTTGGTTAAAGGGAGAGAAATTTACAAAACAGTATTGTGTTGTTAAAATGTAAATCTTCTCCTGCAGCCTGGGGAACCCACACCCAACAGCCTTGAGCTACTACACAGGAACCTAGAAAGGAACTTGACTAGGAAAATGAAGTGAAACTGACCAGGATAGCTTCCATGCCCCAAGCGGAGACAGATGCAAAAGGTAAAAGCAAATGAGATTTTTTACATTTCATTTAGTTTTTGTAACCCAAGGGCTTATTTTAACACAGGGAAATAAACTGCCAAATTCTGCTCTCCTGTCAGTGTAACACACCAAAATCGTTGGGAACAGAGTGATAGGAGAGCCCAGTTCTGCAAGCTGTTGGGTGCCTTCATCACCCAGGAAACGGAGCACCTTGCACGACAGGCCTCAAGTGAGAGCAGAATTTGGCTCATCATCATCAACATTCCTTTCAGCTTCTTTTTCAGCTTACGGGGGAGAGGAGGGTACGGGCACACAGGTGAAAGGGCCAATCTGTTCCAATAACTGTCTTTTAAAGGCACAGACACCAAGTTACTGCCTTTGCTCCCTAAAGCTGATTTCAGCCTCAAGGGGAGTCCTCTCAGAAAAGAATGAGAGAGAAGGACATTTGATCACTTCAGTTCCAAGGATTATGCACTGGGATCCTTTACACTAGGCCCTGTGCATAAATGATCCAATCCTGCAAGGTGCTGAGCACCCCCACCTACCTCCGAAGATACATCAGAATCTCACAGTGTTGTGCAAGGGCCGTATCCATGTGCATGGATAGCAATGGGATTTCCACATTAGGATGAGCTCAAACCAGACCAGCAGATGACAGTGCCGGGCCTATTGGTACAAGCACATGCAAGTCTAGAGGCTTGGTGTAGCACAGCCATTTGCAACACTGGTGTGCTTCCAATTGTGCCTCTAGTGCCCTTTAGTCATGGTGGGACTGGGGTGCCTGGAGATCTGTTTCATGATTCCCTGTGGACTATCCCTATAAGAAGTAACACAACAGCATGACTGTAGAGGACACAGGGGCATTCACAGAAGCTGCAATGAAATCAGACACGTGTTTCGATCCATTGATCGCAGAGCCTGTGGCTCCCGTTCCAAGGCAGGTGAAACTAAAATGAATTTGACACAGCATCTCTCAAAATCTTCCTAGCAAAATTAATTCAACTTGGCTTGGATAAGAGCAGGAGGATGGGAATAGAAACAGGCGGAAAGACTGTAAACAAAGGGGCACAGGAAACAGCCTTGTATTGAGCGGGGGTCAGCTATCTGGAGGGGTGCCCCAGAGATCAGTGTTATCATTATCATTTGCCATCTTTAATGATAATATGGAAGAAAGGGGCTAATCAGAAAATTAATTAAATTCACAGATGCTCCTAAATTGGGAGGTGCTGCTAGTGCCTGCAGAAATAACAGTGGGACCTGGAAAGGTCAGAAAACAACAAGAGAACCTGGAAATAACAAACTGGACACATGTAGCAAATGGATCTGAGGGGAAATTGCCCCAAACATGGATATTTAAAGGTGGGGAGACACGGGGAAAGCAGAAGAATGCTAAAGGAGAGCTAGTGTTGGGTTGTTACGGGGGAGACCATTAGACATGAGTTGCAGTGGGAGATGGCTGCCAAACCAGCCTATAGTTTGTGGCTGTATACATGGCTGTATACACGTCATAGGGTAGAAAAGCATTGGGGACATTCTTTCTACTGGAAAGAGCCCCTCAGTCCCAGGGAGATGTAGACAAGCTGGAGAGGACTGAGACAACAAAAAGAATGAAGGAGCTGGAGTGACAGATAGGACAAAGGGTAAAAGCGCTAGCAGGCAAATCAGAAGCCAGGGGGAGTACTGTGTGAGCCAGGATGGATTAAAAATTGAGGAAGGGCTTCAGGATTTACACTAAATATATGACACCTGACCCAGCTGAAGATTAGAGTGGGACTTAATAACAGCCTCTAGATGCCTGAAGAGTCTAGACACCAAGGAGGGAGAGGGATTGTATAGGCTGGTATAGAGATCTAGGAAGGAGGGGAGGGATGAAATTAAAGTACAGGAAACTTTAGGTTAAATATCAAGAAAATCTTCTCAGTGCTGAAGATTCCTGACCCTGGGAGCAATGTGAAGGAGGGTAAGAGTGGAGTCCAAGATGTGAGGTATGGAGTTTCTTCAGAGGATTTCACTCTGAGAAGCCTACAACAGCTGGAGGTCCTAATGTAACCAGGAGCTAAAAAATTCAAGATAGGCAGACAGGTCAGAGTTCAGAGGGCTCATAGAACGAATGGAAGAAGATGCAAACCCAGGTATCACATGAACAGAAGGGAAGAGCAAGGCTGAAGCTAATAATGAGACAACAACAGAATATAAAATAAGACTTTCCATAGGGAAGAGAGCCAAGAGCTCACAAGCCACCATCTGGAGACAGATGTTTCTTTACTCAACACTTTCATAGAATCAAAGAAATTAAGAGATGGAAAAATTCCTATTAATTCTCATCTAGTCCATCCCTCAGGGACCAAGGTAGGATTGCTCCCTCCAATCTATTCTTCAAGGCTTTGGATGAATAACATCACTCAAAAAACCAACAGAGGGTCCTGTGGCACCTTTAAGACTAACAGAAGTATTGGGAGCATAAGCTTTCGTGGGTAAGAACCTCACTCCTTCAGATGCAAGAAGTGAGGTTCTTACCCACGAAAGCTTATGCTCCCAATACTTCTGTTAGTCTCAAAGGTGCCACAGGACCCTCTGTTGCAGTTTTCATAGGGTTATCTTTATGTTATGGGACCAATCATCAGCTGGTGCAAATCAACATAGCTCCATTGGATCTGGCCCTGTATTTCCACTTTGCAAAGGGTTTTCTTTACTGTTCTATTAGATGATTTGTAACTTTAGCTACAATTTCCACAGAGTTGCATGCTAATACCCTTCCTTTTCTTACCATATAAAGAATCCACAAGGATAAAAGCCTTCACTGTGTCTTGCTGTATTTATTTTTTGGCTTTGATTGCCACTTCAGTCTAAAACACTTTGC
>NC_048301.1:40118944-40158029 GCF_013100865.1 Trachemys scripta elegans
GTGGCACCTTTAAGACTAACAGAAGTATTGGGAGCATAAGCTTTCGTGGGTAAGAACCTCACTTCTTGCATCTGAAGGAGTGAGGTTCTTACCCACGAAAGCTTATGCTCCCAATACTTCTGTTAGTCTTAAAGGTGCCACAGGACCCTCTGTTGCTTTTTACAGATTCAGACTAATACGGCTACCCTTCTGATACTTAACATCACTCAAGTGATTGGGTTTCCACCACTTGCCTTAGGAGACAATTCCACAGATTGATCAAACCATACTGAGATATTCTGCTTGCATTTCCCCTTTCTCACTTTCATCCCATTGCTCCTAGTTACCACCCTATATAGTTCCTCTCTCCTTGGTGTATACATCCTTCAGAGTTGTATCAAAGTGACCATCAGCTCTTACTACTGTAACCCTCCCCCTTCCCTTTACTCCTCACCCCAGGATCTGTTATCTTCACACATTAAGATAGGTTATGTGTTAATTTAGGCTCAATCTCCAAAATCCTCACGCTGACAATATTCTCACTGAAGTCAATGGGAGAAAAGACTGAGTAAAAGATGAATAAGGAGCTCAAGATTAAGCCCTGTAAGCTCTTCAGGGTAGAGGCATTGTATTCTATTTGTCTGCTAAGCACCACGCACATTTATGATGATGTGTAAATAAATCATCATGTTCCCCACTTAATCACTGCTCAACTGTGTTACACACGTTTTTTTTAATCCTCCTTGTAAATCAGTCCCTCCAGCCTTCTGATCAATTGGTTGCTCTTCTCTGAAACCCCTCCAATTTGTCAGTATTTTTAAGTATCTTTTGATGGCACTGAATATGCTAATAAAGAAAGTGGTTGGAATGGGATGGATTACAGCACATCTAATAGCTGACAACTGGCTTCTTCGGGGCCTCTGTAGGGACTGCAATGCTGCCACCTTGGAAGTAAAAGGGCTCAGAACACTCCTTTGCTGACATGCAACTTTGTCCCTGATCAACATGAGCTCAGCTGATATGATGAAAGTGTGAGAACCTCTTGGCACCTGCTCAACACTGTATCCACAGTCACACCCAGATGCCCAAACTGGCAACTCTATGAAAACGTACTCAAATGGTTTTATAATACGGACTGAGCTAAACCTGCTGTAAGAAGGTGGACAGATATTCAATAGCAACCGCTGCGTCTATTTAACATTTACCACACCACTGTATATCTGCCTTACAATGATATCTGAGACTGCCCTCTGACAGCACCTGTGACTTCAGGTAACATCTTCAAGAGTCCCTAATGAGTTAGGACCTGAAGTCCCATTTTCAAAAGTGACTGAGACACTTAGGAGCCCAGGTCCCATTGACTTTCCCCCGATCCAGCTAGCCAGTAATCTATATTGATATTCCTTTATCTATATCGATCCTGCATGCTGCTGAGGTGGGAGAGAACACAGTGGAGCTTTATACAATGCTTTTCACACTCCAGATATCCCAAATCGCTTACCCCCTACACTCTTTTCTTTTTGAGAGAGAGGGGGATTGTGGGGGATTGTTAATTTCCACTTGGACAACCATACCCCAGAGATTCATAGAAAAGACTAGTAAGTTTAACATTTCCTCTGCAGAATGGCACCTTCCTAGCATTGCAAAGCAGTCAGCATCTGGGATGGGCACAAGCTCTGGCATGGGACACAAACCCATGCCTTTCTAGTGTGTAGGAAACAATCTTACTACACAGGCAGCCATACTAACATGGGGCAGTAAGAATACACCAACTGTGAGCATTACAAGCTTGCTCCTGTTATCAATGAAGTCAATGGAAGTTTTGCCTTAAAATGGGAGGCTCCCCAACCTTCCACTGCATTAGGATTAGGTGAAAACCTTTCACCAAACACTTCTCCAGTATCCTGTCTCTCTACAGCCTTAAAAACACCAAGGAAAAGGGTGGCAGCACTGCTGAAACATACATGCTCAAGGACACTACAGCTTGATGCACCAGTGTGAAGTCAGGAACTTTCTCCAACCATCCTCTAGAGGAGGGGACAAAAATGCATATTTGCTTGTGAGAAGGGGAGGATCTAAAGGTTCTTGTGATGTGGTGGGAGCAAGGTCTGGACCAAAGGTGGCCAATGCTCTGTCCCCATTAGCATGTGAGCATGGTGATCAGGGAAACCGCCTACTCAGGTGCTGCTGCTGGAGAGAAGGAACTGTCACATCAATTTCACCTGCACAGAAGAATCCAGGCTGACATCATCACCTTTCTTACCTTCCCATCAGTCTAATTCCACCCTACCAGCTATCTGTCATAAAAACGGTCATACTAGTCAGACCAATGGTCCATCTAGCCCAGTATTCTGTCTTCTGACAGTGGCCAGTGCCAGGTGCTTCAGAGGGAGTGAACAGAACAGGGCAATTTATCAAGTGATCCATCTCCTGTCATCCAGTTCCAGCTTCTAGCAGTCAGAGGTTTAGGGACACCCAGAGCATAGGGTTGCGTCCCTGATTGTCTCAGCTAACAGGCATTGATAGACCTAGCCTCTAGGAATTTATCTAATTCTTTCTTGAATCCAGTTGTACTTCTGCCCTCCACAACATCCTCAGCAACAGGGTCCACAGGTTAAGTGTACATTGTGTGAAGTACTTCCTTATGTTTGTTTTAAACCCGCAGCCTATTAATATCGCTGGGTGATTCCTAGTTTGTGTGTTACGTGAAGGTGTAAATAACATTTCTTTATTCACTTTCTCCACACCATTCATGATTTTATAGGCCTCAATCATATGCCCCCTCAGTCATCTCTTTTCCAAGCTGAACAGTCATAGTCTTTTTAATCTCCACTCATACGGAAGCTTTTTCATACCCCTAATCATTTCTGTTACCCTTCTCTGCACCTTTTCCAATTCCAATGTATCTTTTTTGAGTTGGGGAGACCAAAACATCACACAGTCTTCAAGGTGTGGGTGTACCATGGATTGATATAGTGGCATTAGGATATTTTATGTCTTATTATCTATCCCATTCCTAATGGTTCCTAACATTCTGTTAGCCTTTTGAATTGCTGCTGCACATCGAGCAGATGTTTTCAGAGAACTATTCATGATGACTTCAACATCTCTTTCTTGAGTGGTAATGGCTAATTTAGTCCCCATCATTTTGTATGTGTAGTTGGGATTATGTATTCCAATGTACATTACTTTGCATTTATCAACACTGAATTTCATCTGCCATGTTCTTGCCCAGTCACCCAGTTTTGTGAGATGTCTTTGTAACTCTTCAGAGTCTGCTTTGGACTTAACTATCCTGAGTCAATTTTGTATCATCTGTAACCTTTGCCACCCCACTGTTTACCCCCACCCCTTTTTCCAGATCATTTATGAATACGATGAACAGCCTAAGTCCCAGTACAGATCCTTGGGGATCCACTATTTACCTCTCCCCACTGTGAAAACCGACCATTTATTCCTACCCTTTGTTTCCGATCTTTTAACCAGTTACGAAGCCATGGGAGAACCTTCCCTCATGACTGACCTCCAATAAATCAGAGTCACTGTCAGACAATTAGGCCTTCAAAGTCAGCTCTCTCTTTTATGCAACATCCCCCTCCCAGCAAGTAACTCCATCAGTTGAGACTAATGCAACAAACTGGCTCCAACAGCTACAGCCGCCCAGCCATGGTGATGGCATTCAGCACACCTGCCACAGCCTCAGCAGCTGAAAGCCAGAAGAAAGGCCAACCTAAGGCTTCCAGAGTGGTCATGCTGGAGCTCTCAATGTCCCAATGAAATGCTCATTTACCAAACTGGAGAGGGGAACAAATTCCTTTCCCCTATTATTGCCTCCTCCTTAGGGGAAACTCTGAGCTTTCTGAAATGTTTCAAAAATAGCATCCTGTTCCCCATCTTCCGCTTTGGATACATTAGTTACCAGGGTGCCCTGATACTACAGAGATGAGTATGTTAGAAATGCCACAGTCAGATTAAATTAGATTAAGTAGGGGGCCTGGAGAGACAACAATGGGATCAAACTGTCATTTTACAAAATTGTAGCTATAGTTATAGCATTGTGTCTTAGTGGTGAGACAGTGGCACTGGTACCAGTGGCAGTAAGAAAGTAGTGACCACTAAAGTACAGTCCTACTTTTAAAAGCAGAGCTGTTCCCTGCCCAGCATCAGAGTTGCTGACTTCAAAGACAAAAGAAAGTTTCCCCAGCTTCTTGCTTCTGCTAGCTCTGCAGAGCCAGCCCAGCAACGGGAAAGGAAGCTGGAGTCTATTAGCCCTGCAGAGGCCACACAGCTAAGGGAGAGGGAGCGATCTCTATTCTTAGCCCCATAGAGATGAGATAGCTACCAGAGCGTTAGCTGATGCCTATTCTGACTTACACATCATTAACAGAATCATTACATTGCAGTTACAAGATGAGATTCCACCCTCAGTTACACCTTTGCATTCCCACTGAAGACATGAGGGTTGCCCAGGTGTAAATGAAAGGAGAATCTGGAGACAGCAGGGTTACCCAGTGTCACTGAGGGCAGCATTTGCCATGCACAATCTTTATCAGAGATGGTGATGCAGAAGCCACAGAGAACCCAGCATGATTTCAGATCTTAGGTTGAGTCAGAGATAGCAGCTACCGATAAATCATTTTACTTCTAAGAATATTTGACCTGGATCATTGAAGTAGCATGTGGGGGGTGGGGGTAGAGGTCGTGCTCCATGTTTAACAGTCACTTTGCAGAATAGACCACATTGCTTCCATTGTGGTGCTGATATGTTTCCACTTCCCCCACCCAGCACCACATAGAAACGATCACATAGCAATACTATCTTCCCACTGCCCTATCACTAATGTGACCACAATGAACCAGATCAAGCTTACTTTCGCTGCTCTTTGACTTGGTTCAGCTGAACCATGAAGGAGATGGAATTTATATTCTCCTTGCATATCTTTATGGATTAACCATTTTGCCCTTTCAATTGCCAAGTGTTGACTTTTTTCACCCACAGCATGTTTGAGGTGAATGAACCTCCAAGATCTAGGCCTGCTGCATTTGTAAATGCCAAACACACTACAGGAGCTTCAAATTCACTAGTCAATAAAGCTATCAGATGTCTTGTCCAGTTCTGACCTCAAGAAGATTGGGTGTCTCTATACATGGCAGACCCATCGTCATTACTTGTTCTGCTTCTGAGGCAGGGGGCTGTCTTCTGAGAAAACACCAATGTCTGGGGAACTCAGCAAGCTCACAAGATTGGTAAGGGTCACAGAAATCCCCTTCAGATTGCCACCTGATGTGCTGAGACTACCTCTGAGCCTGTTTTCCCTGGCAGCTTGGGACTTCAGTACCCTGTCTTGTTGAGCCAGACATGCTAGCCTGCTACAAACACAGACCCAGGTCTGACCCACATGTCCCACAAGCTGCAGGCTTAACTGAAAACAGCTTAAGAAGTGCTCCTGTCTCTAGCTACCAGACCCCGAGTTCCCAATGGGATCCAAACCCCAAATAAATCTGTTTTACTCTGTATAAAGCTTATACAGGGTAAGCTCATAAATTGTTCGCCCTCTATAATACTGATAGAGCACAGCTGTTTGCTCCCCTAGGTATTAATTACGTACTCTGGGTCAATAAGAAATAAGTGATTGTATTAAGTATAAAAAGTAGGATTTAAGTGGTTCCAAGTAATAACAGACAGAACAAAGTAAATTACCAAGCAAAATAAAACAAAAACATGCAAGTCTAAGCCTAATACAGTAGGAAACTAAATGCAGGTAAATCTCACCCTCAGAGATGTTTTATTAAACACAACAGCGACATGGAGACAGAATCGCACATTTGTGTGTGTGTGTGTATATATATATATACACATACACAGAGAGAGAGAGAGAGAGAGAGAAATCACTTCCACAAGAGGAATGCAGTTACTTCTGGGGTAGTATGCAACAGCTGCTTAGCAAAACACACTAACAATAGTTTGGACCAAAAAGTGAAAATTTGAAACTTGAGGAGGAAGGTAAGGAGATGGCATATAATTAGCCCAGATTAAAAATTTGACCATGACACAAGATCCAACACTCCTAATTAATCTTGCATGAAACCTGTATGGTCATAAAGTAGACAGGACTGGGCTTTACATCTCATGTAAAGAAACAGCAACTCCAGAAGCACAGCACTCCCTAGCACCACTCTGGGACCTACAGTCAGTAATGACTCAGAAAACATTGAATCATCTCTATGGCTTACTGCAGACCCTGGGATTTCTCTGGGCACTGCCCACCCAGATGACATGACCAGACCTGAACCTGCTTAGCATACAAGATCTGAGAGGAACACAGCACAAAAAAGAAAAAAAACAAAAATAACCCAAACAAAGAACTAATCAGTAAACACAACCCTGGAACCCCATTACATTTGCTTTCATTTTTGTAAATCCCCATCTGCAACAACATTTTGTTGGCTCATACAGACAACACATGCCATTAACGGATATCTGGGAGCTGTTAGATGTTAGTATCCAGTTGCCCAAAAGAAGAAGGAAAGGAAAGAAATCTCCTCCATAGACCTATTAATCTGCCATAACGAGAGTCTTCATAATTAATTTGTCCCTAACAGTTGCTTTGTAATGGTAGCGAGAGAATATATCAGGAATAGCAATTACCTCTGGTGTCAAAATGATGAAGAAAATAAATGTTCAAGCATCAACAAAATACCAACGCCTTCCCCACCCCTCCCGATGGTGGGTGACAGCACTGCACATTGGAATTACAGTGCAGTTAATTACTAGGCATGTTGTGACTGAGAATTCATTTTCCAACTTCAGATGAAATTTGTTGAGCAATGCGGGTGGGGAAGGGTGGCAGTGGGCACCTGTCATAAGGGTGGCGGTTGTGTGGGGAATGGCCTAGTCTATGTACTGCTTCTTCTTTAATTATCTGCACATATGTCCCACAATTATAAGCAGTCAACAGTGTATTTATATATTTAAGGAACTTTCTTTCATTAACTGCACATATGTCCCACAATTATATATTTTTTAAGTAAATGAAAAAGTCTCACCACAAAAGGAGAGTGTGTTGTGATTTTTGTAAATAATAGACTTAAATAATAATAATAGGAAATATAATGGGCTTCCAGGGTGGTTTAAAAAAATCAGTTTCTTGGGCCGTGACTTCATCAGATTTCACCATGCTAAACAAGCTGAGGTCGGTCAGTTCTCAGATGAGAGACCCTAAGGAGAACCCAGGATGCTGCAGAGAGTGGTGCTGGTGATATAATAGGTGGCCAAACTGGACAGTCTCTACGCAAAAGAATAAATGAACACAAATCTAATATCAGGAATCATAACATTCAAAAACCAGTAGAACACTTCAACCTCTCAGTAACAGACTTAAAGGTGGCAATTTTGCAACAGAAAAGCTTCAAAAACAGACTCCAACGAGAAACTGTTGAGCTTGAATTAATATGCAAACTAGACACCATTAACTTGGGTTTGAATAGAGACTGGGAGTGGCTGGGTCATTACACATATTGAATCTATTTTCCCATGTTAAGTATCCTCACACCTTCTCGTCAACTGTCTAAAATGGGCCATCTTGATTATCACTACAAACATTTTTTTTCTCCTGCTAATAATACCTCATCTTAATCAATTAGCCTCTTACAGTTGGTATGGCTACTCCCACTTTTTCATGTTCTCTGTATGTATATATATCTTCTTACTATATGTTCCATTCTATGCATCTGATGAAGTGGGCTGTAGCCCACGAAAGCTTATGCTCAAATAAATTTGTTAGTCTCTAAGGTGCCACAAGTACTCCTGTTCTTTTTGCGGATACAGACTAACACGGCTGCTACTCTGAAATCTTCCCTTAGGATTAGTACTGATACAAGCAATGCTAGGAATTCTGCTAAAGAAAAGGAGCTTTGATCTGTCAGCTTGGACACGTGCTGTGAGCATAATAAACTGTAGCCTGGGAGACTAACACTCAGTGAGGGAGAGTAGGAGGGCAGCTCCAGATGAACAGGTGGTGAATTTACCTGCCACCTCAGGACACATGGACTCAGATCCCAAGTGAAAATAAAGAATTTGGTGGGTCGTAGCCTAGTTCCTAATGACCGCATTGGGAAAAACCACTGTACAATTGGCTGTCTCTGGGCTGGGAACACTGACACTGCAGGGTGTGCTGCAGGTCCAGACTGAGGTGCAGAGTTGGGGATAGGGATGGAATAGGATGGAGGTACCTAGGACATGTCAGGATTGAGGGACATTAGCAGAACTAGGGTCAGGGCTAAAATGAAAGGGGTACAGGGCAGGATTCAGGGGCAGCAGCACTGAAATAGGGTGGGGAGATGTATCAGCACAGCTGGGAAGCAGGCTGGGCTGGAATTGGAGGAGTGCAGGTCAAAATTGAGGGGCACCAACAAAGCTGTATGCAGGAAGCCTGCATAGTGTTTGGGTCTAGCCAATATTGCTAGCTTCTTACTTTCCTAAGCACCAAATTAAAAAAAAAAAAAACACCTCACCTCTCCTCCTGGTCCAGACTAGTCCCCTCTCAGAGAAGTCGCCAAAGAACAAAGAAATCCATGGATTAATCTGATTGACACTGGTCTCAGACAGTACATCTACACAGCAATTCATCAATTACAGCTAACTCAGGCTGTAAAATTGCTGTGTAGACATTTGAGCTTGGGCTGGAGCCCAAGCTATGGGAACCCTGCAGTGTGCAAGGAGACAGCTCAGACCCCTTTCTCAGCTCCCCCAATTCCAAAGCCAGGTTTCATTAGTGTTGTCCCTTGGTCAGGGATCACTGCTTCCTGCTCTGACAGCACATAACTCTCGAAGCAGACTCTGCCAAGCCGAAGCCAAGGCCAATGCAAGAACCAGGAGTGAGGAGGCTGCACTGAACATGGGAAGGAGAGGGGAGACAGAAGAATAGGGAGGGAGATGGGCAGTGGGCACGCAAGTCACCTCTTGTTGGGCTGTGGAAATCCCTGTTGCCTTGAAGCGGGCATGGTGGACATACTCCAGCAGTGAAATGACAGCTCCCAAACTTCTCCTCTCAGAGCAACCCACAATCACAAACAAGTTTGGAAAGCCCAATGCAACCCTACAATAAACATCCAGCCTGCAGAGCATAGAGCTCAATGATAGTAACAGTGGGTACATGCCAGCAAACCTACAATAGAAGCTGTGTGTGGAGCCCAGCACCCTACAATAAACAAACCTGCCTGTGGAGCTTGATGCCCTTGAGCATACAATAACAAACCAGCACGTACAGTTATTCCTGTGCAACCCCACAACAATAAATCAGCTTTCAAATTCAAGCCCCTGGGGCAGTAATTATAAGGAAAAGTTACTTTACCATTATTTTTTAAGATACCTTTGTCAGTGACCCCTTTCAATGCACTTTGAAATTCAGCAAAGCTGGCAAGACAGTAAATGGATCTGTGGTAAGGGGGATAATTCAGAAAGCTCTCTGGGTGTGCAAGTCCATCATTAAAATGTGGCTATGACCAGCGCAGGGCCTCTGTAGAGATGACTCTTGTTTCTGTGTTTATCTGCTCCCCAGGGGTCATTTCCAAGTCACATCAGCTCAGCGTACTGACAAAAACAAGTTGTTATTGGTGTCAGCCCTGTCTGGGCGATACAGCTGTGGAGGTGGGAGCCCGTGCAGCAGGCAGAGCAACTTCCATCAGCAGAATTTGCAGCCACAGAGACAGGGCTGTCAAAGGGCTGCAGCAACATGAGGGTTCCAAGGAAGCTGGCTGCCATCTTGGATTCACGCCTACTGAGAAAGGGTCTCCCCGTGGCCACTTTGGCAGCTGGGATTCTGATTATAAATGGCTATTTCAACAGGAACATACAGACCCACGTATGAACACACACACAGATGCCTACAGAGACGTGTACAAAGATACACAAGCATTTGTCCAGATGCTCACATGCGCACACACTTACTTACACCAACACCTTTCTAGACCGATCACCCAAACAATTCCCTTATTCATTAAAAGGGGCCACCACAGCTGGTCGTGAACGCTCCATTTTGTTTTGTCCCTGAACTAAGTCAGCAGCTGCTGTAGCTCAGAGAAGCACAGATTCCTTCATCCTAGCCCCCGTCTCACTCTGCCTGGTACAGACAAAATCCCTCCCCACCCCGTGGTGCTCAATGGATGGAAATGAAGGTGATTTCTCTCAGGACAGGCCTTTCGCTCAAGTGTGCAAACAACGTGGCTCCCACATTAGCCCCCAGCGCCTGCCTAGGACCCACTAAGACGCCTTCAACATTCATGCCAACCTCGGAGAAGTGTCTGTAAGTCACTGCCCATTACAGCTATTCCCTGGGCACTGACATAACAGGCTAAATGAAGACACTGGTTTGACAGGTAAGATAATTGTGTGTTACCCTCCAGCATATTCCTTTATCATACGCACTTTGGGGAGAATCAGATAAGGTCACTGGTTTAGCACAGCAAGTCTACAGCATTTATCCCTGATATCCAATGCTAGCCTGGACCCTGGTACTCAGAATATCCCCAATATCCAATGCCAGCCTTTTCTCCAGCATTTATGCATCCCCATTATCCAGGGGACATCATCTCAGTACCAAATCCTGAGCACAGAGTGGTTTGACTTTGTGTGCAAGGCCAGTCTCACAGAGGTCTGGCCTTCCTTCAATCACACATTATATTCAAAGGTAGCACTGAATGTTTGTAAGCCTCGTCCCCAGGATGGACAAAAACACCTCAGCACACCATGCTCTCAAACTCTCCATGGACACACAAAGGGGTACATACTCTGGCCTTACCTGGCACCAATTGAGGGCTGTCCTAGAGATTCTTGGATCTGCAAGATTGAGCCAGATCTGGAAACTTCACTACATGGTGCCTGCCACGTCACCATCAACCATAGTCATTATCAAAAGCCTCTGACATCCAGCATAATTTACCTCTCCTCCCTGTTTTTCTGGCCACTCCCACCTTCTTAGTGGCATTTGGGTAGTCAGTGCTTTTTCCTGAGAGCCCAATGTGTGCACAAACAGCTTAACTGGACCTTTCCAATGTGCACAACCTGTCTCTTATCTACCGTGATTTTAACCTGGCATCAGGTTGATCAATTCCCTCATTGTCTTTAAGTCTTCACAGGCCTCCCTAGTCCTGACTAAGGTAAATCATTTTGTCACTTTGCCTCCTTTTCCAGATGGTTATTAAATATATTGAGCAGTGGCACATTTATCAAAAGCCTTTAGAAAATCTAAAGGAATGAGGGCCATTGGTTCCCCTTTAACTCTTTCAAAGATACTCACCTCTGGAGGAGATGCTGTGAGTAGGCAGAAGGCGTGTCTGAGAAGGCTCACCCACCCTTGTTAATAAGTCACACAACCATAGGAGATTTTTTTCATCCTCTGCCGCTTCAGGACATCCAGAGAACAGCACTGACCAGCAGGGTTCTCCTTCATCCTCAGCTGACAAGGAGACTGACTTTTGCTTTGCAACTCAAGGTGCTGGATGTAGCTGATGGATTCTTTTAAGGTTTGGATCCTGCACAGCTAAGAGACCCACCTTTCTCTTTGTGCTTCAGGTCAGCTGGAACATTCAAGGCAACGGTCTCTAGGTTTCAATGTCAGGAGTAGGTGGGTGGTGTCAATTCAGGACCCTTGAATCTGTAAGTTGTTTCCCCTATCACTCTGACAAATCTCAACTTTGCTGACCATCAGGGTATGTTCCAAGGCCTATCTGTCTTCTCAAGCTTTTCTTTGGGTGGAGGGGTGTTGGAAGTGGGGTCTGTAGATTTTAGTGGGGAGTTATTATTGCAAGCTGACATTGGTAGCATTTGGAGCATACACTGAGTTCAGGACAGGTATATCTTTATGAACTCAAGATAAAAAAAGAAAACAGGCTTGAGAAGCATGACTTATCCTTACCAGCACTGATTTGCCCCAGCAATCTTTATGATTCTCTTAGCTATTGTTCTCAGCCTGAAGTAAAACTCTTGGGTTTACAATTCTCAAGCCAACTTTAGTTTCTAGTTTTAAGATAGTGTAAATGGGCCCTCACCTCCTGAGCGCCTCTGAGCAACGGCATGCAGTACCACAGTCCTTTTCTCCCCCCTAGTGCTCCTGCAGGTTGCCAGCTGACTTTGGTGGGTCTTCAGTGGCTTGGCCCTCAAGCCAAGTCACAGAGGTCAAAGTGAACCCCTACCAGGGGTCTAAAGAGTCCAATACAAACAGTCCCTTTGCCCTTGGTAGGGTCTTCAGCCTCAGCTCTGGGCCCTTTAAATTCAGCCCTTTGTTTGGGCTCCCAAATAAGGCCTGCTCCCTTTTCCAGTTTATGCCACTTTTCCTGTGGTGGTGGGGGAACCAAGACCCACTCACTACTCCGGGTTCCAACCCAAGGACCCTATAAACAGCAGCCACATGCTGCTCACCTCAATCCTTTGCTGCTAACTCACGGGGCCTCTTCCTGATGGACCCTTTTGTCTCTAGCCCCTCCACAGACCAACATCCTCAGGCCCTTCTCCCTTTTCAATCTCAGTATAAGTTTAGATAGCCATAAACTCTGGCTACCTGCCAAGCTCCTTTAGCCTGAGAGCACCACCCATTTTCACTCCTCTGCTCCCAGGCAGGAACTGACCTGCTAAAGCCAGGCAGATCTTTTTACCTGAGCCAGCAGGGCCATGATTGACCGTTGCTAACGCTTCTAGCCTTTGGACGACCAGGGCTCTGGTTTCCAAAATGGCTGCTCTGGAAAGTCCACTCTAGGTATGCTTGGAGGACCCATGTTTGCTGCTCTTTTCCTCAGAGCTTGCTGCTTCATGGAGAAGGGTGTCATAGGACAGTAGAGGGCCCAGCAGGTAGCTGCAAAGACCAAATATACCAATAGATGGATATATCACTGGCCACCCTCTGGGTCGTTTGTTTTAATAACTGCTTTCAAATAAGCCACACAAGCTGCCAGGAGTTCAGCCATTTGGGTCCTCAGACAGATGCCATCTGTTCCTGGGGCCTAATCCAAAGCCCACAGATGTCAGTGGAACAGGCCCTTAGTCACGGACTGCAATTTAATTTCTCAGGTAGTTCCATCATCTGTCTTGTTTTTGATGCCCCTATCTTTGACAGTCACTCCTTGAATAAACCAGAATATGTATTTGCACCCTCCTCCTCTGCAGTAAAAACCAAGATAAAGAAACGAATCTCAACTGTGGACTTTTTCAGGCATTTAGGCAGGAACCATCTCTCAATGTGTGTACATCACCTAGTACAATGGGATCCTTATCTCAGATGAGGTCTCTAGGTGCTGTCAAAATACAAAAACAAAAGTAATAATAATCACCTCTTTCTTCACTCTGATTGCTCCCTTTACATGCAGGAGTTACAAAAGGTTCATGGACTCACCTACAGACTTTCTGCAGCTTGTGCTTTAAGAATGTCTTAGTGCTTCCATTCCTACATTTGGCTAGATGTTCCTCAAATTTCCTCTGGCTATTTTTTACCTTTAAGAAGCTGTAAGGAAACAAAGCTACCAAATAGTCTGTAACCGAACAGTGAAGGAACAGCCCCACCTGGAGGCAAGAAGCAAGAACGCATGTGAGACACAGCCTTTTTGTTACCATGAGGGTATAGGGGAAAGAGAGAGACACAATCACAAAGGAGCCTGCAGATAATCAACAAATCAGACAGTTTCAGCTGGTGGAATGATCCAGTGTGTGAGTGACATGTTCACAACTTGCTGCTAGGTTCCTACTGCTGGAACAGATGTCCAGTGACCATTTCAGACATGAAGGTGCAGGAAGTCAAGTTGAGACTAAATGAGGTGTCATTTACTGCCTCTCACCTTCCTCCTCTCCTCCCAGGAAGTGACAATGGAACAGACCTTTTCTCTGAACAAAACACCTTGAAGTGCGTAACAACGTTCAGCTAAGCCCACAACCTGATTGGCTTAATATCTCTAGCGCTTCAGAGTTCAAGACCAAAGTAACACTCACAAATGGGCAAGTCCATTGATGGGACTGAAAGCGGGGGAGGAGTATCTTATTATAGGATTTATTTTATCTGTTACATTTTCAGTTCTAATGTTTCCCACGTTGACAGGTGGTTCACTAGACTGTAGCACTCACACCCACACAGTCCCCAAACCACCAGCTGGCCATTCTACATAGAAGCTGGCCATGCGACAGCACTCACTGATGATGAAGAAGAGACATAATAGGGAGCACAAAATATGGCAACTGGCTGGCTTAGGATGTTGGGGATGGGACATGATGCTTTTTGCCCTCTCTGTCACTGGTTACAAGCCAGTTCACCATCTAAAGGCAGTTTGGTCTCATGGGAAATTAATTTGAGGTTCGCAGATCAGTTCACCACAAACAGAGGGTTTTTTTGTAATGTTCTCACATGGCCACACCAACTCCCTTCTCATCAGCTGACATGGGCCACAGAGACTCAGCTCACCTCACACCATAGAGAGGGTACCTTCAGCTCATAGAGGAGACACACCGGCAGGGATATCTGTGGGAGGATCTTATGCTCATGAAGCTGCGAGGGGATGGTGCATCATATATTCCCTAACAGAGCTGTTCTGGAGCAGCACCATGGAGAGCTCCTTGGAACGTCCCTTAGCAGGTGCAAGCAAAGCTTCAGTCTTTAAACTTCAAACTGTTATATATTGAATCATGAGAAATTAGCATAGACATAGGCTCCTTCTCCAGCCTGAATCATCTGCAAGTCTTAAGACATCTTTACACACACTTCCCTCTTCCTTCCAGAGACAGGAGGCTCCGGAAATCTGGCCACTACACCAAATGCCAATGTCCTCTTTATAAATGCCCCCCTCATTCAAGAGACAAATACTACAGCTTCCAGGAATAGCCTCCCAAGAGCAAGAGCTCTGTATTTCATATAGTGGCAGCAGAAGGTGGAAGCTTCCAACTAATTGCCCAGGTCCAATAACCAGCAGCTTGACTGAGGAGATCATCCCAATTCTGCTCTCAAAGGTAATTAACCTTCCCGAATGATTTTTCCCTGACAAAGCAATTCTGAAGCCAACAAAGTTAATTCATGGACAGATTCTAAATATGTCCAGAGACTTCCTTAGTGCAGATTCCTTCCCTCCTCATCTTCCACTACCTCCCTATTAACATATGATGACATCCATGTCCTCAGCACCTACATTTTACACTAAACTGATGCATCATGGGATTTTTGTCCTATTTAAGCCTGTTGACTGTGATGGGTTCTCGCTGGGGTGCCACCTGGAACTGGGGTACCACTAAGCCCTCTGACCCACCAGCCTGGGCTCCCTTTCACACTGTGCTGCTGTGACAAGCTGCAAAGCCCTCCAAGCTTGCACTTTCACCAGCATCACACAGGTAGAGACACACCCAGCTGTGGTTACATGCAGGCTCTCTAACCATTAGCCTCACAACATAGGACCCCAGAGCAGTACCATTCTGCCCTGGTCAAATCTGGCCAGTATATGGGTTTAATACTCAGTCCGCCACTCCCTCAATGTGAAGAGGACATGCACACTTGTGGTAACGAAGCTGAGATTTCCTCAGACACCTTAGTCAAACGCGCGCTGGTTTGGATTAAAACATAAAATAAGTTTATTAACTACAAAAAGATAGATTTTAAGTGATTATAAGTGATAGCAAACAGATCAAAGCAGATTACCTAGAAAATAAACAAAAAACGCAAACTGATCTTAACATACGAGATAGGTAAGATATGAATTAGCAAATTCTCACCCTGAATGATAAGCAGGCTGGCAGATTCTTAAGGCACAAGCTGCCTTTGCTTTGCAGCTGGGGTTTCCCAGGTTTTCATACATAGGCGAGAAATCCCTTTCGCCTGGGACCATCACTTCCCCAGTTCAGTCTTTTTTCCTCAGGTGTTTCCAGGTGTTTTGTTGTAGGGAGAGTGAGGTACCATCAAGATGTCATTTCCCCCTTTTATATCTTCTTCCCACTTGCTGGAAAGCTCTTTTGCTGTGACCTGAGTCAAACAGTTCCCATTGTGCAGTGAGAGGTTTTTACTGTACACAGTTCCTGGGGTAATCCTTGTGCTTGTGTGCATTTCCTCAATAAGCCATTAACATTGTTCGGCCTTTTTACTGTTGTACCTGAAAGGCTGCTTGTGGGTGTTTTCAACCTCACAACATGTTTCAGTAACACATACATAGCCAAACTTCATAACTTCACATACAACAATAGTACATACACACCAATGAGATATTAATGTCTAGCAGATCAAGACTTTTAGAATGATACCTCCCAAGGCACACTTGATACAAAACATATCCTAATTACATGACTGTTGTGAATAAGGAGGTGCCAGGGTGTCACATCGAGCATGCAGTATTTCTGTACCAATGGGCAAGATGGCACACACCTAATTGCTACCACCACCACGCTTTGATGCAGCCATGAAACAAACTTTGTGCTTTGTGACACCTTCAGAAAGACAACAACATCCATTTATGAAGTGTCAACAGTGGCACCCAGATGCTATTGTGATGAGCACGTTCAAAATGCCCCAGGGTAGGTAAAAGAGAGATTAGAGAGACAGGGACATTACGGAGAAGCTGTGTTTTCCCAGAAGGAGAGGCTGTGTTTTCCCAGAAGGAGAGGGAACCTGAAGAAATGTCACAATTCAGAGAAGGAAGGAAGACATCAGGTAAGAAATCTCCAACCTGACAAAGGTGGCTGAGCTGACATCCCTCATCTCTCCTGTGATCTGAATGACACATGAGGGCATGAGCAAGAGGCAATGCCCACCTTAGCATGTGTCCCACCAACAACAAGTTAAGCAACTAGCAGGAATGATCAGGACCATATCATAAACCTGTGAAAGTACTGATCTCCTGGGATGCTCCTGACATTGGACATACACATACATCCTACTAAGTATCCAGTGTCTCCAGAGCTAAACATGGCCACAGATGACTGCAACATGACTGGATCAGCACTTACTGGCATTAGCAGCAACTGAAGAAAGTGCCAAGAGTGCCATGAGATTCCTCCCTGCAAACTGAAGATTAGGGTTACCCTGCTTGCCAAGCCACCAATATAGATTGGAAAGGTTGCTCTGGCAGGTGTGAAACTTACAGGGCTTATGCCAGTTTCACTCCTGATACGGACAGCTATAAGTATCAGCAGAAGGAGTGGCAAGGACAGGGCTCTTATCTCACTTGGTTGCTGGGAAAGGACATGGAGTACTAGCAGAGAAGTAGCTCCCCACACCTCCTGGCTGGAGCAAGGGCGGGGAAAGGGAAAGAAAAGTGAGAGCATCAAGCTGAGGTTTACAGATCTCAGAGAGACGTGGCTACATCCCAGCTCACACTGTTGTCTCACAGGAAGTAGTAAATACTCCCCCAATTTGCTGATCATAAAGAGGTGCTGAGAACTGCCTGGCTGAGAACATTAGCATCAAAAGTGGCCCATGAGGGACAGAAAAAGAGAGTGAGATTGAAGAGGTTTCCTTGGAGCTAAGTGAGAACCTCGCTATGAGTCCCCAGGGAACCTGTTTCTTTCTTAATCTGCTTTGTATTTAATTGTTTCCTAATGACTATGTCCCTGTTTGGCCCCAACAGGCTCAGGAACTGGTGCTGCCACTGAGGTTTCCTGTCTCTCGACTGAAACAGTGGGTTATTCAGGGTCTCCCGTTTAGCTGCTTAATAGAAATTATTATTACAGAGCGAGCATCGTGTTCTTTGTATTCCAGTAGCACCCACAAAGTGCTGTATACGGTCTACACTCGCAAGCAGACACAGTCCCTGCCCCATGGAGTTGGCAGACTAAGCGAGCGAGCAGCATACAAAGGGCAGAAGACATGGGAGGAAACAGCCAGTCAGAATATATACACAATATTTTAAAATAAATGCCAGCTATCCCCAAGTCACTCTCTATTGGGCCGTTGTAAGTTGGCTAGTTTCTTGTAGCTTTGTTAGCTAATGTGGGCATTGATGAGGGATGGGAGGCAGAAGGTGGTAATGGCCGTTTAGATCAGGCCAGGCCTGGATGATGAAACACAAAAATAGTCACAGGAGCAGCACAGAAACAGGGGGTTGAGGCTGGCATCACTGCTGGAGTAAAAGGTGGGGTGGGGAGGCTGACAAGATAGGAGATGTCGGTGCCAGATTGAGAGCCCTGAAGACTTCTGTTTATCCACCGAACAGGTGTAACATGGGCAACCCCCGGGGCTGGTGTCCCTCAAACACATACTGCCACCTGCCAGAGCACCATGCCCCTGACCTGGAGGGACTCACCCTCAGGCTGAGAGGGCAATGCAGTCTCTCTTGGCCACTGTTGATGGCCAACAAGGGACCAATTAGTGCCAGGTCTGATGGTGGATTTTCTGATGACTTATCCATGAGGCACCAGACAGAAACCCAACAAACACAGCCCACAGAGACCACTGAATAGCTTTCAGGTAGTAAAAGCTTTCAGTTACTACCCACCTGGGGCTGGACTGGGACCAGTGCCCAAAAAACAAAGGGCTCTGTATGCCATTCCCCAGTCCCACTGCAGGGTCATTGTCTTCTGCATATCTGACACTTTGCTAGCTCAGCCATCCCAAGAGCGTTGCTAGAAGGCCACATTCCTAGTTATTTTCAGCTAAAACGCTCCTCTCCATAATACTCCCCCAACAGCAAGACAAGCCAGGATACTACGCTCACTGAAGGAGTTTCACCTGCTCATGCTATGGCTGAATTTGCTTCACAGCCTCCATATCCCTGGCTTTCCCCTCTCAGCAGCCTAAGACTTGAAGAAAATGCAGGCCATGGTGCTAAGCCCTCTTGCATCGCACTGACTCGCTCTGCCAAGGCACAAGTGCCGACTCAGCTAGTCTTGGCTGCCAAGTGGGGAGAGCACAGCACAGCTCCAGTGAACAGGGCCCTTTTCTGATGCCCAGAGCACAAATCGGCAAACCATCAGAAGCAGCATGACAGAGGTTAATGAGGCCATGGAGACACACGGCAAAAGGTCGGAGTTTTGCAAGGGCTGCTGGGAACAGCTGTCAAACTACAAGCAGTCTGCAGCATCGGCAACTCCACCACCTCAGCTTCTCTTAGAGCAGCTACAACTCGGCCCTTCTGCAGACTCAGGTTTCAAAGGTACAGTCTTTTTAAAACACTTCTAATGCTGGGGAAGGTGCCAGATTGACAAGCCTGGAATCTGGAGGCTTCTGAGCCAACAGCTACAACTTAGGCAGGGGCAGAGCAAGTTTCCTCCCACCACACTGCTCACAGGCCTGATCAACTCTAGGGGAGTTCAGTCTCCCACTCAGTCCTTGGCCACTACTCTGAAGTTGCCAATGCGGGGGGCAGTTGATTATGATGGCAGGTCATGTGCTGTGCACACCTGTCCACTAGGAACTGGACTGAGAACCCACCACCTTTATTCACATAGACTAATGGACAGCTGCCAGAAGGTCGTGATTTTCACTCACTAACAACCAGTGCTGGATTGGACCCAGCATCCAAGAGTGAAAGCCATAGTCCTCAGGGCTACTGGAGAGTTATGGAGATGGGAGAGACACGGGCAGACGGAGAGAGAAAGCTCCAAACTCCCAAGTTTGTCACTTTGGCATCTACCACCAGTTTCTTCAAGTGCATCAGTGACACCCACCTGTGATTAGAAGAGCTACAACACTGTTTCTTTAGTCGAAGGGGAAGGTGAGAGCAACCCTAGGCAGGCTGCTCTGCAAGACACTTCTAAGCACTTTGCATTAATTAAAGCCAAGTATATGTTACTAAATACTAAGAAGGGCTGTGTGGTGCACTGGTGGTGGCAGTAGGGGGATGGGTGGCCCAATCCACTAGTTCTTCACCTCAGGACACCGGAGTCTAACTCCTAGATGTGTTAGGTGAAAAATTAAACAGCCTTGGTAGTCCTATTGCAAAATTACTGCCTAATATGGCATAGATCAGCTCAATCCATATTCTCTACTCTGAAGAGGCCCCAGGACTAGTACAGCAGAGGGGCTGCAGGGCAGGGACAGAACTGAAAAACAAGGATCTGTGGGTCAGGATTGAAGGACACTGGCAGTGCAGGTGGGGAGGGCCCAGAACTGAAAAACAAGAGATCTGCAGGGCAAGTTTGAAAGGCCTTGGCAGAGATGTTGTAATTTATAATCTTCGTTCCTGTCACTACAGATGCTATTTTTATTCATATTAATTAGTTACATCAGAACACAGTGACAGAAAGCCTGGCAGCAAAGAGTCCCTTAGATTGCCCAATTACTTCTCTATTTCTTCAGGGATGCTCTGCAGCCCTGACTGATCCCAGAGGATTCACCACTCGTCCACCATATCTGCCCCATTTCAATTCACTCAAACCTTGTGTTACAGCCCCCACCAACTAACTGGCCAAGCAGGACAGAGACAAGACTGTCTTGCTGTTGCTAAGCAACACAAGGCCACCTGCCTTCCCACTCCCCCAGCAGCTCAGTGGTGCTCCACTTCAGTCTAAGCAGCAAGGAGCCTGAAGTGGGAATCGAACCTGCTTTCATCCCAGTGGCTGACTGACTAAGGAAGTAGCTTGGTGAAGTGCATTGCCTTTGGTAGAGCTCTCTTTGCTTGCCAAGCCTCTGGGGGACAGAGCCCTGTGCTATGGTGATGTTACCTGTGATTTGAGGTAGGCATACTCCTGTGATCCATACGGGACACTCCGGAGAGCAGTGAGGTAGTCATAGGTGATAACAGCTGTCTGAAAACCAAGCCAGAAACAGTATGAAGACTCTGCAATAATCTCTGATCAAGCCAACAAAGCTTTTATTAAAGGGACTCTTTCGATTTAGCTTTAGGCCCTAAATTTAATTTTAGTTTAAAATAAAAGGGTCACAAGGAACAAAAAGTAATACAAATAAAAATATTCATGTCAATGAAAATCAGTGGTTTACACTTATGGAAAACTTCCCTGCAGGGCAGGAAACTCAGTAACATGGCGCTATGAAAAATAAGTAAGACTCTGTACTTCTAGAGCACCTTCTATTCCAGGCCATCAAAGCACTTTACAGGTATTAATGAATTAATTAAATATCCCAACCCCCCTGGGAGATAGGTCAGGATAATGTCCATTGTCCAGATGGGGAAAATCAAAAGGACATAGTAGGGAAGTGACTTGCCCAGTGTCACACAGCGAGTCAATTGCAGAGCCGGGAACAGAACTGAAAGAAGCCTTGATACCCAATCATGTGCCTTATCTGCAAGCCAGGCCCACCATATATGACGAGCAGAATGTGAAACTAACTAGAAACAGCCTGAGGCTTGCATGTGAACGGGAGTCTTTCCCTTTTCCTCCTACCCAATCCCTGCAGCCAAATCCAGGATTGGCAATGTCAGAATAGCTGCCATGGTGTCAAATTGTGATGTCTAAGCTATTACTCAAGGGATGGTACAGTAGAGGTCAGACTAACACCCATCCACATCACAACTACTCCTGTGGTTTGGTAACCGATTAGCATTTACAGTCACCTTCACTGGTTACGAATCACACAATTCAGTTTGTATCCAGGTAGCAGCTTTTCTACCATTGTACTCACACCTACTACACTGCCCATCCATATTCATATCAGTGAGTGCTGGGAAAACCTGGGCAGCTAGCCCTTCCTCCTGGCCTCAGCTGGGGAGAGAGTGGCCAAAAGATATGCATACAGAGCAGCGCAAGGGGCAATGCTTTCTGGGATGTCCAGTGCACAGAGAGAACCAGACAACCTGGTTACAAAGATAGAACATGGGGATCCAACTACAAACATGCAAACGAACAATGTTCTGACCTGGTTAAGGAAGACAACCATGTAGCCAAGCTACTGGCAAGGGTGAAACACTCTTAGCTATCCTAGTTATTAACCCTGTTAACAATGTGAGTGAGTGGATACAAACCATGTTTGGAGTTGACCAGGCAACTGGTTATACACTAGGTTAAAAGTTGTAATGTAGACAAGGTAACCCTTTTCAAGTGCCTAAGTGACTGATGGGCCTAAGTCCAAGACAGACTTACACTCCTCAGTGCCTAAGTTTCATTAAAACCAATGGGGAGTTAGGCTCTGAAGAGCCTAGTTCACGTTTGGAAATGGGACTTAGATGCTTTTGAAAATTTTATCCTAGGCCTAAAGTTTCTCTCTCTCTCCACAGTCAGGAAGGGCAGGAATGGAGATGGAAATATTCAGAACAATTTCACGAAGTTTTTACAGCATTGAGCATGGGTCACTTGCTGTTATGAACCAGTTAATAGCAGATTCTCTGTAACTGGAAGTCTTTTACTCATGATTTGAGGATTTCAATAACTCAGCCAGAGGTTGTGTGTCTATTACAGGAGTGGGTGCATGAGGTTCTGTGGCCTGCGATGTGCAGATCAGACTAGATGATCACCACGTTCCCTTCTGGTCTTAAAATCTATGAGTCTAATTGTAGCATTTGTGATAAGAATTCCCATCTGGATTTCAATCCCCACTACCACGCTTTGTAATGACAGGAGCCTTTGCAAAAAACAGATCTGGAATCAGATTTCCAAACATCTCAAAACTTATGGGGCATTTGATTCTGTGGTGGGATGAATGCCCAGCACCAGTGTAAAACTTGATGGGCCCCTTTACACAAAGTACAGCTAACATGTCCACAAGCCCAACTCTCTGGAGACAAAGGAAACAATGGCATTTCTGCGTTAGAAAGAGAGTCACTAGAAATGAGCAATGGGCAAACTGTGGAGGATTCAGACAAACCTCTGTCCAAAGCTCTGTGCTCTGGGGTGAGGTTGGGAATCAGATACAAACAAGGGTTTTGCTCTTTCCTTTTTGGACAGAGGTTTCTGATATTTCCCGGTTTTGAAGTTAGAAACCTGTTAGGAGAAGCCTTTTCTTGTGATTTTTCAGCCCTTCCTGTCCCTGCTGAAGCCAGGAGCTGCAGAGGTACGTGAAGAAGTATTTGGAGAAAGACTTTACCAAGCATTTTCCAACATCAAAAAATAGCTTTGGAACAGGGGGACCTTTGGATCAGCTTTGGGTGAAGGTTTGGGTTGGTTCGTATGTTATCTCTTGTCCATGATGGTAATTATCACTTCCAACTTGAAAAGAACCAGCTAACAGATTGCCCTGCATTACCGAGGAAGAGGAAATTTAATTAAGCAGTTACTAATTACATCGTAATCTTGAACAACAAATTAGTATTACGATGATTCTGATCGGCAACTCTGACATTGCTAAATCCCCAAAAGTGTCTGAGATGCACTTCAGCTAAGACATAGGATGTTAACTTGATGCTTTCTGAAAAGGCAGAGCCAGTGTTAGACCCTGAAAGAGGCAGAGGGCAAACAAAGCAGCTACATCAGATTTCTAATGCTATCCAGAATGCAGAGGTTTTCTTTAAAAACAACAAGGAGTCTGATGGCACCTTAAAGACTAATAGATTTATTTGGGCATAAGCTTTCATGGGTGAAAACCTCAGATGCATCTGAAGAAGTGAGGTTTTCACCCACGAAAGCTTATGCCCAAATAAATCTGTTAGTCTTTAAGGTGCCACCAGACTTC
The DNA here is from genome assembly GCF_013100865.1 of Trachemys scripta elegans. NCBI lineage: Eukaryota > Metazoa > Chordata > Testudines > Emydidae > Trachemys > Trachemys scripta. The sequence continues at coordinate 40,142,440 of NC_048301.1, forward strand.
TTGTTGTTTTTGTAGATACAGACTAACACGGCTACCCCCTGATATTTGAGGGTTTTTTTGACTTGCTGCTATCCAGGCCCCTAAGAGCACCCCACTTTCATCAAAGACTAGTTCTTTGCACTCTGTGCTCCAGAGGAACTGATCTTCATAGATGTAAGACGACCTATGAGATCATCCAGTCCCTCTTGATGACAATGCAGGATTGGTGCCCATAGTGCATTTCCCAGCCTTTTGTTGAGTCTAGTTTTAAAGTTCTCAGAAGATGGAGCTTCCACTTTGAGTCATCCAACTGCTGGCTTCCCACTCCCCTCAAGTTATCAACTGATCTCCCCACCTCCTGGGAGGAGGTCCCCACTCAGTGTTTCTGCCTCTCTGTGTTTTCTCTCTGCTGGGCCCTCAGAGACTGACCAAGCATGAGCAAAACCCGATTCCCCAAACCTGAGCTCAGGCAAGAGTTTTCCCCCAAACCACATAAGCAAGGAAGTTTAACAAGGACAGATGAATACACATGGATAAATTAAGAACTGATGCAAACCTTCTAGCAAAACTCAAACTCGCCAGAGGTTTGAGAATATAGTGGCAGGTCAGATTTGTTGTCTTCCCTCTCCACGTCTTTTTTTCATGTTTACAGCTGTTGCTGCTGAATTTGGCCTGCATATGTCCCTGGAGACAGTGCCCCTAGCTGCAGCCTGGCTTTGGCCCAAGAGGTTGAGTTAGGCATCCAGACTTTTGGGTACTTCTCTGAATATAACTTTTGAACATTTTGAAGTTCAACTACCATGAGTGAAGTCCCCCTCCCCCGCAAATCACAAACAATTATGGGAGCCCACTGACCTGCTAAGTAGGGGTCTGCCCAGGCTGGATTAAGGGATAGGCATTATAAGTCCACATTGAGGTCCCCCACTCCCAGAGGCACATGTTTGCAATAGAATCTAAGCCCTCATTTTAAAGAAGTCTCCATCCCTCATGGTTGGGGAGAAACACTTGAAAACGAAGAAGTTAACCCTTTTTACCCTGATAAAGAGCAGGTTGCTAGGGCAGGGAAGGCAGAGGTTATTAGTGCAACAGCATGGCAGAAGCTCACACTGGAGCAACCTGACCATATGGGGCCTTGTGTATGTTAGAAGAAATAAACCATTTTAAAAAGTATTCCCCATATTTTAAAAAAAGAGTATTCCAGTACTTACAGGGGCTAGAGACCACCAGCAGATTTTTCTGTGGGATATTGTTTGCGGCTGCTGCTGTAAAACCCTGTAATATGTGGAGGCAGCATGGTCTAGTAGTGGATTGAGCCTGAGACCAATGGACTGCTGAATTCTAACAGCTCTGCCACTGACACCCTCTGTTGTCATAGGCAAGTCACTTCACCTCTCTATACCTCAGTTTCCCCTGGGGTGTACAGCTGGTCAGTGGTGTTTGTACAGTGAACATAAGAACGGCCATATTGGGTCAGACCAATAGTCTATCTAACCCAGTATCCTGTCTTCCCACAGTGGCCAATGACAGGTGCTTTGAAGGGAATGAACAAAACAGGCTGATCCACTCCCAGCTTCCCGCAATCAGAGGCTACGGACACCCAGCACATGGGATTGCATCCCAGAGCATCTTAGCTAATAGCCATTGATAGACCTAGCCTTCATTAACTTATCTAATTCTCTTTTTGACCCAGTTATACTTTTGGCCTTCACAACATCCCCTGGCAAGTTCTACAAGTTGACTGTGCGTTGTGTGAAGAACTTCCTGTTGTTTGTTTTAAATCTGCTGCCTATTAATTTCATTGAGTGTCCCCTAGTTCTTGTGTTATGTGAAGGAGTAACAACATTTCCTTATTCACTTTCTCCACACCATTCATGATTTTTTAGACCTCTGTCATAGCCTCCCTTAGCCGTCTCTTTTCCAAGCTGAAAAGTCCCAGTCTTTTAAATCTCTCTTTACAAAGAAGCTGTTCCGTACCCTTAATCATTTTTGTTGCCCTTCTCTGTACCTTTTCCATTTCTAAGATACGTTTTTTGAGATGGGGTGGCCAGAACTGCACGCAGTATTCAAGGTGTGGGCATACCATAGATTTATATAGTGGCATTATGATATGTTCTATCTTGTTATCTATCCTTTTCCTAATGGTTCCTAACATCCTGTTAGTTTTTTTGACTGCCACTGCACACTGAGCAGATATTTTCAGAGAGTGAATCCAAGATCACTTTCTTGAATGGTTACAGCTAATTTAGACCCCATCATTTTGTATGTGTAGTTGGGATTATGTTTTCCAATGCACGTTACTCTGCATATATCAACACTGAATTTCATCTGCCATTTTTTTGCCCAGTCATCCAATTTTGTGAGATCCCTTTGTAACTCTTCAGAGTCTGCTTTGGATTTAACTATCATGAGTAATTTTGTGTCATCTGCAAATTTTGCAACCTCCCTTTTTTCCAGGTCATTTATGAATAAGTTGAACAGCACTGGTGCCAGTACATTTCCCTGGGGGATACCACATTTACCTCTCTACATTCTGAAAACTGACATTTATTCCTACCCTTTGTTTCCTATCTTTTAACCAGTTACTGAGCCATGAGAGGACCTTCCCTCTTATCCTATGACTGTTTGCTTTGCTTAAGAGCTCTGGTGATGGACCTTGTCAAAGGCTTTCTAAACTCCAGGTACACTGTATCCACAGGATTACCCTTGACCACATATTGTTTTCCTTTATAAAAGCCATGTTGACTCTTCCCTAACAAATCATGTTCATCTATATGTCTGCTAACTATAGTAAAGAACAGAATTTCAATCAATTTGCCTGGTACTGAAGTTAGGCTTACCAGCCTGTAATTGCCAGATCACCTCTGGAGTCTTTTTTAAAAATCAGCGTCACATTAGCTATCCTCCAGTCATCTGGTACAGAACCTGATTTAAGTGATAGGTTACATACCACCTTTAGTAGTTCTGCAATTTCATATTTGAGTTCCTTCAGAACTCTTGGGTGAATACCATCTGGCCCTGGTGACTTATTACTGTTTAATTGATCAGTTTGTTCCAAAGCCTCCTCTATTGACTCCTTAGTCTGGGACACTGAAATGATAAAGTGCCTAGTACTATACTTTGTATTATTTTTAATAAGATGGTGGCAGTTTATGTTTCTGTCATATACTTTCAAAACAAACACCCTCTCAGGTCCCAGACATTCTTCACATCACTTTCTGCTCTGGCCTAGGCACCTTTCCAGCCTGCGTGTGTAAAGGGTAATGGATTCTGAGATCAGCTACAGAACCTGCTTCTTGCAGTCCTGCACTCAGGAGGCACTCCTTGTAATTCTCACTAATGAAGCATTTAAAAAGTGCAGAAGATGCAGGCTGATAGCTGCTTAGCACCAGGGGCTTGTAAGTGATGGAGCTCCTGGCCTGAAGAGACAAACGTATGGCACAACAGAGGGGCAGGACAGACTGATCTCCTACACAGTTTCTGCTCTACCTTGTAAATCGGGCTGCCAATGGATTCTCCAGTGAAGGCTGTCATGGAGGGGGTTACAACCTGTCTAGCTGTCAGCTGCCATGCTCATGTTTTTGAATGCTGTGATCAACATCTGTGGTGAAATGAAGGTAACACTCATCCAGGACTAGTGGGGCTCTTCGGCATTTATTTTAGAAACAGTGTGTGTGCTGCCCCCACGTGCATCTCCTGCCTCACCTCTCCCACTTTACCCTTTCCCTGACAATAATCCCCCCCAAAACACATTCAGACACCTTCCCCTCCCCAAATTCCTCCCACTAAAGACCCCAAGACAAAGTTTACAGGCAGGGTCCCAACACAGTATTCATTCAACAACATGGTCCTTTCAATGAGCGGTTGCTGTAGGAGAAAAGGAGCCACCATCAAGGACGCGGTGAGCAGCTTCAACGCAAAATGACTGGAAAAAGCAGTGGGGTGATGCCCAGGACTGAGTTCTGGATAAGAAGTGGGTGAAGGGGATGTGGGGTAAAGAGACATAACAAAGTGGGTGTAGGCCCCACACGGCTGTCCAGATAGATTCCCCAGTAAGCTATACTTTCACTCATTGTCACAATCTCTCTCCGTCTCTCTTCCTCTTCACTGTAAATTACCCTCTAGCCCTTCTACATGTTTAACCTCTTTTCCCCACACAAATAACAAAACAGAGAAAAACCCAAATTCCTGGAGCTCAGAGCCAACCGTGCATTTGAAACATATCAATACAGTAAACTCAGCGCCAGGACCAAGCTCTTGTGAACTCCAGTTCCTTCTTGAGGATCCTTCTAACCCAGGCAGTAAATCTCTCACCCTACCCTCACACAACCTGCCAGGGTGAAACTTACTGTGGCAATGGCTCTGCCCACCCGAACAGCTCCAAAATCATTGGGATCCAGGTACTTGCTGCTGTATAGGTAGAAACCAGAGCTGGCTGCTGCCAGAGAGACAAGTTTCAAGGCCCTTCTGGCCATGCTGGCGACCACTGCAGAGATACAAAACAGGAACCATCACCACTTGAGTGGAAGAAGGGAGTACATGAGGAACAATTCAGGCCAGCCTTGGCCCAAAATTCAAAGTCATCCAAGTGCTTCCTTCCAGAACTCATTTTTCAGGTTGATCAGCTGTCAAGTGAGCATGTGAAGGTCTGTTAGAGCAGAGGACTCTATTAGAACAGGCCTCATGGTTTCTATCTCTTGCTATGAGAGGAGAGTGTGGTCTAGTGCTTAGAGCAGGGGCCGTGGGAAACAAATCTTCCAAGTTTTAATCCCTGCTCTGCCACTGACTCAACACTAATGCTGTACTTTAGTTTCATAGTGATCAGTAGGCAGGTGCACAAGGAGCTCCGTTCCAAGCTCGTTATTATATTACAATAGTTGTCTAGTGCCTAGAGGCCACAAATCAAAGATCAGGGCTCCATTGTGCTAGACACTGTACATACACATAATGAAAAGATCGTCCCTAGCCCTAAAGGGTTTACAATCTAAGTATAAAACAAGAGACAACGGGAGCATAAAACAAACAGCAGGAGCACAAGGTAACAGTGAGTCAGTTATGATTAGTGTAATAAGCAGCAGTCACAGCACACCAGCTGCCTAGCCATTATCATGAGTTTTGTAGGCTTTAGTAGGTTTTAAAAGGGGATTTAAAGGAGGATAGTTACAGATTTTTACAGGGAGCTCCTCCCATGGTAGGAAGCACAAAGATGCCTGTTGGAAAATGTTCCAAATGGACAGGCAAGGCTGTCATTATTGATTGCGTGGAGGGGTGGAGGTCAATGTCTTAACAGATGGTAGGGTAGAGACATGCCATGAAGTGCCTTAAAGTCAAAACAAGTAGTTTGTGCTTAATGCCGTGGAAAAGGGGAGCTAGTGGAAGGAGGCAAAGAAGGGGGTGACCTGGTCAAAGCGACAAGCCAGGAAGATACCTGCCTTCTCATCATTTATGATCCCGCCTGAGGCAGTATGGTCCAATAGTTAGAATCTGAGACTGGTAGTCGTGATACCAGAGTCCTAGTCCTCGTTTTGCCTTTAGCTCAACGTATGATCTTGGGCAAACCTCTTAACTTCTCCCTCTCGGTTTCCCTATAAAATGGGGGAAACAATAATATACCTGTTTCCCTACTTTAAAGGGCTGTATTAACTACTTATGTTTGTAAAGTGCTTTGAACATGTACTGTATAAGTGCTATTATTATTAATTTAGGCATTTCAGGGTTGGGAAGTTTTGTTTTAATGCTAGGCTCTAACTAGATTTCCTCCCCCTCCCCAAAGGATTTCATGATGTGTTAGAAACTCTTTAACATTCTCTCTTACCTCTAACATGGTCCTTCCCTGCTTTATTAAATGTCACTTTTGATTATTCAAACCTGGAAAGTGTTTACAAATCCACTTTACTTTTTTCCCCTCATTCCATTGATGAAGTTTTTCTTTTTATATTTCATTTATCTTTGGCAATGGAATTAGGAGGGTCAGTTTCATTTTCTGTTTCTAATCAATTTCACTCCAGTTAAGAAAGCCTAAGGCTGCTGGTTTAGATATCCAGCAATTAAATGAAAGAAATTATCCACATTTCTTTTTTACTTCTGTCACAGATCACAGATCCTTGCACCTAGTTACAATCGCTTGTGAGTGCGCTCTTCCTAATAGCAGGCCTTGGGGCTCTACTTCACTCAAAGGGGAGTCCTATGACTATCACTCTTAGACTGGATCCCAGACTTCAGCATCCCTGTTTCACAGAGGAGCTCCTTCAGAAGAGTCAGTTTAGCTTGGTTCCCGCATGAATCGGGAACTTGGAAACTTTGGCCTGGATACACAAAGCAATCTAGGAGTTGCAATGTTGAACATCACAGAGCCTAACTTTCAGGTACCTAGAAAAAAGTCACAGAACAACCCTGCAATCCACAAAGCCCGAGTTAGGCATGTAGGCTTCCTGTATAATGAATGGGGAAAGTTAGATGCCTTAGAATTAAATTCATAAAAGCAAGCATGCTAGGCGGGGAGCCATCTGAACTAGCCAATGGGAGATGCTGACAACGGAGGTGTGTGCTAAGCCCTGTTCCTCTCACACAGTTAGGCACTTATCTCTGTGATCCATGAACCTGGAGACAGGTGGTTAGGCACCTAAATGGTTTCTTGAGGGATGAGTTAGGCACCTTCCTTGCTCCACACAGAACAGCCAAAGGAGGTGGCAGGGGAAGAGAGAGAAAGACAGAGGGGGGAAAATCAAATCCCAGCTGAGTGCTTGGTAAATTGTTCCATTGGTTAATTACTCTCACTGGGCTGGTCCACACTAACCCCCCAGTTCGAACTAAGATACGCAACTTCAGCTACGTGAATAACATAGCTGAAGTCGAAGTATCTTAATTCGAACTATAAGGTACTTACCGCGGGTCCACACGCGGCAGGCAGGCGCCCCCGTCAATTCTGCATACTCCTCTCGCGGAGCAGGAGTACCGGTGTCGACGGAGAGCACTTCCGGGATCGATTTATCGCATCTAGACAAGATGCGATAAATCGATCTCAGAAGAGCGATTGCTTACCGCCGAACCCGGAGGTAAGTATAGACGTACCCACTGTTAAAGATTTATGCCCTATCTCCAAACTGAATTTCCCTAGCTTCAACTTCCAGCCATTGGATTGTGTGACACCTTTCTCGGCTCATTATTAAATATTTCTTCCCCATGCAGTAACTTACAGACTGTAATCAAGTTATCCCCTTAACCTTCTCTTTGTTCCACTAAACAGACTGAGTTCTTGAGTCATGTTTTCTAATCCTTTCATCCTTCTGGTGGTTCATCTCTGAACCATCTCCAATTTATCAACATTCTTCTTCAATTGTGGACACCAGAACTGGACACAGTATTCCAGCAGCAGCCATGCCAGCACCACATACAGAGGTAAAACAACTCTCCACTCCTACTCAAGCTTCCCCTGTTTATGCATCCAAGGATTGTATCAGCCCTTTTGGCCACAGCATAGCATTGGGACCTCATGTTCAGCTGATTATCCACCACCACACCCAAATCTTTTTCACAGTCACTGCTTCTCAGGATAGAGTCCTCCATTCTGTAAGTATGGCCTACATTCTTTGTCCCTAGATGTATGTATATACACATTTAGCTATATTAAAATGCATATTGTTTGTTTGCATTGAGCTTACCAAGCAATCCAAATCACTCTGTATTAGTGACTTGTTCTCACCAAAGTATGCAACTGTGGTCACCAGGCACAAACAATGGAGCACATCATATCTAAGTGTCCCCTTCGTCCTTTTGCTGGGGGCCTAAAGGACATTCACCAGGGCAATGTGCTGGCTATCAAATCTAGATATAAATTTGTAGTCATTGCTACCTACCCAAGCCATACAAAAAAAGACAACCACCTGTCCTCTTCATTATTTATCACTCCCTCAATTTTTGCGTCATCCGCAAACTTTATCAATGATGATCTTATGTTTTCTTCCAGGTAAAAATGTTAAACAGTACAAGGCCAAGAACAGATCTCTGCAGGACCACCCACTCAATGATGGTTTCCATTTACAATTACATTTTGAGACATATCAGCTAGCCAGTTTTTAATCCATTTAATGTGTGTCATGCTAATTTTACATTGTTCTAGTTTTTTAATCAAAATGCTGCACGGTACCATATCAAACACCTTATGGAAGTCTTAGTGTTGATGTAATATACTATTACCTTTATCAACCAAATTTATAACACCCTCAAAAATAAAAGATATCAAGTTAGTTTAACAGGATCTATTTCCCATAAATGCACGTGGCTTGGCATTCATTACACTATCCTCCTTTAATTCTTTATTAATCGAGCTCCATAGCGGCCACGCCATTATCTTGCCCAGGACCTCCACCCAGGGCCAGATTCTGCATGGGACCAGATCCGATAGGCTACCTTTAAGCATGCCTCCTAGATCAAGCCCCGCACATGAGTTAGGCATTCATCTGCCTATCTTCCCCCAATTTGTGGACCATTCTGGGGCTTAGGCAGGAGATAGGCATCAGGCTGCCTAGAGGGAGGCAGCAGTGTACATGCTCAGAGACAGCAACTTAGGTGCCTAGGGAACTTTCACCCTGAAAACTTAGGTGACAACACCTACAGCATTTCACAGGAGTTTTGTGGATTACAGTGGAGCCTAAACTGGGATTTAAATACCTAAATCCGGGATTTAGGTGCCTAAATCCCTTTGTATATTGGGGTCTTTGTAAATAGCAGGGAACACTTCATCCTTTTCAATACAAAGCATTATCGGTCAACAAAAACGGGTTAAAACAATAAAGGCCTACACAGCATGAATCTTACTTAACCTTCCTTCTTTGCAAGTTTTAGGTAACTGCCACCCAGCCAATATGCCCTTGAAGACAGGCCCTCACATTCTCTCAGCATTTCCTTATCAAAGCCCATCCAGTGTACCTTTGATCGTAGGTTCAGGCCAGGTAAAAATAAACTTGCAAGCCTGGTTGGAGCCAAGCAGGTGGGCATTTCCCAATTAATGATTCCCCCAGGATTCCCTTAAGGACCCTTGGTATTCTCTTTAGAAGCATCTTTATCTCTGCCATTGTTTCATCACCTGTTTGCTTCTCCTTAAAACAATCTCCTTTGATTTAACTTATTGCAGTCAAGCAGAATAATATCAAACAGATAAACTGAGACATATACACTTTTCATAGAAATATTATAGAAATGCCCCATGCTCTCCACAACTTCCAAAATATTTTATGAAATAGTTTTAATTAATAACATTTCTGGTCCTATTTTTTGGTAAATTTGAAGCCTAAATTACTTGGTAGTGTCTCCTTTTAACAAAGAAAAAAACCACTTCTGTCTGTTTTTGTTTTCTTACCTTTTTTATTATTAAGAACATTTATCTGAAGACAGGGATGTAGGTCCATCTGTTCCCACATCTTATTCCCACCTGAAGCCATATTCTGCAGTTGTGACATCACTGCTATTTCCATACCCACTAATTGGAACGTCACAAGCAGAGGATGGCAACTTTAGGTGGGAAATAAACAGCAGGAGCAGCTGAGCTCTTAAACAACAAAGATCCTGTTTTCATGCTAATATCTCTTAGTAATAAAAAGGAGGGGACTAAAATAACTCCAATGTAAGATATAGAAATAGAATTGGCAGACTCAATTGTAAATCAAGGTTTTCCATAATGTGTCAGTGAGTCTTTACCACGTAAATGAGCTATTGCAAAATCCCTAGGGGTATCTTAAAGACACTGTCAGCTGTGAAATATGCCTCTCAACGTAACTGCCTTTCATTATTAAGATCTTTGCTAATGAATCACCTGCTGCTCTTCCTCTGTAGACATGAACTGGCTTCTTTGACTTTCACTTGACTTAGTCCATGATGCAGCTTAAGTACCATGTGTGTCACTTACAACCAGACTGACCCGAACTCCCATATTCAATCATTTGACTTGTGTAACTATAGATCCTGCATTGTATGTGTGAAATAACTATGAGCCTGCTTGCAATAATAAACTAAATAAATAATTAATAAAATATTTAGCATCTTCGCATTTTGTTTTGTGTTCGTTTTCTTTTCATTGAATTTCATACTAGTGAAAGTTGCTGGATTGACTTGGAGACTGACAGTCTCCAATTAGTCAGCACACAGATACTGCACAGGCAGCAAAGGCATGTTTATTCACCAAAGTGTCTGAGCCTTGCCCCAGAGAGACATCACTTCTACACATGAAGGGGGAATTAAGTCTCTGACCCCTGCAATCCTTGGTCTCTCATCTGAGATAGGCAACAAAAAAAGCCAATGACGCTGGTGAGTTTTGTTTTGTGGAAACCCCTCAGAATTAGACGGACACCCATCATCCTGTGACAATTTTCATATGGGCCATTAAACAACCACCAGATGACGACGACTTTCAGTCACTACGGACCTCAACAAGATGCAGACTGGGGACCTAGTGTTTATTCACACCATTTCAGTGTTTGCAATAATATGAGCGAAAGGACTAAATGTTAAACTTATATATGGTTTAAATTGTTTATTTGTGACTGGACTTTCAAGAGGTCCTGAGCACCTGCAGCTGCCTATGAAGCCAATGAGTCTTGAGGTGCTGAACACTTCTGAAAATCCAGCCATTGATTTGTAATCTCAACTCAATTAAACTCTGTGGGAGGGCGCAGCTTTTAGATAAGCAACATGCAGAAATGAAAACCAGAGGCTGGCACTTTATGAGGACCCCTAGATCTTCCAGCCACAATCACAGCTCCAGCAGTTACCCGCACAGCAGTGAAAAGAAAGAGTCCAGAGAATTATAAACTTCTCCGGTGCCCTACACTACCAGGGAAGGAGAACTCAGGCAACCCGGCAGTAATTAAAATGGTAAGCGCCGTGCTGTGAGGTAACCCCTATTAGCAGTCTGCTGCAGGAGTCAGGGTCTCTGTGCCACCTGCGCTTCTTGTCTGGCTTTTAGCAGGACGGCCGAAGACGACCTTTTTTCCAGCGAGTAACACGGTGGGCAACCCAGTGAAACACATGAGACAGAGGCTCTGAGACCGACCCTACAATGAGGGCGCCTGCTTCCAAACAAGTGCCAGGGAGGAGACGATAACTGAGCCGATCAGGCGGGGACGGGGGGAGAGCAGAGGTTGGTAGATGTGGGGACCTAGTGTGGTGGGGCTGGGGGCGGAGAGAAGGCGGGGCTGCTTAGGGAAGTTGGCCGTGCCGAGAGGGGCACGCGGGGCGGGTGTGAGTGGAGGACCGGGAGAACTAGGCTGGGGTAGAGGCTGTCCGGGAGGGGGTGGGGGGTAGAGGCTGTCCGGAGGGGGCAGGCGGCTGGGCCAAGGGCACTGGGGAGATGGCGGCAGAGGCTGAGCCAGGGGGACTGAGAATCGGGGGTTGGAGTCAGGGCCGGACTCGCGCCGCCCGGCGACTGTGCGTTTCGGGGGTGTTAGCCCCAGCCCGGCACCTCCGAACCGGCCGGCTCCTGATTAGTTACACAACACTCTAAATTCCACGAGGCGCAGCCCCTCCCCGCCCTTCTCCGGATGACAGTGGGGGGGCCTTCCCCTCTCTCGCTCCAGGGACCACCCTCCCCGCAGCAGCTAAAGGGGGCCGGTCCACGTACTTACCGGCTTCCCGGCACCTCGATGCTTTTACCCGGAGAAAACAGAGACCTCCTCCCCGCATATGGTACGGCCTCGCCCCCGCACGGCATGCTGGAACTTGTAGTCCTGTGCTGGTCACAACCCCGTAGGCCCCAGGATGGGGAGAGCTCTAGAGAACTACAAGCGTTGGGCCCTAGGCGAGTTCACTGAAGAGATTGGGGGGGGGGAGAGTTGTCACGTGGGCACTGTTGCTGAGCGAGGCCGGCTCGAGCACTTGTTCGTCAGCCTGGATTCTGTATGGACCAGATTCTGAATACGTTCAGGAGCAATAAACTATGAGCAGTGGAAATTTGACCGATCGCAGCTCCCACTGACCACGGTTCGCCGTTCCAGGCCAATGGGGCCTGCGGGAAGTGGCGGCCAACACATCCCTTGGCCCACCCATGCCAAAGGTTGCTGATCCCTGCCATAGATAGATGGGAATGACCCTCAATTTCAGTGCTAGTATCTATCTGAAATGTATATGTGCACCATTTACTTCTTGGGGACTTCTGTGCCAAAAAACTAAAATTTCTGAGTACAATATTTAAAAAATTCTGAATATTTTATCTGTCAAAATAGCACAATATAATCATGCCAGTTTCAGTTATTTTGGTAATTTATTTTAAAATGCTTGTCAGCAAGTATGTCTGTAACAACATACACACAAAAGATTCAGGAAATGTTTTTGGGGTTGTTTTTGATTTTTTGTTTTGTTTACATGGATTCCTTACTAGGCATATTAATACAGAACTTTGAGTACCGGTAATTCATTTAAACTACAATACAGAAACATATTTCCCCCACCCCTCAGAAGCAGTCCAAAGGCTTAGGGGAGTCAGGGATAACGGAGGAGCTGAGGGAGAGGGAAGGAGCCTGGGAGTGAACCTAGAGGGTTGTTGAGTGTGTGTGGGAGAAGTATGGAACAGGGTTGTGGGGGGGATTGTTAAGGAGTTGGGGAGCCTCCCTCATGCAGACCCTGTCTGACACCTAGCTTCTCCCATTCAGTCAGGCACATCTACCCCTGTCCCCATGTGGCCCTGCACCCCCACTCCCATTCAGCCTTGGCTCAATGCTGTCACTCCACTAGCTCCTGAGACTGTGCCCCCCACAAGCCCTTCTGAACCTTACTCTGTGACACACACACACACCCCAGCAGCCCTGTGTGCCCTGCTCTGTCCATCCCATGCCTCCTCACATGGCCCCACTTTGAGGAACACAGTCTCTTCCCCCTCCCTCTCTGCCAGCTAGCTGCCCTCTCTTCTGATGCCACATCAGCCCCTGGTGGATGAAAGGTGTAATTTCAGTGCCTCTCCACCAGAGCCTATTTTCTGCAGACAGAAGAAATATGTGGGGGACATTAATTCTGCGCATGCACAGTGGCACAGAATTCCACCAGGAGAAAACTGTGCTCATCAATAACAATGAAACTGTTAACAACAAGGGAAAGATTATCAGGAGTGAGGGGAAAAGCTTTCTCTGCAGCTGGCCTTCAGCTAACAATTTCCTTATTGTGAGAAATAAGAATGATGACAAATCTTACCATATTCAAGAGTAAATGTAAAACTAAACTCTTCACCAAAGCCTTCCCAGAACAATGATGATGATGATAAACAGAAAAACAAAATAGCCTAAATACATGCTTGGGAACAGAGAACCAAAGAAGAGAATGTTAAAATCTTGATGAGTTAGCACAATTACTGTGAGGCATTCAGATGCTATGGTATAAATATCTAGATAGATAACCACCCACTGAAACATTTAATAGATATCATTCTCCAATAAAATATTTTTTAATTGGAAACCAGTGATAATCAATTCCATTTTCCAACCAGTGTCCCTGTAATGAAGATAAGATGGACTTCAATAACAGCTGTGTAATCCATAGTGGGAAATACAAGTATTCAGGATGAAGTTGAGGAGACAGCATTTAGAACTGATCCTACCAAAAACAAAGGTGACAAATCAATGTCAAGCAAAGATGTAAAAAAGCAGAATGAGACAAAAGAGGCCTTGATAATACAGTCCACATCTCTCAGAGATATTGTTTCAGGCTGTGTGCAGATTCAGGCAAACATCACTACATTGGCTGTACTCAGATCATATTTTCAAGGTTTCTTTTGCAGCTAAGAGAAGTAGAAACTTTTTCTTACATGAAATCTTAGATTCTGAAGCACAAAGTCTCAGCCTCCCGAAAAACCATACTGAAGCAAACTAGCCCAATTCAACTCCTATACCCAAGTAAGATTCCCGCTGGCCATCTTCTTTCCTAGATATGTTATTCTCAGGGTGAATATCATTTTCTCTAAGCTTCTGTGAGCAACTGTCAAGCAGGTGGCCCAGAAAACCTTCCTCTTGGGATCCCTGGTGGCAGGGCCGGCGCTTCCACTAGGCGACCTAGGCGGTTGCCTAGGGTGGCAGGATTTGGGGGGCGGCATTTTGCCGCCCTTGGCAGAAATTCGGCGGCCGGGGGGTCCTTCCGCTCAGGGTCTTCGGCGGAAATTCGGCGGCAGGTCCTTCACTCGCTCCGGGACCCGCCGCCAAAGTGCCCCGAAGACGCGGAGCGGAAGGACCCCCGCTGCCGAATTCTCAGAGGAGGAGCGCTGCCGCCTAGGGCTGCAAAAGCCCTGGCGCCGCTCCTGCCTGGTGGACAACAGACAATATACTGTTCATTTTCCTTAATGTTCAAAATATGATCAAGACTATATCTTGATTCTTGGACTCCTGTTACGCTCAGTCCCAATCTCTTTCTCAGTGTCCACGTCTACCCCCACACACACACATACACACACACACACACACACAAATAAATACGTGAGTGCAGTGAGGATTAATGGTGGAACATTGTCCCTGAGAAATTAAACACCACAGTCAGGAATGGCAGAGTTAAGGTTGATTGCTCTGATTGGTGTGAGTACAGAGGGCAGTTTTTGAGCTGAAAGGGGAGTGAGTGAGGCATCCCAGCATGGTGTTAGCCTAGCCTCTCTCTTCATTATATTTATAATAATGTTGACAAAGGTGAGCCCCGCAAGTTGGCAAGTGGTGTTAATATGGGACACAGAGCAAACAATGAGAAGAGAGATTTGGATCATGTAGGTAACTGTGAAAATAGGAGGGAAATTAGTGCAGACCAAATGTAAAATAATTAGTCAGCGTCACAATAGGAGACAATCCAGCGAATATGAGCTAAAGGTCTGCTACTACTGCTATTAGTGACTGGGAGTTTTGCCATTGGTTTTAGTGCAAACAAGATCATGACCTCAACTGAGCTCATTCCAGATCATTGATCAGGAATAGATTTTGGGGGTAACAACTGGGAAATCATTAATGCTACCAGCCTAGTGCTGCAGTAAAGAAGGCAACTCCCTACCCTCCGTCACCCTCCCGTCACAACTCCCTGCTGCTATACAAGATGCTAAACAGTAGCAGCCCTGACTACCAATCTTTCGCTCTAATCGTTAGATCAGTAGCCTTGGCACTGTTCCCATCAGAAGGGGTGGGGCATGTCAGCATCTGATTTCTATTGGTCTTCCCTCCAGAAACTAGGTGATATTACTTCAAAATAATCCTATTCTTACAGCACCCAGTTAAACAGCCTGAAGCTGGGACTGTGAGGGAGAAAGAACAAGACTTTTGTACCATAATGTCATGTGCCCAAGTGCACTAGGTAATTATGCAACCAAAGCTAAACCATTCTATATTTAGAATAAGCACCTAGTTAGAGTGGTCAGAGCCCTTTTGTGTGAGCCTACGCTGGGGTACACAAGAAAGAGCTTGTAAAAAGCAACAGAGGGTCCTGTGGCACCTTTGAGACTAACAGAAGTACTGGGAGCATAAGCTTTCGTGGGTAAGAACCTCACTTCTTCAGATGCAAGTAATGGAAATCTCCAGAGGCAGGTATATATCAGTGTGGAGATAACGAGGTTAGTTCAATCAGGGAGGGTGAGGTGCTCTGCTAGCAGTTGAGGTGTGAACACCAAG
>NC_048301.1:40167826-40246467 GCF_013100865.1 Trachemys scripta elegans
CCCCCCCGCCCCAACTCTGCCCCTTCCCCAAAGTCTCAGCCCCCTCCCCTGCTTCCCGTGAACATTTGATTCGCGGGAAGCAGGGGAGGGGGCGGAGTTGGGGCCGGGACTTTGGGGAAGGGGTGGAGTTGGGGCGGGGGCGGGGCCCCATGGAGTGTCCTCTTTTTGAACACTCAATATAGTAACCCAATGCAACTGTAAAAATTATAAACAAAATGGTATTTTTCAATTCACCTCATACAAGTAATGTAGTGCAATCTCTTTATTGTGAAAGTGTAATTTACAAATGTAGATTTTTTTTTGTTACATAACTTCACTCAAAAACAAAACAATGTAAAACTTTAGAGCGTACAAATCCACACAGTCCTACTTCTTGTTCAGCCAGCCAATCACTAAGACAAAAAGTTTGTTTACATTTACAGGAGATAATGCTGCCTGCTTCTTATTTACAATGTCACCTGAAAGTGAGAACAGATGTTTGCATGGCACTTTTGTAGCCAGCGTTGCAAGGTATTTATGTGCCAGATATACTAAACATTTGTATGCCCCTTCATGCTTCGGCCACCATTCCAGACTCCTTTGGAACACAGATAACTCCCAGCCCTCCTATGGCCTGGAGAAGAGAGAGACTACAACTCCCACAAGCGTTCAACCTGCTCACGTGCATTAGAAACATGTTGAAGAAGTGGGTTTTTTACCTATGAAAGCCTATGCCCAAATAAATCTGTTAGTCTTTAAGGTGCCACCAGGCTCCTCGTTGTTCACCTAGTCTAGAGGCAGGCTTGTGAGGAAGACTACAACTCCCATAAGACATCTCGGTCAGACGTCTGCGTAGTGTAGCATGTGATCTTCCCGCTGAGAAAAGGTAAGAGAGAGACTACAACTCCCAGATGCTTTTGATGTCCGCGCTTGCGCACTTGCGATCTTCCTCCGTGCGGCCCCTGGCCAGGGCTCCCGAGGCCCGATCCGAGTGAGAAGAGGAAGATGGCGCTCACCAGGTTGGTGGGGCTGGTCTCCGCTTGGGGTCGGATTCCCTCCGTCCTGCTCACGGCCCAATCCACTTACACCCCGCAGGGTCCGGGTCCTGGCGAGCCCTGTTCTGGGTGCGAGGTGGCTCCTGTCCCCGCCCCCGCCGAGGGACAAACCGCGCTGGCGGCGCCTAGGCCGCACCGAGCCGGGGCCTTTCCCGATCGCCCCGCCGCGGGCCCCGCCGCCAGGGGGACAGGGCCGGAGAGACGGGGCGGGGACCGGACACCTCCCACCGGCCTGCGTCCCGGATCGGCCAGCGGCTGAGCATTGGGGCTGGGGGAGGGTAGGAGCTGCCAGCTCGCAGGGCGGCGCTGCGGGAGGCAGTGTGCACCCCGGGTCGGGAGGTCTGTGGCCACCCTTCGGGCCTGTACAACGGGGGCCCTGGAGAGGGAGTTAAGGACGGGACCCTTCTTCCAGAATGTTCAGCGAGCTCTCTGGAGCTGAAAGAGTTAATTTCCCCTCCTCACCCCCCGTGTGGAGATAGCGGATCCCTAGGGTGTGATGCCTTCTCCGAGGGGCTACGCAGCCACTCCTGCGTGGAGACCGGGGCATAGGGAGCCTGAGGTCTGATGCAGCGTTGTCCAGAACATCCCTGTGCACGGGGGTTGCACATAACGTTCTGGATATAGGCAGACACCCGTGGGCTGGGATGATAGATTCCTATCACGTGCACAGCTCCATCTAGGTCCTAGGGCAGGCTACTTAGGCTACATCTACAGTACGGGGGGGGCTGATTTAAGATACGCAAATTCAGCTATGCGAATAGTGTAGCTGAATTCGACGTATCGCAGCCGACTTACCCCGCTGTAGGGACGGCGGCAAAATCGACCTCTGCGGCTTCCCGTCAACGGCGCTTACTCCCACCTCCACTGGTGGAGTAAGAGCGTCGATTCGGGGATCGATTGTTGGGACGCGATAAATCGATCCCCGAGAGGTCGATTTCTACCCGCCGATTCAGGCAGGTAGTGTAGACCCAGCCTTAGGGAAGTTGAAAGATCAAGTGTCATTTCTCTGTCTAGCTTAAGGCATATCTCTTTTTGTGTTTACTCTGACATATAAACCTTTTGGCAGCCAAACGTTTCCTTAAGGACATGTAAAGAGGGGCAGCCTGGTACTCAGGAGGGGGTGCAGAGTGAGCTGAAACGTGGGAAGCTAAAAGTTTGGAATTTTAACTGAGTCCTTTGTTCTTGGCCAGTGGGAACAAGAGGTGCACACTTTCTCCAGAGCCCCTCCCCGGAGAAAGGAACATCTTGTATAGCTTGGGTACTTAGTCCAAATCTTAGTGAGAATGAGGTATATTATTGTGTCTATTTGTGGCTGTTTGTGAGACAGTCACTAAGAATTGGAGGAAATTTTCTTTTTCACTTTGACAGAATGGTAGAAAACATACTTACTTGGAGAGATCTGCGCTCTGTTCTGTAAGAGTCATACTGCTCTGTTGAGAAAGAAAAGGCAGACCTGGCTCCTGCTGTGCTTTGGTTCAAACAGGGGTTGGAAATGCGTATTAATTAATTATGTCCAGTCTAAAGAGGTGGAGAAAGAGTGCCACCTTCAACATTTCAACTCAGTAGCAGCTGTGGCCCAGTGGAAACGTCCTGCACTCAACTGTTAAATGTTATAAATCATTTCTGATCCAACACAAATCAGTGGCAAAGGTTAACAGTCCCTTGAAATAGTCTAATAACAGACTCAAATATTGCATTTGATCTCAGTTGTGTTGAGTGGGTGAGGCTGTCAAAGTTAACATCCTTTTCTTTTTGTTTGTACAGTTTTTTACCAGCCCCAACTCAGCTGTCTCAGGACCAGCTAGAGTTAGAAGAAAGGGCAAGATCTCAGAGGTCAAGACAGACTGCACTGGTGTCATCGCGCAGGGAACCTCCCCCATATGGTTATCGGAAAGGATGGATACCACGAATGCTAGAGGTAAATATTTGAATTCACACTCTGGTGATAGCTCTCATTTATTATTGATGTATTTTTTATTTTTAAAAGGATAGATTAATCTGAGCACTTGAATATAGCACAGAAAATTGTGTAGCGCCCCACCATATGAGAAATTGACTGGTTATGTCCACCAGTCCAGGTGGAAATATTCTGGGTTTGTTTTTGTTTTACAGTATTACTATTTACCATAGAAACTTTCTAGCTATATTGTACATTACCTTCCCTGTTGAGAATATTATAAAGTGAAAGCAAGCAGCCCTTGAGATCATGGCCTTCTGAACACATGCCTATTTTCATTTTCCTGATTTGTTAAATACACAGTTCAGATTAAAGTTTTCTACGCATGATTACAGTTGGACAGCTAAAAACAGTTGCATCAGAGAACAAACTCATGGTTACAGTGTTTTCCTAAGTGACAGATTATCTTACTCTCCTGTGGTTGTAGAAAGCATTGGCATTTGTCAGACATTCAGTGTTAAATATATAACTGCCAAAAGCAACTTGAGATAATGATGCGTGTTCTTAGTCTTGACCCTGAACTTGGTTAATCTCATTTCAGCTGCAAATGCTGACAAGCTGGGAGTGAGAAACAAGTGTTTTTGAGAAATTGCACCAAGACACTTTGTATTTTGACCCAGAAATTCCTTGCAGTGATTTAAAATTACATTTGGCATGAGGTCTGAGACTTGGTGTGGTTAGTCCTAACCCAGTGTTAACAACAACAACACTTCTGGGACAAGGGACCAGTGACTCTGCTGAAGTGTTAATATTTTGCAAACCACCAGGACTAGAAAAGGATATCTTATATATCAATTCCTGCTTTCCACTAATATACAATATTCTTTTTTAGTTTCAATGTCTGATGAGATATCAGATCTTAAAATGTCCACATTTCAATTAATTCTTCTCCCTACTGCATTTTAATTAGCGAAATTAATATTTTAGTAGTCACTGCCTCAAACTGCTAAAGATAGAAATGTCTTTTTAAAATTGGGTGTCATGGCTTTCAAATAGCATCCAGCCTCACTTCCAAACACGAGCAGTACATGAGCTGATAAGTATGTGGGAAGGACTGTTACAAGTATCTGTCCAGTTGGTAGATCAGTACAAGTGTCTTTAAGAGCAGTAAACTGTTCCAAGCATGATCTTGGCCCAGAGAACAAAAACAAAGTTTAAAAATCAGTCTCTAACATAACAAGAGTACTATGAAAAGGAATCTCATTTGGGTTTATTGACCAATGACTAGCTTTTGGTCTGGTTAGGGTATGAAGACTATTTAATTCTGTAACTAGGATCTTGGAATGTGACACTTGAATGAAAGAGCCTTGGTAACTCAAATCAGATTGTTCTTAGCGTGTATGGAGCACTAATCCTAGATGTATCTCAACTGTTACGGATTCAAAATGGTCTGGTTTGAGAGGCCTGTCTCCTTCAGCTCATTAAATACTGAGTGAAAGGGCAGGTAAGAACTCTTGAAGCATGGGGGCCTGGAATTCCTATCAAAGTGCCAGCGTGTTGGAGTCTAGCATACCTACCATTTTGAATGTGTGAGCTACAGGTTTTGTGAAAAGAATGTTCCATCGTTAAAGCAACAAATAAGCTGCTAAAAAATGTCCACTGCTAATTGTGCTGTGAAAAGTGACAAATACCAAATATAGCTTAGCAGCAGAAAACTGTCACTCTTGTAACATTAGTAGTTTGCAGTTGCTTTATTGTAATAGTAAAATACTTGAAGTTCAAACTCCTTGATTCATGTATGAATCTAATTCTGTGATTATTATTTGTATTGTGGTAGTGTCTGACATATTCCAGTCAGGGATAGGAGCCCTTGTTTGGTGCAACCAATAATTCTGGACATTGACCGAAGGAAAATGAATGCATCTCTCTTCTATTTTAAGAATTCTGAATTCTGCTGCCCACTGAAAGAATACACTGTGGTATAGTCTGGTTGTTGCACTCTGGGAACAAGGCCATTGTGCTGGAACCAAAGCACTCCCTGCTCCCATTCCTTGCTGAAAAATACTGGCAAATCTCATGCTTGGTTTCATGCCAGGTTTCATTTATTGCTCACTTCTATTTCCTTTCTGTGCAGGATTTTGGAGATGGAGGTGCTTTCCCAGAAATCCATGTGGCCCAATACCCATTGGATATGGGCCGAAAGAAGAAAATGTCCAATGCTTTGGCCGTTCAAGTGGATGCAGAAGGAAAAATAAAATACGACGCTATAGCTCGACAGGGACAGTCAAAGGACAAGGTAATACACTCTTACAATAGGTGTGCATGTGTCTGGAAGCCTTAAACAAATTGGGTTAAACATGTTTGTTCTAACAAACTGTCACCATTTTGACATTGGAAATCTAGATGGTCACTTTTAAGCATTGACGTTTTTTGTTAAAAGATTAGGAGGTGAGGTAAGATCAGTCAGATATGAATGGCACGATTGTGAGGATAAGGTGACCCAGAGCTACTTGAGTCTTTCTATTTTGAAACTGTGATAATAACTTTGATCTTACAGAGGTTAGGTAATGTGGGTGAAAGTAAAGAAAGCAAGGCATGAGGGTCAGCTTGTCAGAGTCAGCCTTCCATCAGACTTCTGTAATTCATGATCAAATTAGGGGTCTCTTTTTGGCTATGAAATGCAGGCAGTAAAATAGCACAAGCACAACTTCCAGAAAAATGGACCCTATGTGCTTTTATTGTAACTGTCATGCTATCTGGAGTGACTCATGACCATGAGTATCTACCTCAGGGCAGATTGTCAAAAATAGGACAGACACCCCAAACTGGTGGAATGTTTTGTAATTAGATTTCACCAACCCAGTATCAGATGTGAACTCCTGTATCACTATACAGTCTTTCTGTGAGTCACAGACTGTCCCCTTAGGCTCTCTAGTCTATCTTGCCACTCAGGCAAGCTGGACTTAGTGATAAATGGTCACTTACACCAAAATCAAAAAATATTCAGGTTGAGACCAGTCACTTACCTCAGATCAATTTGTACTGTGTATATCTCTCACCAATGACAATGCCTGTAGCCAATTCTGTAATAAACTAACTAAAGATTTATTAACTTGGAAAAAAAAGTAAGAGTTATTTACAGGTTAAAGCAAGCAAGCATATAACACAAATGAGTTGCAATCTAAATCCTAAGAGTAACAGAGTTGTAGTGATCTTTTAATTCAAAATATCTTTCAGGGCAAACCCAGGGACAACCCTGGTGGATCTCTTGCTTCATTTTGGAGTCTCTGGCCCTGTGAGAGTTCAAACGGCAAAGAGATTATCACTTTTTCTTGTGAGGCATTTTAATATCTTCTTCCCTCAGAAATCAAGCTGATAGAATTCCCACAGAAGTCCCTTCGTCATGTGGGGGGAGGGAGGAAGAGGAGGAGGAATGCACTTAAGAGTCCTTGATATCATACAATGGCTCATTTGCCTTTAATTAACAGGATTTAACATCTTGTTAGAGACCATCAACCCGTACAACAAATGTATTGCACAAGTCTCTTTCCTGGTTTGTTGAGTTTTACATAGAGGTTTACAATGCAAATGCTTGCTATCACTTTATAACGTGGGGTATAGTTGCATGAGAACAATACATGCAGCATGCTACAGGCATTTTATAAAACACTAAACACAACTTAACATCAAATATTTATTTGCTAATGCTAACGCACAAGTAGCCAAGAGTGGTTTCCAGCTATGCATTTGTACATGTTCAGTGAGGCCTGGGGCCTTGGCATGAGTTGGCACCTGGTCTGCCAGTGTCACAGTAACATTTACCTTTTTTTTGATGCTCTTCATGTTTTAACTCTTTTGGATTGGAGTCTTATTTTGTTATTGCAACTTCCATTGCATTGCAGTATGGGGTGAGCAATGTTGCTGACTTAAAATCGCCATACTGTAAGACGTTCTGAGCCCAGAACTGCTCCCACTGAAGTCAGTGACAAAATTCCCATTGACTTCAATGAGGACAGATTTGGCTCCTATATCTGTAGTAGTGATTCCTAAAAGGAAATGGTTAAATTGGGTATTGTGGTGTCTTAATTGACATTTAGAAGACCATTATGAAAACTCCCAAGCCCACTATGAGGAGCCCATATTTCAGAGAGGGTGGATTGGATCATAGACTACATCAAAGCTTTAATTTTCCTTAAACAGGTGTGGGGGCAGGAGAATTAGTGAGGTTTGACTAGATCAGATGTTTGACCATTTCCTTGCCACAGTAACTATTATCCATCTCTCTCCAGAGTAACCTAAAGGAAATCTGAAAAGAAAGAGCTGAACACAGAGGGCTTTTTAATTTAAAATCATTGAGATGTTGATATGGATAATTGTTCAGGAACTCAAGATTCTTCCTGGATTGATGGATATCCCCATGAAAATTTAAGCACTAGGAAGAGCACTTACTTTTTACAGGGATGAGTGCTGTTCAAAACCCCAAGGTAGATGGGGAAGGCATGTAGCTTTCTAAAAGTATCAAGCGCCCAATGAATGCGATGGTGACTCAAACTTTGAGGGGTGAAAATTTCCTTAATCAGAACACTAGGATGGTTAAAAATCATTTACTTTTTAAAAACTCAGATTAGTTTTTTTTTACTTTTACACTTTATCTGAAGTTTATTATGCAACTCTGTGTGATGCTTCAGACAAACTATTACAGTCATTTAAATACATAGAAAATCCAGTCAGTTATGTATGTTGAATAAATGCTAGGTATTGTGTATCTTCATGACATAAGCACTCTACTACAGCATATTTGAAACATGGGCTAAAATCAGTTTTGCTCTGAACTCTCATGTGAACTGAAAGTGATTCGAAGGAATAAAAGTACGTAATGGAAATATGTTTAGTTTTGAACAAGACTTCCATGGGGATGCCACAAGAATTTGAAAGTAGCTGTTAAATAGGGCTAGAGATTTATAATACAACGAAGTATAGCATGGCTAAGCAGTGACTAGTGGAGGCAAGGGGAAAATACTAAACACTTTAAATCTTCAAAGATTTGTGCCAACTTTAACTTTATCCACACAGCCTCCAGGGAGGAAGGTAAGTGTTGTTCCTAGCTAAAAATGAGTATGTGGAGCTAGAGAGCGGATAAGTAACTTGCCTGAGGCTAGGCAGTGTGTTAGTGGCAAAGCCAGGATTAGAATGCAGAAATTCCTGGATCCCAGTCCTATGGTCTGAATCCTGGACCATGCTGACTCCACCTACAGATATTTGAATGTAAACACTTGGGGAAGAGAGGAATTATTTATGGTGGTACAATGGGACATAACTAGGACTAAGAGGTGAAATAAAGAAAAGGAAAACTTAGATTCTGTCTCAGGAAAATGAATGACATTGTGGAATAGTCTACTATGGAAGTGACAAGCCCCATTGCTAGATGTTTTAAAGGAGACATGAGAAAGCATTAGAAACTTTGGTATGTGAAATGATTCTTCATTGGCCTGCTGTGAATTGGGTGACCTAAAGTGGATTTTACAGATCTAACTTTTGTGATTACACAATATGAATAAGATTGACTACAGAATCTTTAATAGCCTGTACTATACATATCATTCAAATATTCTTCAAATCTCAGTACCTATGACTGAAGAAGAGCAGATGTTTATAAATAGGCCCACCAGGTGTTCTGGATCTAACTGGGATTGCTTCATGAGCTGCTTATTTGTCTGGGCTAAGAACATACGTTATTTTGCTTTCACCGCAGCCTATGGATTTTCTCAAATTTGAATTAAATAGTTCGCCTTTCTGTGAAGGAGACTGTCGCTGCTGAACAGTTTTATCACTACAACCCTTATATCTAGGTGGCTTACCAGCAACTTCCATCACTTCCGCTGTTTGCCTCCAATGTTTCCTTTCCATATAAAAAACATGAGTACAAAGAACTTCCATAGAAAAACTTTGGGCTTGTGGGTACTTGAAGATCTGATACATCACCTCTGCTTCTTGAGGATGGCAGAAGCAGCCTGATAAATGCCAGGCATCTACAGATAAATCCAGACCTGACTTTATGGATATCTGGTTTATGATCCACAATAGCACACCTGGCTCCTTTATTGCCAGAGCTTATTCCAATACCAGCTTTGCCTATGTGGCTTGTGATGGAATTTAGATGGCACACAGCATAAGTTAATGCCTCTTGGAGCATCACTGACTTACCTGTCTTGTTGAGGCTAATGTTATGCTTCCATGTTAGGGGAACTTACCGTATAGGGTAGCTGTCCCCGAAGTCCATCCTTACCATGGCAGAATTAGCCTCTTTCCAGTACAGTGGCTGTGTGTGGAGGAGCTGGTGACAGTATGTGGAGTTGGAGGTGATATTACTTAGCTGCCTTTCACTGACGTTGCTTTTCAAAGGCCACTTTTATGGAACTCGCATGCTTCTCTTCTTCATGCCTTGTAGCAAGGGAGCAAATGTCATGGCTCTGTCTATCTGTCAGAACATATAACCACATCACTGTTGCTAAGTTAGCCCAATGCTTGACAAAAATCAGCTCATAGATGAAGAACAGTTTGTTGAAGTTGTACCTCAAAAAGATGGAGGTCATGCTGATAGAGAGAGGAAAGTATTTGGAGAAGTTTGCAACTATGCTGCAGTCTCCCTTAACTGACCTGGTCAAATTTTATAGCCCAAGCGAGTTCCTGCATACTTCTCTGATGCTAAACTCCCACATAGCAGCATCTGTGAGTAACTCCTCTGCATCCTTCAGCTGTCTAGGAGACTGTCTTGGCAGATGATGACCTAGCCTGGATGTTATCTCCTGATTAATGCCCAAGTAGATTGCACTATTGTAGCTCAAACTGTCGGACCTCAAGAAACTACAACTAGTATAAAATGCAGTGATACGTCTCCTCAACATTGGCTATTACGAGCATCACAAGCCCGTCATCTACTTTAAACTGGCTCTCTAGAATATTGCATCACATTCAAGGTCTCGGTCTTTGGCTTTACAACACTTAACGATCAGGACCTAGGATACTTCAAACTCCAGGACAAGGACTGCATTTGACAAGTGCACTCCTTGGACACAGTGGAACTATCTACTGCAAGGATAAAGCTAGTCTGCAGGAGATGGAGCTTTCTCGAGGGCTGGGCCAACACTGTGGAACAAACTCTCATGTGATGTAAGAACCACCACAAACCTCACCGTCTTCCGTTTGAAGTAGAAGGCACTCTTCTTAATTCTTGCTTTCACTAATGGAAACACATAACACAACATACATTTAAAATAAAGCTACATATAATTGTCTCCTGAGGGAGTGGGGGGGGGAGGGGGGAGAGAGAGAACCACTTGTCAGCAATGCTAATCATGTTGATAAAAGAACTCGGATATCACAGTGATGGCTATAGTATGAGAACATGAATAGAATAGACCTAATAATTTGTGAAATGGTTCATTACTCATATCAGAGTAGTATCCATCTCTTTTGATAGAACTTTCCTTGAGAAGTGGGGTTAATCCTGGGTCTTTGTGGAGTGACCTGAATTCCAGTTTGGATAAATAGATGGTGCCTTCTCCAGTTGAAGTGCAGGGGAGAATTTTGAAGTTAGTCACTTTTGCCATAGACCAAAATGGAAAAATCTGTTTTGCAGCGTTCGGGGTTACCACATTCCATCCTGTAGATGGCTGCATTTCAGGCAGGCAAGTGATCCTTACTTTACATATGCAGTTGATAAAGCTCTGTTTAGAGCCACTTTGAATATACAGAATCAAACATATTGTTGAAAAAATATTGAAACAGTTACAATGTGACAAGTTTTAGGCAAGAAAGTTCTCCATATAAGCCTGTTCTTATAGAATTCTAAGCATGTATGATCAGATTCTACTACTAGGTGAAGTGCCTTCAGATATAGGAATATCAGAGAGCAATCTCTTCTGATAGCACCATAGCACACAAACATTTAGTCTTTGCCTGTTATGACTGCCCCAACCTGCAAAAGGAATCTTTCAGTGGGACCAATAAGTTGATTTCTGATCACTCCACATTGGAATAATTTAAAAATGAAATGCTAAAGTCCAATAGTGATGAATCTCTCTTACCTGACTTTCCTTCGTCCTCATCATCAAAAAAGTGGTCCAATTAAAATTTATAAGATACTTGTACCTTTTTTTGTTTTTGAAGGAGGTAGGAATATTGGTTATCACCACTAATGTCAGACTAATCTCCACATTGCATCCACTTTACTGTCACTTTGCACACAAGTAGAATGCCTGTTTAGTGGGTAATGAGTTGTGGATTTAGTTCACAAAGCTCATTTGTGCTCCAATCACCTGACAGAGGTATATTGTAATTTTGAGATAACTCCTTTAGCCTTCTCTTGTCTCTGAGAATATTCTGAGCTCCTTCGATTGCTTGGTCCTTCGTGCAGTGAGGCTCTTGGGTTTTATAGTTAATTACCATAGAGGAATACTGTTCTTCAGATGTCCTTCACTCAGCTTTGTGAGATGCTGGAATAGTGTTGCTCATTTAAGGGATTATTAATTTTGGAGTATGTGGATAAGAAGCAGTAAATGGCTCTTGTGTGCTAATTTAACAGTGAGGCTACAGGTCAGTTTTATAGTTAGGCATACACTATTAGTAGCAGTTTATTCCACCTTCCTACTTGCAAGAATAGCTATTGAGAGATTTTAACCCTTTGAGCCAGGATTTTCTGATGTTACTTATTGAGACAGATGTAAAATCCTAATTCTAGGTGCAATGGGTTTTTTTTTTTTTTCTGTATGAACCTTTCAGTAACACTCCTTCCCTATATTATTATTATTATTGGGGCTTACAATTTAATAATTGTGTGGGAGGACTGAATTATTCATGCTAGGAAAAACATGAGATTTCTCAAATATTTAGCAATTTCAAGGAGGTAGGGAAGATGATGATGTAAGGTATAAAAGCAGGATAGCCGTTTGAATTAAGTTTCCCTAGTTCTTGAAAACTGATATATAAATCTGGGTTTTCTAGCTTTGCTGGGGGATCCCAAAAAAGGAGAGGGACTGGGAGCCAGGAATTCATTAATTCTAATCCCAGCTCTAATGGCAGTTTGCTATGTGACTTGGGGCAGGTCACTTCTTTGCCTCAAGTTTTTCCATCTGTAAAATGGGGGTTATACTACTTCCCTATTTCACAGATGTTTTTTGAGAAATCCTGATTACTATGGTGCACCTGGAAGCTGAATGATTGTTATATAAATGCTAGATATTATCAAAAGGATAATCTGTCTTCTGAAATATCTCCTTGCGGAATGGTGCATTTCCATGTATTCCTGTTCCACAGCACTGATCAATTATAATGTGTTTCAGGTAATTTACAGCAAATATACAGATCTGGTACCTAAAGAGGTTATGAATGTGGATGACCCTGACCTGCAAAGACCTGATGAGGAAGCAGTGAAAGAGGTACTATATGCATTGATGCACATAGCTATTAACGCTACATTTTATTTTTTGCATTTTTGTTATGGCACTCAACATTATATTCCTAATTACAGCTAACTGAAAAGACGAGAGCAGCCCTGGAGAAATCTGTCTCCCAGAAAGTTGCGGCAGCCATGCCAGTCCGAGCAGCCGACAAACTAGCTCCTGCTCAGTACATCCGGTATGGACTTAGTTAAAGTATATAATCCTTTTGTGTAGAATTGGTTAGTAAGAGCATGCCTCGATTTTTGGGAGGAGGGTCCTCTCTTTTGAAGCTTACTCCTTTGCAGGAAGCTGCAGTGTGAAACTTAATTCAAGAAATGTAGACTTCATTATTAATGACGAGTTAGTTTGAAGCATGTTGATTGTCTTCACACCAGAAGTTAAAACATTTTAAAAGGTTATTGCTTTTTAATGGAATATGATATTAGTCCCGTTACAGAGGGCACAGTGTGCTGGGGAAACTGACCATGATGTGTGTGTTTCCACGCAAAATGAGGTCTTTATAAGCAGGCTCTCCCTTTACATAGTGTGACCAACTCTAAAGCAATTCTGAACTACAAGATTAGTCTTTATTTAGAAGGAATCTCAGCGGTGGCCACAAGAAACTTCCAAACCAGGGTTTCGGTCACTTCAGAGCATACTTCTGCAAGTATATTAAGGGCTTTTCTGGGCCATAGCAGGGTGCGTAGTCCAACAATGTCTATGAGCATGTTCTGTGGCATCTGACTAGATAAGACTCTTCTCGTCCTTCTAGTTTGTAATTTAAAGGTTCTACTCTGTCCTGTTGCAGAAACAGGACACTATAACACTGTAGCCTGAAAAGGGGCAGTTCAAATGCTGAATTAATGTCAAGTTACATCGTGCATTCTGGTGTTGAAGAGCATTTTAAAAAATTGGTGTGAACAAAACTGAAATGCAGAGTAGTTAAATGAGGAAGGATGAGGCTGGCAGTGTATAGAGAACTGAATGTATCTCAACTGCTTTCTTCAGATACACACCATCTCAGCAGGGTGTGGCCTTCAACTCTGGAGCAAAACAGAGGGTTATTCGAATGGTGGAGATGCAGAAGGACCCCATGGAACCTCCAAGATTCAAGTGAGTACCTGGAATTTTTCATAGCAAGTAGAGGATTTTGATAAGCACATTTTCTTACTGCCTATTGATCACACTGTGATTTATCCTTCAGGATTAACAAGAAAATTCCTCGTGGGCCACCTTCTCCTCCTGCTCCTGTAATGCACTCCCCTAGCAGAAAGGTATTGAATGTAGCTGCTATTTTCTGGTCTGGCTTCTAGTGTGTGTTCTCAAACCCCACTCTATTGAGATCTAGCTGGTACCTGTGGTGCTTTTTCTCCTTTCCTCTGCTTTATGGTGTGTTGCTAGGTGATTAATTTAGTGTGAAATGTAAAATTCTGTGCCTGGGCAGTATTGAAGGTATATTTTCCTATATACCTTCACAAAGGTTGATTTAAATTCCCCACTTGTTTTACAAAGGCTCACATTGCTGTGACTCTTCTCCGCTTGGAGGGTTGGTGAGGCTTTAGACCTAGGATTGCTCTTTGACCAACCTCCTGTATTTGTTTCTTGCAGTGTGTAGGACTAACAGGGCATTATTTTAAGTAATTAAAATATAATATGGGCTCAGGACTGATTTAACAATTTTACCTTTTTCATATGCAAGTTACTTAGTCTGTGCTGAAGTTTTGAGAAATAAACCAGTTCAATGTATCTCTTATAAATTTCTTAAAAGATTAAGCAAGCAGTTACAAACAAACAAGTTCAAGTGAAATATGTCACCAGCTAATTTATAATTTGTATAAAGGTATAATACAATGGTCAAATTGTGGGTACAAGTCAATGGTTCAATTTATCTGGCTAGTCAGTTACTACATTTAGTAATTTAATTATGAGCAAGTTAAGGAAAACAAGCTTCTTAAAGTTTTACAGGAAGGTTAAGGGGAGACATTCCTTTTGACTTGAGCAGTTTAGCTCAATGTCTGCTAAGAGGCAAAGGCTATTGCCTGTCTTGGTTTTAGGGAAACAGAGCTCTTAAAAGAATTTTCCATAGATTCCCTTTTGGCTTTTTCTCCCATTAACCTTCACTGTTTGAAAATTTTTGTTAAGCTTGGTTTGTTTAATACATTCCCCTCCCCACTTTAACACAATGCCTGTATCTTTCCGGCAGTCTGGCACAGACACAGAATGATTTATAAAATCCCAGACTTATAGGAACTTTGGAACAATATTGGTTTAACCCAGAGATCTTTTTCTTTTTCAATAACTCCCTTTAGAGGTTTGGTGTCTACTTTGGAGAACAGTTAGTAATTCATAGAGAGACACGCATACATCCACACAGAAACTAGTGAGCATTGGAGTGATTTGAGCATCCTCAAATTGCTTTAGAGAAGGATTTTCACACCTTCCTAAAACCTTTAGCTCACATGATTGTCTTAGTTTGGATCTAAACTGATATTAACCGGTGTCTTTGGTGATAATGCGATGTAATTTAAGCACATTCGCATGTGAGGAGGAGAGTTGGTCTCTTCTCTCTTAGTTGTACTGCATGGTTGGCTCAGTTGGTGTTGTCTTTTACCACCCTTCCTTTGGATAGCCAGTCCAGAGAGGAAGAGAGTAGGATACAACTTGGGGTGTTGTGTTGATGGTTGGCATCGTTTGTAGGGCTCAGTGACTTCTCTGCTTCTCCCCAAGGGACACTCTTATCCAATCATGGATTCCAGGATGTTGGCTATAGCTCATCATGGAACCATGACCTGGCATCTTGCTATTCCTTTACAAAGAACCTTTGCTTTCTGACTTGTCCCAATACTTCCCTAGCTGTCTTTTTGAGAGAGAGGAAGTGGAGAATTTTCCTTACTGGTATAAATCTAAAAAGTCTTTTCTCTTCTCCCCCCAACCCCCCTCCCTTGTCCTTTCTCTCAATTCAGATGACCGTGAAAGAGCAACAAGAGTGGAAAATTCCTCCATGCATTTCAAACTGGAAAAATGCAAAGGTAATTAAGTTGTCATAAACTCAGCCTTTAATATTGCATCCTGCTGAGACACTTCTGTGAATGATCTGCAGCCTGAATAATACTGGCTTTAAACCTCTAGAGCTCAGTAAAGTGTCTGCTTTCAGAATGGAGAACAGTTGTAGAGCTCAGTTTTTCTCTCTCCTATTTATTATGAGTGTCAAGATGACAGGAGCACAGAGCTGATGGGGAATATATTACTTCATGGAAGAGATTATATGTGTTGAGAGAAGAAATGGTATTTAATAAAATCCCCATAATATTGCAGTATGTGGAGCTTGAAACCAAAACCTCTGAGTTCTTTGTGAAGGTCAATTAAACTGATCAAAGGGGAAAGTGGCATCAGAGGACAGAGTGCATTTCTTTACACGCACTCAGACTCTCCAGATAGTTCTCAATTATTCCTTCTAAAACTAGTGCATTTTCCATCTCCAATTTAACTAGGGACGTATGTGTTGTGCCTTCAGCAAGAACAATAGGGGGTCCCACTGCTTCTGTCAGTAGATCAGCGTTTGCAAGCGATACTAATAATAAAATTTCAGTGACTATTCTGACCATTCTCTCAAAGTTGCTGCTGTGCAGAAATTCCAAACGAAGGAGGCAGGAAAAGCAACATGCTGTGGTACTTTTTCCTACCCAAATGCAACTGTTTAACTGTGCTTGACAGTGATTAGAGGCTCGAGTTTTAAAGCAGTTTTAAACTGCTTAAACCCTAGCTAAGCAAAAACATCATAGAAACCTGTCTTAAATATCTCCCAAAATACCTGCAGTATTCATAGACTTGCATTTTTGAGGTGGAGGCAGACCCTATCTCCCAGCCTCACTGGGAGCCTTGTCTCCTGGGGACACAGAGTCCTGAAGTGACTAGTGTTTTATATGTATTAAAAACAATTCAGAGAAATCAGGTTTTAAACACAGATTTTAAAACTGGCTACCACCAGAAACAGTGCGTCACTAGTTTTTAACACAAAGTCAAGAGCTGAGATGTATCAATTGCAGATGATCACTCGCATCCCAGTAAAAGATGCTAGTTGAAAAAATAGATGATCCTTGTGGAAAAAAGGAGACTGGAGACAAGGCTTGTATTCTCCAGCATAATTATGCAAATGCATGAAAAGAAAGTCCACTGAAGCATATTAACAATGGGTAAAGGTTTTGATTTCCTTGTTCAGTATTCCACATTTCTTTCTGGTGATGAAGTGTCTGTCTGTTTTCACTCTAGGGTTACACTATTCCATTAGACAAGCGTCTGGCTGCAGATGGCAGAGGACTGCAGACTGTTCATATTAATGAAAACTTTGCCAAGCTGGCTGAGGCTCTCTACATTGCTGACAGAAAGGTCAGGCTGTTGTTTAATCTCAGTGTTGTTATGGTTGGTTTAATTATTTTCTTCTGTGTATTTTTATTTCCTTGGGAAAAATCAACTGAGTGATGTTGTAGCTTTCTACTCCCATCTTCCTCTTGGGCTGACATGAGACATATAAGTTGTATCGTCAAGATATTTGAATCAACAGCTCAGCATGGACTGGTCTCCAGGGAGCTTGTGGCTCTCTTCTTACCCCATCTCTACACTTTGGGGGGAGAAGGGAAGAAGCTAAGTCGGTCTAAGTTACGCAACTTCAGCTACGAAAATAGCATAGCTGAAGTCGATGTACTTAGAGCTACTCACCATGGTGTCTTCACTGCGGTAGGTTGACTGCTAACACTCCCCCGTCAATTCCACGTACACTTCTCACTCTGGTGGAGTACTGGAGTCGACGGGAGAGCGCTTGGCGGTCGAGTTAATCGCGTCTTCGCTAGACGCGATAAATCGACCCCCGCTGGATTGATCGCTCTGGAGGTAAGTGTAGACATGCCCTTAGTCTTAGCTGCTAGGCTACGTGGCTACCTGTTTTTTTTTCATGTTAACAATCTGATTCCTATTGAAAACAAAGTCTGTTTAGTGGGCAGCTTCATAGCTGTTGCTCTCCTTGCATCCCTTGCCCTACCAGCATATTAACAAGTGTGCTTAATCTCATGCAGGCTCGTGAGGCTGTGGAGATGCGTGCCCAGGTGGAGAGAAAGATGGCACAGAAAGAAAAGGAAAAGCATGAGGAAAAGCTCAGAGAAATGGCCCAGAAAGCCCGAGAGAGGAGAGCTGGAATCAAAACCCATGCTGAGAAAGGTACATCCATCCTCTCCTTCTCTGCAAGAAATCTTGTCAGGATATTAAAGTTGCTTTCATGTTAGTTTGAACCCTTTAAACTAGTTGGAAGAATATGAGAGCCTATGTTAACTAAACTCAGACTGCGATTGCTAAGTACAGCAAATGCTTCTCGTGGCTTGAGTGACCTAGAGTCAACTCAGCTGGTTAGTGGGAGTGCAGTTTGATTTTGAGCCCCAAGCTCCCGTGTCAGTGAATGCTGCAGAGGAGGTTCTTCAGAAAACTAGAGATGCACTCTGACCACAACAAGGAGCAGCTTTTATGGATTTGTAGAGGGAACCCTTGACTTAAAGGAGGGGCTAAGGCAGCGAGAGATTGGGGGGGAACAAACTAATTCACTTCTGTTGTCGAGAGTGTGCCGATATTTCCATTCTGATTCTTTTCACGCGACTATAACTGAGTTACATATTTTATGCCAACCCACAATAAGACAGTCACAGGCCAAGAACAAATCTGACTTTACAAAACATAAATGAGCTTTTTTTTTTTTTTCTTTAAGTCTTAGAGGATGTCAAACAGGAATTTTTTTGCATCCCTGTAACTGGACTTGTTTTAAACAAAACTCTGCAGTCTTTAGTTCACACTGAACACTAGATTTGTTAGCTACTAAACTATGAATCCCAAGTACTGGAATAGCTGTATGCTCTGGATTGAAATATTATGTCAAAGATCTAGGTACCAGCTACAAAGAGCAAACATACTATCTGGTGATAAATCCACTCAATTATTGGATGTTCTTCTCTACAGCTGGAAGTGCATGCATGCCAGG
Organism: Trachemys scripta elegans; assembly: GCF_013100865.1. Classification (NCBI taxonomy): domain Eukaryota; kingdom Metazoa; phylum Chordata; order Testudines; family Emydidae; genus Trachemys; species Trachemys scripta. The sequence goes on from NC_048301.1 coordinate 40,186,217, forward strand.
GCTTGTTCTTTGGATACTAAAACCTAATTTGAATAACACTTCAAAGCATAACTCTTCTGTAGTACATGGGGACCTATCCCTGTGACACCCTTTAACTTCCATGGGAGTTGCCAAGTGTTAATCCCCAGGCGTTGCAGAGAGAAAAGTATCCCTTGAGGATTTAACTTAAACCCCTGAAAGCCAAGAAAACGTGGGTCAGACAGACTGCATCCTCCATCTGTCTTGTCAAGCCCAGGTGTTAGAGAAATGCTTTCAAAGTCATTAGAAAGGGATGTTTTAATTCTTCTTTTTCACTTTGTTAAACATCTAATTTAAAAAGTGGTAGAGCCCTTCATCTTCTGCAAATCAACACTGATTTCAGTTACTGCAGTGGTGACTGGTTTAACTCTGATTTTACTTATTTGATAATCTTAAATGTGTTTGTACAGAGGATGGAGAAGCTAGAGAAAGGGATGAAATCAGACATGACCGTCGCAAAGAGAGACAGCATGACAGGAATCTTTCTAGAGCAGCCCCTGACAAAAGGTGAGTCAGGAAGAGCAGCTTATCTAATTGCTGTATTCATGCAACTCCCTTCCTAGGCAGTGGAAATAACAGTAAAGAAGTTTCTACCCATGGCCAAGTTTGGGTGACCTGTATTGGTGAGAGGGTATTCACTGGTATTCCTCCCTCACTTTCTGTTACAGGATTTTAAAAGTTTTATCAGCATTGCCAGTAGTGTGCGTAAGTTCCTGGAGTAAATATCTAGATCACAAAACTCAAGTTTCACAGGATGTCTGCAAAGCATTTAACTTTATGGAAACTGAGTTTATAGGATGTGCACTTTGATCGTAAGGAACTAACACTAAAAACCCGCATTTGGCCTGTACCAGCTGATTTGGGCTTAGGGGCTATTTAATTGCAGTGTAGATGTCTAGTCTTGAGCTCGAGCCCAGGCTCTAGGACCCTGTGACGTGGGAGGGTCCGAGTGCTCAGGCTGTAGCCTGAGCCCAGAAATCTACAGTCCTGCAGCCCTGGGAGCCTGAGTCAGCTGGGATGGACCAGCTGTGGGCTTTTAGTTGTAGTGTAGACATACCTGCAATTAATGAAAGATTTGTAGTAGTTAGTATGGCACTTGCCCCTAGGGAGCTAGTTTTCTTGATCAGAAGCTATTTAACTCAGAGCTCTCAAACTTATGTATATACCCTGAACCAGAACCATTTGTCTGAAGGCATTTATAACTTCTGCAAGCATTTTGAGGAATTTAGTTGTGAACCAAAGTTTTAGTGATACAGAGCCTAGGAACCATGTAAAGTCTCAGTTGGGATGAAATTCTGACCCGAGGTCAACTTGAAACCTGCTGTTGACTTCAGTAAGGCCAGGATTTCACCCCGGTATGCGGTTCCAGTTCATTGAACCATTTTGCTTGAATTAAATAAGTTTGAACTCTTTAGGCTACACCTGCTAAGCCTGTGTGTTTGCCCAGACCAACTTTTAAGCTCCCAGAGCTTGCACTTTTGAAATTTTTGTGGTGATCGGCTCTGAAATTAACCACCCAACATCCTAAGATTGTCTTCTGTACTGGTTCTTATTGAAAGCAAATACAGAGGTTTCTAAACCCAAACCAGTTTGATGTGATGTTAAACAGTGGAAAAGCAAACTCAAAGGCCTTCCCCAACTAAAGCATGACTTCCCCAAAATGTCTCCTGTGCCAAGAGACCACGTTAACCTTCAGCCTAAAAAGGGAAGTTGTGGGGTCAAAATCCAGCTTCTGATGGAAACTGTCTTAGTCATTGCTCCAACAGCAGGTCATGATTTTTAATCTTAACTTTAATAATTTTGATTATCTTCCAAGTGAAGAATGTTAATTTTGTTACATTTTTAACTCAGGTCAAAGCTGCAGAGAAATGAGAACAGAGATATCAGTGAAGTTATTGCCCTGGGTGTTCCCAATCCTCGGACATCCAATGAGGTCCAGTATGACCAGAGACTTTTCAACCAGAGCAAGGTAAAGAAATGAGACCCCTTCACACTTGTGTTTATTTCTAAAACATGAATATTGGGCCAACTCATCCCTTTGTAGGGACAGTCCAGTGCAGGGAATTAGTGACCCCTTTCTGCTGGATGTACAGAGGAAAGCTTTGAAGGCAGACAGACATGTTGTAAGACTGAGCAGGAGCCACTTCAGCTAGCTGTTCTGATTCCCTTTCATTTAGTGCTGAGATACTAAAGTGATTGGATACTCTCTAAATACGTAGATGGATGACCCTCTGTGAGGGGAATGAAGGAACTTCATTTGAAACACTTTTCACCAAATCCATAAAGAAATAAGGGAAATGTGCTACTGAGACAAGGAGGCATATGGTAAAGACGTAGATTTAGAACAGGAAGTTAATAGTAGCTGGAAAGTGGCAGATTGCAACTCCATGTTTTACTGCTCATATTGAAAATGCTTCTCAAACAATTGTCACTTGCAGTAAGTTTTATTTAACTAGGTCCCAACTGTACTTTGAAATCAACACTATCACTGAAGTCTAGTTAATTGAAAGAACTGCACGTGCCCCTTTGTCCTCCTGTCAAGTGACTTTAAAATAATTTTTCCTATTTGTTCTCACTTCTTGTGAAAGACCCAGGAAGAAGAAAAATTTACACAGCAGATGTTTGTAGCACTGAGAGTTCATGATCAGTAGACATATTGTACCACCCTGTAATTCACCAGCTTAATGTTACCTCACTGAGCTTTTGAAAACGCTCATATCCTACTCTGATTAGTACCTCACACATTATCCATTCTCTTCTCCTTTTCAGGGTATGGACAGCGGATTTGCTGGAGGAGAGGATGAAATTTACAATGTCTATGACCAGCCGTGGAGAAGCGGTAAAGACATGGCCCAGAACATCTACAGACCTAGTAAAAATGTGGACAAAGACATGTATGGAGATGACTTAGAGGCTCGAATAAAGACTAATAGGTAAGAAAACAGGAGAAACTCAGTCTCTTCCTGTGCCATTTAAAACAATCTGGATTGAACGTTATCTCTTCTGCTGCAGGTTTGTTCCAGATAAGGAATTTTCTGGCTCAGACCGTAGACAGAGGGGCAGAGAGGGACCCGTTCAATTTGAGGAAGATCCCTTCGGTCTGGACAAGTTCTTGGAGGAAGCTAAACAGCATGGGGGTTCTAAGAGGCCCTCTGACAGTAGCCGCCCTAAAGAACATGAGCATGAGGGCAAGAAGAGGAGGAAGGAGTGAATAGACTGACCTAATTGAGTACTAAAAATGGACTATAAACTAGGACTTCATGCTCATGACATTTTTAATCTATCAGCAGGAGTGTACAGTGGATGGTCATACATGAAGCAATTTAGCAGTTCTGTGCAGTATAGACAGATGTGCATAATGATTCTTTTAAGTTCTAACCAGGACAACCACCCATGGAGAACAGGGGAGGGGGAAGATTGTTTTGAACCATTCAGGGGCATATTATCTTTATGCAGGGCTTTAGCTATGCTCCTCCCCTCTGTCCCATCAGCACTCACAAGAACTCTGTCCCAGCCTCTCAGGGTAAGATATCCTTGCCTGGAGCTTTAGTTTTTTGTTGTTTTGTTTAAACTAGCAAAGCTTTTACTTAATACGATAGTTCTCCTTCTGTATATAGCTAACTCCCTGCTTAAGCTGTAATAAATGGAATTTGGGGGAGCTTGTAGGATAGAGTTCTTATGATTCACTGTTCCCCTCCCAGCTCAAATATAAACTATACAGCCGCAGCAGGCGGAAACAGCTGGATTCTGTTTTAAAGTCAAATACTCTCACCCTTCCCATCAGTAATGTTTATTTTAGACTTTCTTTACATGTTGGTGAAATAAAGTCTCCTGCTGCTGCTAACTCATGTCAGCTGCTCCTTCATTTGCATACCGTCTTCCAAAACTTCTGGGTTTGTGCTCTTGAACCTGGAGCTGAAATAGTGAAAGCAGCTATTTAAACCACAATTGAAACTTCTATTCAACTTCAACAGGAGATAACTGACATAATATCCTCCGTCCCCACTGATCTCCTTCTGGGACAGATGCTCTCAGAAGGTATTTTGCTCTGCTACACTTGCAGTTTCAGGAGCCATAAGTATAGATACTAGGTTCCCAACAAGAAAGTTAGAAATTGCTGCCCTGTGGGAGAAAAATCTTAATAGCTTCCCCAGAACTACATGTAAAACTAGTGGAAAGTAACTGTCTAGGATTAAATGGGATAAACTGCCTATGCACAGTCTTCTACAGGGAGGAAAAATGGTCACAGGAGGGAAAGGGTCCCAAACAATACTGACAAAAGGCCTTGTTCTGTAAGGAAATGAGTCCCCGTCCCCCCCCGCCCCCGAGAGGATGGAGTAGTTGGGAGCAATCACTGACTTCAGGAGCCAGTGTCTTGTTATTCCTGTGACTGAGGCCACTAAAAGAGACAGCAAGTGGTTGGGCTCTACTGTCATCACTCTTCTGATACTTTGCTCTAAAGTTGTTGCATCAAACCTGGACAACTCAGTTGTCTGACTCTAGCATTATCCACACAAGTTTTGGGGCATTGAGACAATACATTCAATGTGGACATGAGGTAATATACTGAATTGCACAAGCAAGAAATGAAAAATTCAGGTGAGGGAGTATGCCTGCCCTTTGACACAAAACCTCAGGCTTCTTCTGAATCCTCATGTGCTGGATTTCCAGATAGCCTTAGTGGCCCAAACCACCACCTTCTAGCCCTTCTGTATTGGCTGGAAAGGCCTTGATTGATGGGGAGTGTCATCCAGATCTTTGACCATCAGTATAAATGTGTGCAATATGCTTTACATGAGACTACTTCAGGTATGGCTACACTACAATTAAACACCTGCAGCTGGCTTATGCCAGCTGACTTTGGGTTCTGTCTACAGAGCTGTTTAACTGCAGTGTAAACGTTTGTACTAGAGCTTGGGTTCTAGGACCCTACCAGGGGAAACGATCCCAGAGCCTGAACTCCAGTCCAAGCATCTACACAGCCGTTAAACAGCTATGTAGCCCAAGCCCTGCACACTCAAAGTCGTGTGTGTGTGCATGTCCATCCCCATCCTTTAAGGCCACTCTTTAGTTGTGGTTATATGAATGACACCTGTGCCAGGGCTCCCAGCCCCATGCCTGACCCTGTTCCCAGCCCAGGGCTGGGATTGGGGCCAGGAGTAGAGCCACACCTGGCCACAGGCTCAGCCCCTCTACCCCTGTCCACATCTTTCTTCCCCCCGCCCCCTGAGGCACAGCCCAGCTCACAGACAGGGTAAGGGGGGGGCCACAACCATCAAAAGTTTGGGGACCACTGATATAGACTGTCCCTAAGTTTATATAGCTGTGGGCTACATTCAAGGCTGTCTTGGACAGCCCTCTACTCCTGAATTTTTCTTCCTTTTAGTCCAACATGAGGGAAGTTTAATTTTCAAGAGACACTGCAGAATCTACTTAGTCACGCTATCTGAAAAAGAGGTTTGGGATAACATCAGAGAAAGTTCTTAGTAGTTATAGGTTGGAGTGTTACAGTTGTCAATTTTACATTACTTCTATTGTAGTGTTTAGATGGTTCATCCAACTTGTGTTGGGTGAGGCACACGGAACACACCTCAACAACCCTGGGCTACTCAAAAGAAGGTACGAGTTCAGTTTCTTTTATAAAATAAAATGTTCATTTAAAACAAGCTGTTACCTTGACACCTTCTAGGATGTGGGATTCCTTCTGTAATACATTGCGAAGGCCTTCTTCTGAAGAGTATCCAACCCAGCAAAAGCCTTTATGAAATCCTGTTTCTTTATCCTAGCCACCAAATACAAAATAAAATGTAGCTCAATAGACTGACAAAGTACTACATATACATTGTTACAACACCCTCTTAAAGTTTTTCATGGTAAAGATCCTTAGTTCACTAGAGAAAATTAAATACTTTTTTTCAGGAGCCCATCATACCGTTTCCAGAATACTTGTGCCCAACTGCCTTGTGAACTTGAATTTAACTGGATACTACCTCCCCTCCAACAACTTGAGTCCAGCAGCCAAAAACGTTGTCTTTTCAACATTAGTTTGAAAGGCTGGATAGCACAGGGTGGTTATTTGTTCAAGACTGAAGGCATTATCTATTATCTACCACAAGTGGCAGCATTTAAATGGAGGTTGATCTAAGGCCTTGGCTACACTTACAGCTGTACAGCGCTGTGCAGTAAACCTGTCTTCGTACAGCTGAGTAGGGAAAAGCACTGCAGTCTGTCCACACTGACAGCTGCCAGCACAGTGGTGTGGCCACACTTGCAACATTTGCAGCTGTGTTGGGAGCAGTGCATTATGGGCAGCTATCCCAGCATTCATGTGGCTGCGACGTGCTTTTCAAAACGGGGAGGGGGTGGATTGTGACAGGGAGTGTGGGGGAGAGAGAGTGCTTTTTGGAGCACGTCAGCTCTCTATTTTGCAAGTTCTGAACTCCTGGCCCCCTGCTCATTCATTTACTCACTCAAAGCAAGCTGCTTTTCTCTGAGGTCTGAGCTTTGAAACTGGCACTTCCGCATTCCTGCAGCCTGGTCACAACAATGGAGAGGATTGGCCACTTGACAAGGTGATCAGCACAGCCCTGCAAGCATTTACACTCACACCTGTGAGTTGTAGCCACTCCGCTGTTATTCCTCTCGGAAATGTGGAGTACCTGCAGCGGTGTACCCAGGGAGATACAGCACTGCACGTGCCCTGCCAGTATGGAGGGGGAGTGAGTTACAGCGCTGGGGGAGGCTTTACAGCGCTGTAGGGTGACCAGCCATCCCTATTTTATCGGGACTGTCCCAATATTTCCTTGTTTGTCCCACGTCCCAACCGATGTGCGGTCGGGACACTAGACAAACAAGGAAATGCTCCGGAGCCCCAGAAGTGCTCACGTCCATCCCGTCTCCCCCACCACCACCACCCGATTCCGCCCCCTCCTCCCCCATTGGCTCCCTCCCCAAATCCCCGCCTCTTCCCCAGGCTTACCATTCCTCCTCCCTCCACAAGCTCTGGAGGGAGGCCCCAGAGACACAGGGGGAGCACGGGGCCGGAGTGAGTAAGAGTCCGGCCTGGCCCCAGTGCAGGCAGGACTCAGTCGGGCAGTAGGTGGGCGGCCCGCGAGGCCAGGCAGGGGCTGTTCTCCTCCCCGGGCAGCGGGACTCGGGAGCAGCCGCTGCTGCAGCTCCCACTGCCGCGGGGGGAGGAAGCAACTGATGGCCAAGCTCGGCGGCTACGGCTGCGGCTCTGGCCCCCGGGCCTGCTGCGGGGACCCAGCAGCACGCACGCTGCGCCCAGCCCCTGGCCACTCGCGTCTGGGCTACTGCCTAGCTGGTGCTATCCCGCGGCAGCCCCAGGGCGGAGGCATCGGCAGCCCAGCCCCGTTGGTTCCCCTGCGGGACCCGAGTGGGACGGGGGGCTGGAGCCTGCTGCCCCCACTCAGGGGCCGCCGCGGGATAGCACCAGCTGGGCAGCAGCCCAGACATGTCTGGCCAGTGGCTGGGCGCAGCGTGCATGCTGCTGGGTCCCCGCAGCAGGCCCAGGCTCGGGGGGTTCGGGCCCGGGCGCCAGAGCCACAGCCGCTGAGCTTGGCCATCGTCCGCTTCCTCCCCCCGCACCAGTGGGAGCTGCAGCAGCGGCTGCTCCTGAGTCCCGCTGCCCAGGGGGGGAGAACAGCCGCCGCCTGGCCCCACGGGCTGCCCCCCTCCTCTCCCTACCGCCTGACTGAGTCCTGCCTGCTCGGGGCCAGGCCAGACTCTCACTCACCCTGGCCCTGCGCTTCCCCTGCGTCTCCCGGCCCTCCCTCCAGCGCTTGTGGAGGAAGGGTTTTTTGTTTTGTTTTTTGACCCCCCCCACCCCCCGTGTCCCAATATTTGACTTGGGTGATCTGGTCACCCTACAGCGCTGTAACTTGCAAGTGTAGCCAAGGCCTAAATCACAAGCCTGAGCCTTGGCAAGTGAGGGAACAGGATTACAGCAGTAGTCTGAGACTATTGCAATCTGCTTTCCTAGGAAGACAAGCAAGATGCATAGGGGGGAAAAAAAAAAAGCCATGACTTCCTAAATTCCTTTTAATTGACTTACCACTTTAAAAACACATTGCTAGCCACGAAGAGGAAAGCCAGCTACAATAGCCAAATCTGCCAAAGTACCTCAGGCCTGAGCTACAGCTAGTTAGGCCTGGGTCTACTACACATTTCTGCCACTGAATTTCAATCATGACCAGCAGCACCACTTCTAACTTATGCTGAATCTTCTGTCTAGACATTAGCCTTGTCATAGTGTGAGATTTGTAGTGTCCCGTAAAGAGTGGTGATAAAGACATCAGTTTTATTTCTGAAAATAAGATGATTCCTTGCAGTGCCCAATAATTTCATGCACTTCCCAAGTGGTCTCCAATTCTTATTAAACCTACTCTTACGTAAAATGATCAGTTCACAACAAGAAATTTCAGGGGGTTGCTTGTTTTGTTGTCTAGCTGTAGCTTACTAACATTGGGGTTATCAGTGAGGGGACAAGAGACTTGTGTTGAAATATTAATTTTTGAGACACTGGACTGGTAATCAGTGTCCTACTAGTTAAGACAGCTTTAGAGAAATATTTTAAACTCACATAGAATTAAAGTAAAGGCAAAGATGTATCTGCTATACCTTCAAAATGGAATTTATTCACCACCATTCAGTCAGAATATTTTTACGTAAGACAACTGAGAAAAGTGAGGCAGCAGAAGCATTGTTTAGATGAACCACCATGCATCAGCCAGCTGCCATTTTTCCTAACAATGGGTGTCTTCCCATATCTGTGAAGCATCCACAACCATCTTCCCAGCTTAAGCAGAATAAAGGATTTTTTTTTTTTCCAGCCACACCATTTGGCCCCTTCATTGCCTACCAAGGAGCTGCTGTGAAGCAGCAAAATCACTTTTCAGATTATTTAACACACAGAATCAAATACCATATATCCAGTTAAGCCAGGTTAACACCAAGTAAGGCACCTACTTGCACTAACATCTTGCACCACAGGAGTTCAACGAATATAGGAGATTATGATGCCCACTTTGCTGATGGGTAAAGTAAGGCTCCAAAAGGTTATGTGGCCAAGCTCACTAAGTACATCAGCAGGCACACTGGTAATAGTAACCAAAAGTCCAGACTCCCACTTCTAACATTCTGAAGAGGTTTCCAAATATTAGCTATAACTGCTTATAAGAATCTGAAAGCATCAACCACAAGTGGTATATGAGTTATTTAGGGTGACCCAAGGAAATATAGTAAGGAGACAAAATTGAGGAAAATTTGATCAGAATACAAGAAAAGGCTCCGTAACAGTGATAGACAAGCCATGGAAAAAATTCTCAAGAGGAGTAGTGGAAGTCTCACTGGGGACTAAACTAATTAAGCATTTGTTCATAGGGAACAACCCCAAGTTAGTGGGGAAAGTTGGACAATATGAATTCATAGATACTTTCCAGCTGCCGTTGCTTATATGATAAATAACATGAATAGCAGTGTTAATTTACTTTAGATAAAGGGAGAATTACCGAAAGAAAGGCAGATACTCACAAATGGCAACAAGCATTTTCTTATAGTCCCAAACTGAGCAAAATAGTCTTTAAGGTCCTCTGTGGGAGAAAAATGTACAGTCACAACGAAGTCCACAACAGTGGGCCTGTGCCTAAGGCCCTACCGCTGTGAGACGTGCCCATCCCTCCATCACACGCACGCCCCTTCAAGGGCAGCACAGGCTGCCCCGCGATACCCACCCCGCTCCACCCACGAGGTTGGCCTCTCTGTGGAGCGGACAATGGCGTGGCGGGGGGGAGCTATGGAGCCGCCCCGGCCGTTGGAGTCCCGGACAGGAGACAGCTACTGCCGGGCGGGGACCGGCTCCTACTCCCCTCTGCGGGCCGGACAAGGGGCTCTGCGGCCCTGGGGATCGGGCCCGCTCCTCACACCGCCCCGTGACTGGAGACCAAGACCCGGACCCGTCCGGGGGGGCCGGCACGGGGAAGGGGCAGCCCCGCCACCCGGACTCACTGGTCGCTAGAGTCCAAGGGACCCGCGCAATATAGATCTCGAACAGTCGCCGGGAGGGAACGCGCGTCACCGCCATCTTGAAAGGAGAAGAGCGAATGCTGACCTCCGACCTCTTCCCGCTCAGCCAATCAGATTCGAGCCGTCCGTCGGCTTTTGCTCCCGCGGGTCTGGGGGGGAGGGGAGGGAGAGGTTGCTATGGCCAAGATGGCGGCGGCGGCCGCGGCCCTGGCGCGGGAGGGTCGGGAAGACGCCTTCCGCCGGCTCTTTCGTTTCTACCGGCGGCGGGACCTGCGGGGCGGGCCTGACTTGCGGGGCGTGATTGATTTCTCCGCTGCGGGGGACCAGGTAACTGCGGGGAGTGGGGAGATGCCGGCGTCCGCTGTTCTCCGCTCCTGGTCACCGGCCGCCGCTCTCGCCCTCAAGTCCCCCCCACCCCCTCCGTTCTCCATTCCGGCTGAGCCGCAGGTCTCCTACTCGGGCATTAAGTGCTCTGGGAGGAACAGGAGCGGCAACTCGGCCCGGGCTATTCACTGCGCTGCCCACTTTTAAGGAAATCGTCAGTTTGGTTCCTCTCAAAATCATGAGATGAGCTCAAAACCGTGAGGTGCTAAAGACGCTGGGGCTTTGTCTTGGCTTCCTGGGTTGTGAGTCCTCATCGCGTTGTCAACTTTTCCCTGCTGCAAGCATGCGGGCTAGGAACCTGTGTGCTCAAGGAAGGTGGAAATTCTCCTGAGGGCCTGAGTGTAGGAGCTGGGCGCTAGGGAAATCGTAGGGTGCCATGTAACTAGCGCTACACTCTGAGAATTACTTGTGGCACCTTAGAGACTAACAAATTTATTTGAGCATAAGCTTTCGTGGGCTAAATATATGCTCATATATGTTAGTCTCTAAGGTGCCACAAATACTCCTTGTTCTTTTTGCTGATACAACTAACACAGCTACCGCTCTGAGAATTGGCATCTCTAGAGGTTGGTATGAAAGCCTTTTAGAAGAGCCCATCAGGTTTGCTTACAGAGTATTCAGAGAGGCTGGAGTTTCCTCCTTTCCTTATATATGTATGTTAATATTCCTCTTTCCTTGCTGCAAATACTTGTCTTGAATATTTATAGTATAGACAATGATACCTTTAAAGTGGCTGCCTCCTCCATGTAAACAAGCCAACACTGGCTCCTCACGTTCATACAATCTTTCACTAACAGTAGTTGATCACAATGTCTGTGACTAGCATTTTTCCCATCTGCAACAGCAGATTTATGGGTATTTATTCTTAACATGGCAGTTGTGTTCAGTGTGGTGGGCTGGAACCTCATGGAAAACTTTGAAATGCACCCAGCTAGAAATGCTTTTCCATGACCTGTTAATCTCTCTGCATTTCTAAAGCACCATACTAGCTATACCTAATCTGTTAATATGATCGTATTCCTCTTGTTTTTTTTTTTTAATTGTATATTATTAGGACTATTTCAGAAAGGATGCTGTTTCCTTAAGAGTCAATCTATCTGCTGCTTATTTCCTACCTAAACCCTAAATTAGCTGATGTAGAGAAAACACATTAAGAATAGAGGATAACAACTTCAGGGGAGTAATAAACAGAAGAGGCAAATAAGCGCTCTCTCTAAAATAACACGTAGTCCTTTTCAACTATGTAAGAGAAACACGCTGCATATGACCAAGGATCAACAATTTCTATCCACAAACTTGGACAAGTTTGGTGGTCCTCCAATAACATTGTGATGAGCACATTCTGATCGTAGTAGGAGCTAGTAATAACTTCCAAATTTAGGTTGCCTAACACTTTGTACTATAATAAATTCTTGCAACCCTTTTTAAAAAAGCTTTAACACCTGCTTTGGAGGATAGGATTAAAATTCAAAATGATCTGGACAAACTGGGAAAATGGTCTGAAGTAAATAGGATGCAATTCAATAAGGACAAATGCAAAGTACTCCACTTAGGAAGGAACAATCAGTTGCACACGTACAAAATGGGAAATGACTACCTAGGAAGGAGTACTGCAGAAAGAGATCTGGGGGTCATAGTGGATCAAAAGCTAAATATAAGTCACAGTGTAACACTGTTGCAAAAAAAAAGCAAACATTCTGGGATCTATAGCAGGAGTATTGTAAGCAAGACACGAGAAGTAATTCTCGCGCTCTACTCTGCACTGATTAGGCCTCAACTGGATTATTGTGTCCAGGTCTAGGCGCCGTATTTCAGGAAAGATACAAAGAAATTGGAAAAAGTCTAGAGAAGAGAAACAAAAATGATTAAAGGTCTAGAAAACATGACCTATGAGGGAAGGTTGAAAAAATTGTGTTTGTTTAGTCTGGAGCAGAGCAGACTGAGAGGGTCCCTTCCAGTGCTATGATTCTATGATTGATTGTTGTAGTCCAGGAGTAGTCAGTAGGCGGACCCTGGGCCAAATCCAGACTGCCAGATACTTTTGAACGGACCATGAAATCTATTTTTTTATCATCATCACTGGATTTTTTTTTATTATTTTCTCTGGAGTCTGGACCTTGACTATACCTTGACCAAGAAATTTGGATCTTGACAAAAAATAATTGACTACCCCTGCTGTAATCCTTTGAAATTCAGCAGGAATGAAACCCTCAGGCTACAGAAGTGCCTTTTCTTTTCTCCATGAAATACTGGTGGAAGTTTCAGAGAGAAACTGTTTAAAAAAAAAAAAAATTTAACCACCGTGACTTTCACCGCACAGGAGAATGTTGGCAGAATGCCAAAACATCTAAACATGAATATTTTTAAGGCCAGGCCTATACATTGGCTAAAACAGCATCATGCATTTATCTGGGAACAGGGGCTTCTGGAGCAGCTTTCAGGGGTCAAAGAGCCAGCCTCACTCTCTACCACCACCACAATACCCCTCCTGAGAGGAGAGACATTACCCCAGCAACTTATCCCCTTTTTGGTGATGGCTCTGCTTCCCCCAACTTCCTGGGTGGGAAGGAGAAGAGAGTCCCATGATGACACTCCGTGACTGTTCTTCAGACCTACCACAAAGCCCCAGCTATCCTTGCCTTGCTTTGGGGACATAACATGGGGAACAAAATCCATCTGTCTCTGGGGGGACCAAGAGAAAAAGCCAGGTTGGGCTCCCAGACCCAGCATGTGGCACCAGCAGCCCATCCACCCTTCTTGGATAGCATTTTTCTGCTGCCAACTAATGTAGTTAGTTCGGTTTGTCAGGGGTTCTCAAATGGGGTTGCGACCCCTCAGGGGGTCATGAGGTTATTACATAGGGCGTTGTGAGCTGTCAGCCTCCATCCCAAACCCCACTTTGCTTCCAGCATTTATAATGGTGTTAAATATACAAAAAAGTTTTTTAATTTATAAGGGGGGGGGTCGCACTCAGAGGCTTGCTGTGTGAAAGGGGCCACCAGTACAGAAGTTTGAGAGCCACTGTTTTAAGTGTTAGAAGTATGTGTTGAAGCTGCAAGGTTCAAGCTCTGCTAATGAGTCATGATGTGGGGATTGTTGCAGTTTTACTTATATATTTTATCTTTTTCCTTAAAAAAAGCCTAGGAAATTACACTTTAAAAATACTACATTAAAAATTATATTTAGGTTGCAAAGTCAAGCAATTTAAGTTAGAAAATGCCAGATTTAAAATTGTCTGGGCCATCCATCATACCAGGAGAAGGAAGCTGGATGCGGGGGAGTGAGGGGGAGGTTACGCCACAACTGTGGGGCCTATTTCTGTTCCCTCATCCAGTCATGTCTCTAGACAGAGTTCCTCTGGGCAGCATCCACTGACTTCTTAGATGCCTTTGAGGAGCAATGGGCTCTATTGGAAGTTCTCTGCTTGGTGTTCCCCTCAGGATCCCTGCTTCTTTATCTCTGACCTCACCCTCGCTCCTGTTTTTTCATTTGTTGTGCACTATAAGCAAATGATGCTTGGGTCCAGTGGTTCCTCCCTCTTAATTGAGGGGGAGGGCCTTTAGTTTTGGGCAGGCCTACAGCCACTCATCCCCAGTACTTCAGATATTGCACTCCTTCCAACTTCTGCAAAAAATGAGGTAGGGGCACTGCAGACAACAGCCTCTTCCACTTACTACCCTGATTCGCTCCTAGAAGTGGTATGTACTGTGCACTGAATGAGGCAGGGGTCCTGTGGAAAAAATAGTAGGTAATGATAATGATTAAGTAATTAAAGACAGTTTTGTAATACATTCATACAGAAGGACCAAATTAAGGTTGCACAGGCAACCTTCATTCTGGCATTTCCTAACTTTTGAGAGCTTGCTTATGCAACCTTAATAATACTCTTAATATGGTTTGTGTTTGTGTGTAATGTCTATATAGAAGTCCTGTCAAAGTGTTTCTACACCTGGTAGGCTGTAAGACAACTGGTCATAAAATCAAATCATTTTATTGCTCTCTTACTTCCCCCAACTTCGTTTCCAATATGAAGTCCTAAGATTGCATGACCTGCTAGTTAGAGATTAATGCTTTATATCATTTGAAAACTCTGATTCCAGTCTGTCACATACTATAAAACAGTGTGGTTTCTAGTTCTAGTAGCTCTTGTAGAGTGACCATTACATCTTAATTACTGTATTATTGTATGGACAAAACCAAGCTATTACTTAGAATGATGTGATTTTTTTTTTTTTTTTTAAGGTCCATTATCTTACAACCTGCCATCTCTAGGAACAAATGTGTCCAGAAGCACTGCGAGACCAAGGCAGCCCTGGTGGTTTTAATGTGTGATATCTCAAAATCCATCAGGGCTAGAAACAAATGCACTATGCCTTTAAAAGAAGCTGAGATTCCACATACGTCATATGCTCATAAGCCTGGGATTTTTCAAGATAGCTGACTTTAAAAACATAAGTGGTTTTTGGTCTAGCAGTTCTTCTTAGGCAATGGTCCAATGTTTTCTCCTGAGGGCATTCTGCACCAAAAAAATAAAAATTCTGTGCACAATATTTTTATTTGTCAAATAAATGTGGAGGCTCCAGCATGGCATTGGGGAGCATAGTCTACTGGCAGCACGGAGGTGGGAGATCACCATGCAGCTCCCACACCCCCTCTGCCTCCCTGGGACATCGACTCAGCAGTGAGGCTGCTCCCAACCCTGACACAGGCTCTGGGGTGAGGCTGGGGATGAGGGGTTTGGGGTGCATGAGGGAGCTCAGGGCTGGGGCAGAGGGAACTTAGCTGCAGCTCCTTTGGGAAATTTTAAGCACTTCTAAGGGCTGGTCTACACTGGGGCGGGGTCGATGTAAGATACGCAACTTCAGCTACGGGAGTAGCATAGTTGAAGTTAAAGTATCTTATTTCGACTTACCTCGGGTCCTCACGGCGCGGGATCGACAGCCGCAGCTCCCCCGTCGACTCCACTACCGCCGCTCGCCCTGGTGGAGTTCCAGAGTCGACGGGAGCACGTTCAGGGATTGATTATTACCCGCCAATTCAACGGGTAGTCTGGACATACCCTAAGTATTGAAAGCATCAGCGGTGTCTGATCCATTTATATGTCTCTGTTCTGTCCCTACCACCATCAGAGGTGACTCGATATTTGGCAATGGATTTATTTATTTTCCCCCCATGGGCTAAAAACGTGTGGATCTTCTCTTCAGTGAGGAGTGAGTGTAAAGCCAGACAGACTGTGCCAGATATTATTCCTTTTGTTCTCCAATAAACTTCTTCAAGCAGCTGAGTTCTGTGATGATGTGAGATGTCTCCTAGCTGTCTTGCTCTGAGGTTTATTTACCTGTTTCAATGCATGTAGATCTTTGGCACAGGAGCAGTTTCCATTATTCTGAAGAAAGGGCCGCAGTTGGTGTATTAGCAGCTTTTAGAGGCAGGAACTGGGGAGTTTGTGATGACATCCCTGACTGAGGAAAGAATCTTCTCAGGAACATTCCACGGACAGGAGTCTCTGAGTTAATGACTGTTCGTGGTTTGCAGTAATAAAGTTCCTTTTTGTTGAGAGATGAGCAAACCAGTAAAAATGATTAGGTACAGGAAACTCCTAAATGCTAAGGATTTAGCGTCACCTGACACATTTCACTCAGATCTAGCTGTTTTCTAAAGAATTTAAGATGTCACTAAAACAAAATGTTTATCTATAAATATAGATAGATATTTGTCCTTTGATTCAGAAGACTGTAAACTGAGGCCCTGTCAGCTTTGAGTGTGCAGAGAGACTGAAGCTCTGCCTAGGCATTTATACTGCATTCATTGTGGAGTCTGAGTAGTTGAACTAAGGCTATGTCTATGCTACCGTGGTAAGTCGACTTACCACAGGGTCCACACTGTGCTGGGTCAATGGGAGACGTTCTCTTGCCTGTCGACTTACTTTGCTCTTCTCATTCGGGATAGAGTACCGGGGTTTACTGGAGAGCGATCTGCGGTTGATTTGGCGGGACTTCACTAGACCCACTAAATCAACTCCAGTGCATTGATCCCTGGAACGTTGATTTGGGGGGGTAGTGTAGACATAGGCTGAGAGAGAACATGATCAGTGAAACAATCCAAGTGAGGTACAAAGAATAACACTTAATCCTGTAGCTGCTGATTCTGATACAAGAAAAAGAGAACTGTGTGGTCTGAGCACAGGATAGGGAACAATTCTACTATCAGTTCTGGCTCTGACTCGTGTAGCCTTGGCCAAGTCATTTTATATATCATAGTTTCCTTTTCTGTAGAATACAGATAATCCTCACCTACCTCCAAAGGGATTGTGATGAGTGACAAATGTTTGGAAAGTATCAGAGGGGTAGCCGTGTTAGCCTGGATCTGTAAAAAGAGTCCTGTGGCACCTTAAAGACTAACAGATGTATTGGAGCATAAGCTTTCGTGGGTGAATACCCACTTCGTCAGATGCATGTAATAGAAATTTCCAGAGGCAGGTATAAATATGCAGGCAAGAATCAGTCTGGAGATAATGAGGTTAGTTCAATCAGGGAGAATGAGGCCCTCTTCTAGCAGTTGAGGTGTGAACACCAAGGGAGGAGAAACTGCTTTTGTAGTTGGCTAGCCATTCACAGTCTTTGTTTAATCCTGATCTGATGGTGTCAAATTTGCAAATGAACTGAAGCTCAGCAGTTTCTCTTTGAAGTCTGGTCCTGAAGTTCTTTTTGCTGTAAGATGGCTACCTTTAAATCTGCTATTGTGTGGCCAGGGAGGTTGAAGTGTTCTCCTACAGGTTTTTGTATATTGCCATTCCTAATATCTGACTTGTGTCCATTTATCCTTTTACGTAGGGACTGTCCAGTTTGGCCGAAGTACATAGCAGAGGGGCATTGCTGGCACATGATGGCATATATAACATTGGTGAACGTGCAGGTGAATGAACAGGTGATGATGTAGCTGATCTGGTTAGGTCTTGTGATGGTGTCGCTGGTGTAGATATGTGGGCAGAGTTGGTATCGAGGTTTGTTGCATGGATTGGTTCCTGAGTAAGAGTTGTTATGGTGTGTTGCGTGGTTGCTGGTGAGAATATGCTTAAGGTTGGCGGGTTGTCTGTGGGCGAGGACTGGCCTGCCTCTCAAGGTCTGTGAAAGCGAGGGATCATTGTCCAGGATGGGTTGTAGATCACTGATGATGCTTTAGAGAGGTTTAAGCTGAGGACTGTAGGTGATGGCCAGTGGAGTTCTGTTGGTTTCTTTCTTGGGCTTGTCTTGTAACAGGAGGCTTCTGGGTACATGTCTGGCTCTGTTGATTTGTTTCCTTATTTCCTCATGCGGGTATCGTAGTTTTGAGAATGCTTGGTGAAGATCTTGTAGATGTTGGTCTCTGTCTGAGGGGTTGGAGCAAATGCGGTTATACCTCAGCACTTGGCTGTAGATGATGAATGTTTGGAAAGTGCTCTGAAGGTGGAAAGTGTGTTGATGGTGGGAAGTGATTACTATCTAGTTCAGCTTGATGAATCTGTCAACACCAGCATGAGGTTGCAATCTGCGAATAGGTGAATACAGTAGCATTCTTTCTGGCCACATGTAATTTTTCCCTGCTGCCCCATCTCCTTTAAGAATGAGGGGTTTTCCTTCTGACCTATGATGTATGATAAAGGCTCTAGCTTCTGTTTGATTTGTCATATATTCATGCCAGTTTAACAATTTGATTTTGCTCCTGCAAGTTCACTAAGGGAATAGTTCTCTGGGAGCATTCCTATCACTAGAGTCCCTGAGACACTGATACACTACAGCATAGCCCCACTCCTTCCTGACTTACACACATAGCAGGAAAGACTCCCATGCTCCTATTTTAACGTAGTTGAATATAAATCGGATAAACTCCATCTGTCTGTATTTGAAGGGATGTCAAATTTTTGCCATGTTCAGTTGCCTGACTTCTGCTTCTCTCCTGCCAGGTGGTCAGCTCTGACTTAAGCATTTCTTCAGTCAGCGATCAAGATGCCTACAGAGCAGGACTGCGGCCAGTTAGCCAGTGGAAAGCCTATGGCCTGGATGGCTACCCAGGTAAGTCCATCTGACTTCAAGCAAGACAAAACATGGCCTTGCCACCTCTGATTTAGTTGTCTCCCTCTCTTGTTCTACCCACCCTGTACTCTGTGGCATTACGCTGCTCTGGCTGAGGAATTGATATAGGTTTGTCTGTGCATGATATAAGTTGTAGCCCAAGTGCAGGAGGAAGAGGAACTGATTTAGAGCTTTGAAGGTTGGTATGCATGAAGAGGGAAACAGAAGAATAAACTGAGTTTTTTGAGCTGTACCAACTCCACCTTCCATCTTGAGAATGGAAATCCATTCACGCACCCTGTGATGATGATCTTACATTTCCATAGTACCTTCCATCTCAAATTTCAAATGCTACAGGAATAATTTCACCCATCACTGAAATGCAGTCACCTGTGGGATGAAATGTCACTAATGTTCAACCATGCACAGCAACACTGCACAACAGTTGAGCAGAGTAAGAGAAAGGGAATCCCATATCCATTTGAAGCTGTCAGGGGAATTTAGAGAGACAGACTTTTCCAGGAGTTAAATGGAGACTAAGAGACTGCAGATCCCAGTAAAAAAGGTTTCTTCTGGTATTTCTGTTGGGTATGTGCTCTATAAGCCACCCTTTGAATGTAACAACAGTTGCTGTTCTTGAAAACTAGAATTCCAGGTTTACTGACTTCTCTGCTCTGGAGCCAGCTTGCCATTTTTGAAATTGAGATTGCCCCAGGAACCATCTGGCTTAGGTAACCTACTGGAAATTTAATATTCATAGGTGAGACCCCTTCACCTCTCTATCTTGTTAACTTTGGTTCAATTTACCAACCATACATTCAGTCACTGCCTCCACATGTGCCTGCTGTCATGGCCACCCCATAGCACCCCCTGTCAGTCTACTGTTGCACTGCAGTGCTCCCTGTCTGTTTTCCTCCACAAAGTGGGTCTCCTTTGCTCTCCACACACCAGTTAGTTCTGGAGAAGTGTTTGAACCCTCCAGCCAAGTCACAAAACACGAAGTCCAAACTGAAAAGTCCAAACAAACAAAAGGTTCTTCCGTCATTTGGGGTGTCTCTTTCAACATGCTTCTGGGCCCCATTCCCAGCCACTCTCTGGGCTACCTTTGAGAGTCTCTTTCTCTGCTCTGGGCTATGGCAATGGTCCCAGGCTGCTTCCCTTGGAGTACCATTTCCTGTGCAAACTGGCTCAGAGCCTTCTGTAGGAACTTACTGCCTGTGGTTCCAACTGCCAGACTGAGTTCTCTCAGCCCTCTTATAAGGACCAGGTGTCCATTAAGCTACTTAACTGCCACCCAGTCATCTACGTAATGAACTACTCACAGATGGATCTGGGTTGGCTCATTCTCCTTGCCTATTGTGGGTACTGGGATGGGTGGGTTTAGGACCACCCAGAACTCAGTTTGCCATGTCAGTTGTGGGGGAGGAACCACTGAACTCAGGTCACAGATGAATTATGGGGACAACAAATGACAAAACAGGGACAGGAGGGTCAAAGGTGTAAAATCAGGGAACCAAAAGGGGACACTGAACAGGGACCCCCAACAGCGACCACTGCTCCTCAGAGGTGTCTAAGGAGTTAATGGACACTGCCCATAGGAATTCTGCTCAGAGGTGCGATTTAACAAGGGACTGGAAATAGGCCTCACAGCCGCAGAGCACACTCCTCCCTCCCTCCCCATACCAAGCTTCCTCCTCCTAGTTTGATGGATGGCCATCTTAGCCAGCACCATAAGGATGTTGATAAGGAGGTCTTGTGACTTTTTGGGCTATGGATGGGGTGTGAGGAGATGTGGGGAAAAGTGCAGCCAGAACCTCAGTAAGAGGTTTTGGAGGAGCCAGAAGAGGGGCTGCAACTTGACACAGTCTATGTAGACGTGCCCCAAGCTCCCATTTCAGAAGGGACAGGCATCGGCAGATTCCGTGAACTGCACCAAATACGTGCGTAGGTTTACGGCTCCATGGAAATACCACTAACTAATGTCACCGGCAGGCCATGAAACCAGAGTGAAATACAGACTGGCCCTTCAGGTTCCTGGCCCTCTGCAGGTGGCAACAGGTCCTGCTCATTCTCTAGCTGTGCCTGTCACAGGTAGACTAGTCCTGACTCCCCTGAAAGGGCCAGCTCCCATGACATGTGGGTTCTATTCCAAGCTTTGCTGTGTGACCTAGGATAATCCCCATTTAGTGCAGTGTAATTCATGTATGTTGTAGAGCGCTTTGAGAACACCAGGTATAAATCTATCAAAGGGCAAAGCAGTATTATTATTCTGTTCCATACAGATGCCAACAGAGTAAATTTAATACTTCTGGTGAGGGAATGTCTTGTAACCAAAGCTGTCAGAAGGCAGCCCCATGATCTGGAGGGTGTGGGGGATTGAGTGGAATGAGCAATAGTATACTAATAACTTGAGAGCACTTTTTCTAAGATAGTTAATTTACTGTTGAAAGGCCTATAAGATTTGCTGGCAGGAGGTTTTTTCTGTTTATTACCTCTTTCATAAAGCTTCAACGTAAGTTTGTGTCCCACTGAGACTTTAAGCCTTGCTGCTTGTCTTCATCTGTTTCTGATTTTGTCTCTGTTTAACCTTATGTATCTTCAGAGTTCAAAAGAACCCAGCTGAACAAATCCTGGAAACTTATTTTGCTTTCTTTTTCCCTCCATACATCTTTTTTTTTTTTTTTTTATGTGAATTTTGTGATGGTGAAATTTACCATATTGATAGTCCTGGAGAGAGAGATTCTAGAGCCACATGACAGATATAATATGGACTAGTAAAAGGGAAAGCATCCCCTGTGCACCTTGCACCCACCAGTTTGCCTCAACCCTGACCTGGCAGGGACCCCTTCTCTGGTTTCAGGGATTAATTATGAGGGAACATTCTAAGAACTAAATCTTAATCAGCCCAGAGAAAAGAAGGATGTGAGGAATATTTACCTGCCCACTCCAGCCACTTGTAGCTAGTGGTTAGCCTGGAACACTGTTTCTTCTCCTGTCATCACTTTTTCCTCACACCAAAGCTAATCACTGTCTCCACTGCTAGCTCTTTCTCCCAGAAGCCTTATTGCCAACAATCCTTTACTTTGGGCAGAATAAACCCACTGGGTATGGGATTAGTTTGTCTCTCGGGTACTTTGGTAACAGACTTCACCTGCCTATGCGTAGAGTCAGTGCTGGAGTACATAAGAGAGTTTCTCAGTGTCCCTCCAATGCTAAGGGTTTAGAAAAATGGATGGACACCTAACCATATTCTTTCTTTTTTCTTTTTGACTGCATGGCCAGGGTTTATTTTCATCTCAAACCCCTTTCTTCCGGGCTGCCAGCGGCATTGGGTGAAGCAGTGTCTCAAGCTGTACCCCCAAAAACCCAATGTGTGCAATCTGGACATGCACATGGCTGCTGAGGAGACCATTGATCTGTGGGGGCAGAGCCAGGAGCACCTGAGGTGAGTCCTGACTGTCAGAATAACCTCAGATTATCAAATAAAACCAGAAGGATTTGGCACCTAGCTAGTGGAATTTTCCCACAGGTCAGATTGGCAGAGACTGTGGGGGTTTTTCACCTTCCTTTGCAGCATGAGGCATGGGTCATTTGCAGGTTTAAAATAGAGTAAATAGCAGATTCTATGTAACATGAAGTCTGAAAATTGTGATTTGAGGACTTCAACCAGAGGATAGAAGTCCATTACAGGAGTGTGTGGGCAAGGTTCTGTGGCCTGCAATGTGCAGGAGGTCAGATTAGATTATCATGATTGTCCCTTCTGGCCTTGCAGTCTGAGTCTAGTATATTTGCAGGGGATGGACCTGGCAGAATATTGCGCAGGAAGAAGGGTTTCACACAGTATTATGGACTTGAACATCTTAAATTCAAGTTAGGTCTTTGCACTGCTTGGTGTGCACCTTTGCTAAGCCGCCTCCTTCCAGCCGAGGGAACAGGACCCTCCAGTTGCTATGAATCCATTAAATGGTGACAAAAGCATAAGTAGGATAACCATTGTCTCTCTTCATTCTCACCCTAGAGATCAGGGACTGTACCATAGTGAGCCCAGGCAGCAGGGATTGTGAGGTCTCTCTAAGCCTTAGATTGGAGACAGTGCTCTAGAGGTGAAAAGCCTCTTTCCAAACTCTTTGAGTCTGCCAGACAGCCCACCTCACACTTCCAATCTGGCAATGGGTGTCCTGTAGGTGAAAGGCTCCACAGCCCATTCCCAGAAGTGCTTGAGCCAGCCAGTCTTGTCTCATCTTCTAATCTTGTTTTGATTCCAAAGGCTCCGTAACCATGAGACACTTCCTATAACCAGTTTCCCTTTATGTTCCTCGTTGCCCACAAACCTGCCCATTCCCTCTCCCTTCCAGAAGATGCACTTAACATTTTATCAAGGGAGCAAAAATGCCCTGCTGTATTGAAGAGGTGGAGAGCCACTGTAGCCCCATTATGAAAGCAAAATGCTTTCCCCTCATTCCTTCAAAACTACCTTGGGAAATTGCTTTCTCTCGTCTCCTGGGGTTCAGCAGGAGGAAGTCGCTGCAGTCTAGAACTTTTCTATTGTAATGCAATTCCCCTTTTGCCCTGAGAGGTGAGCCCTCTTAAGGCACATTTACAGAGTGCTGTAAACAGAAACTTGTCTTGCTGCTACCTGTGCTGTTGCTGATCTGAGGGTAAGTGAAGTATTCCAGGCTTTTTGTTTCTGAAGTCTTGGCTTTTACATTTCTGCATTCAATCTAGTATGAACGTTGCTTGTTAAAATCTGGTCAGTAGTGCCCCCCAACCCATCAGGTGAGAGAACTGGGGTGCCACAGTGACTTGGCAGGACTTTCCTAGGAGCATCCTCTGCATGCAGAGAGAGCAATCACATGGAGGTTAATTTTCAGCTGGTGCTGTTTCAGCTGAAATCAGCACTGCAAGAGTTTGATGGCTGGGAGAAACGTTAGCACTTTTAGTAAGCACTCGCTTGAGAGAACGAGCAAGCAAACTGATGCATGGGCACTTTTGCTAGGGGAGAGCGAGTGACCCAGCCAGCTCATCTGTCGTCTTGAGGCAAGGGCTTTTTGGAGTGCAGAGAGACTTGCTGTAGCTCCATGCTCCAGAGGAATCTTGGAATTCCCACTCCCTGAAGGCACCTGTCAAGCACTCATCACTAATAGAAAGGAAGTTGGGTTTCCTCCCTAATATTGGGAACTGCTAGCAGTTCCAGAGGGCTTAGTGCATTCCTCCGCCATCTTGCTGAGGGAGAAAAGGTGTTATAGTGGCAATTGCTACCAGGGGATTGAGGAGGAAGCTGATGCCAGCAGGAAGACTTGGACTTTGCAGCATAATACATTATATAAGAGTAAATAAACCAAAAACCTTGAAACTCCATTGCCTCCCCAGAAGAGCCATCAAAAGCCTTTTAGCACATGCAACGGTGAGGCTTTTAAAATATGAGTGAATTTAGTGCTATTGAAAGAGAAGAATTAGAGCCCCATATATTCCAAGCAGGTTCTGTTCATGCATATCTTTGCCAATGCATCTCATTCCTGACCCACAGCCCTCTCCTTTTCCAGTCCTGAGCAACTCCCACTCCCAGAGCTCTGCTCTGATGCATCTCATGCATGCTCTGCAGTTCCCCCTGCTATTAATTAACTGGGCACCCCGCATAGTTCTGCTAATGCATTTCAGTTTTAATCTGTAGGCTCCCTGCTATTTCAATTTTGTTCCCCTTCCACACACACAGCTCTGCTCTACTGATACCCCTCAATACCTGCAGCACCCCTGGCTATTCCAGTCCTAGGAATTTATCATTTCCAAGAGTATGAAACATCACCTTCCTTTCCACAGCAACCACTTGTGAAATTACACATAAAGTATTAAGGCCTCAGGGCAAATAAGCTGTTGAACATGTAAGAAGTGGAGATCCTGGTGTCAAAGAAATACCTCTAGCATTGTAACAAAAAACAGGTGAAGAGAAACATTGAAAATGGAGGTACTGGTAGAATTGTTTTTTAATTGCACACATTAAGTTCTCCTTGAAGTGCGCGGGAATCGTGGGTTCTCCATCCTTTAAGTGCAGTGCCGTGTGGCTCTAGGCTCCACAGGTTACTCAGTCCAACAGATATTTGAAAGTTACTGTATTGCTGCATTACAGTAACTGCAGTTCCCTGTATTGTACCTTGAAGAAGGAAACTGGAACGGGAGCTGTGGAAGTTGGCCTTTAAAGGCCTGTCCATGGTGTAGACTAGAAGCTGTGCTACCATCTACAGACCTGCCATTTAGAGGGCAAAAAAAGTGGAAAGGCAACAGCCAAACATTGAAGTTTGGGTCAGACTTGGCAGTGGCAGCACAAACAGCATGCTTCTTGTTTGCTGAGAGAGAAGGTGTGTAATTGGGTTAACAAGCCTTATAGTTGAAAGCCAACCTCCCTGGCACTATTATTTATCAAAATGCTTGGATACAGATCCTTTTGCACAGCAGAGCGAACAGTAATAAAATAATAGAGGAGCTGCAGATGCTGGGATAAATGATTTGGAGGTGTTTCATCTGCATGCAGCCCCCACCATATTTGCCACTGACATGCTGTCATGTGACTGTCTTCCTTAAGAATACTTTGGGGGACTCTCTTTTTGTCCTGCATGCGAGTCTGGATGGTTGTCAGCAGTATTCTAGAATTATAGGTATTACAAGATGGAGCAGACTTGTTAATTCATCCATCATATATCCCACAGCCAATGCGGTATTACTCCTTTCATGACGTCTTCTGGTCAGTCTGTCATCAACACTTTCTGTAAATGCACCAACCAACAGAGAATCTATCCCTTCTCTCTGGTGACTGTTACACAGCCTGACCCATCTAACTCACTGTCCTCTAGTTCAGCCTAAATATTCCCTTTCTTAATTTCATCCCTTTTTTCTAGTTATACCCCATGTGTTGCCCTACATAATTCTTCCTCCTCTTTTTTGTTTACACCCTTCAGATGTTCATAGGCTGAGAGATTCCCTCCCCCCATTAGCTGTGGTTTAGCCAAGCACTACATATTTAGTTTTTTCCATACCTTTTGAAGTTACTCCTTCAGTCCACTGATCACCTCTGTTGCTCCCATGATAACTCCAGTAGCTTCTATATTGAAAGTGAAGTGATGGCAGTTTGTTCCAGGCCCCTAGATTTTGTACAAATGTCATAAACTGAACTTTCAGAGCAACTGCGCCAAGGAAAAGATTTGGGCACTGTAAGTGAAAGATCCACTGTGAGATGTTTAATGTGCTGTTGTACGGGTGAATGTCTCCCATTTCTACATGCAGCAATGTCAGAGAATGTCAAGGAAGGAAATAAATGTCCATTCTATTATCTCTTTACATTTTTGTCTTTTAGGAGCAAAGGTTCCAGCAAATGGGAGCCCAGAAGTTTACTGGAGAAGCTGCGCTGGGTGACCTTAGGTTACCATTATAATTGGGATACCAAGGTATTTGAGGGGAATCACTCTTTTGTCTCTCCTTTTTACTGCATGCTCTGAATGGAGGGTGCAGCTCTGTCAGAAAGGGAGGGGAGAAGGACATCCCAAAATGCAATGGCAGGGAAATCCGTATAGCCCCACAAGGCTCTGTCTCAAGAAGGGCCTTGAGCCAAAGCTTGATTTCATGGGAGTTTAAATCCTATGCTTGGGTGTTGGGGGTTTAATGGCAGATGTGTGTTGCCATGTGTCATTTCCTTTGGAAGGTAGTGCAGTGGGGCACATCTGGCCTGCAGGCCTGAGCCTCTGTTCAGAGTATCTCTTCCTCACTGAAAGGAGGTGGCCTTTGAAACATTATAACTTGGTAATTGGACATAAGGGTGGGGCATATCTCCTGATCTTGGGTATGTGAAGGTGGGCTATTTCTGAGGGCAGGTCTACACTACAGCTTAAGTCGATATAACTTACGTTGCTTAGGGGTGTGAAAAAGCCACCCCCTGAACGACACAAGTTACAGTGACCTAAGCAGTGTCCACACCGGCGCTATGTCGGTGGGGGAGATGCTCTCCCGCCAATATAGCTTCTGCCTCCCACAGAGGTGGAGTAATTATCCCAATGGGAGAGCTCTCTCCTGTTGACATAGAGCCTCTTCACGCTGTGCCGATGTAGCACTTCTAGTGTAGGCTAGCCGTAAAAAAACATTACCTCTTGGTAAAGGGTAGAGGAGATTGTTGCTGGGGTGGCTGTGAACTTCAAGCCTGAAGCAATAGCAAAGCCTCGCCAGCCAGCAGGAATCATGTGGCTGTTGAAGATCTCGGAGACAAAAATGGCCTTTCTAATCAGACTCTCAATCTGAGGGAGGCTGGGAGAGGAATGGAGAACAGAGCAAGAGCACAGTCTATCAGCGCGCTGCAGACACACTTAGCCAAATTACCTGCAGCCTTATCTGTACAGAGTGAGCCTATTACTGAACAGCCTTAATGAAAATGCATCTGCTCCCTCCCAGTCTCCCCAGTCGGAGATATTCAGTGGGGAATGGAAAAGTGGAAGTGGTGGGGTTGCAGTTCTCTGTTTGGTTTTTTGTTTTTTTTTTCCTCTTCCCAACTTGGAGGCAGAGCTAGTTGGCTCTGGGCTTTGGTGATGGGATACACAGAGCCTTTCACCTCTAGGTTTGTCAACCTGAAGTAATGACTAAGTAGGTCATCTCTGACAGCTGCTCAGTAGCCCATGTAAACTGTTGTGTCTCCGTGCAGTTCCTAGTGGCCTCAGGTCTACCACCGAAACCGCCACATCACACGGCAGTAATTAGCATGCATGTCTAATGGCAGTCTCAGCACAGACCCAGAATTGAATGGGCCACTGAGCCTGAATTTATTTCGTTCCCTCCAAGGGTGTTCATCCAGAGCAGGATGTGAGGGACGTTTGCCTTGCTGCTGCCCATGTGTGACCATTCTGGGGTAATATAAGATGTCACTCTCCAGCTGTTAACCTTGCTCTAGCATGCAATAAACTGTAAAACAAGCCCCTGAGTTCTCACTAAATGTTTTTAAAAATTGATTTTACTGCTCTTGGGTTCCGTTTTTCCTGAGCATTTCTCTTCTCTATGCCCTCCCTTTTCCAGAAGTACTCAGCAGATCACTACACTCCTTTCCCTTCAGACCTTGCTTTTTTGTCAGAGCAAGTGGCTGCTGCGTGTGGGTTCCAGGGTTTCCAAGCTGAGGCAGGGATCCTGAACTACTATCACTTTGATTCTTCGCTGGGAATTCATGTGGATGAATCTGAGCTGGACCATTCTCAGCCTCTCTTATCATTCAGGTGAGCCGGGGAAAGGGCTTGTGTACTGTGGAGGGGCGGCACATCATTTATCTTCTACTGAATGCATGTTTTTGTAAACTAACTTAAGGTTACAGGAGACCCATGAAACTTAGTGGCAAATTGTCTGTTTGTAACCTTTCACCTCTGGAGACTTGAAGAGCAGGGATGCTGTAAGTCAGGAGTGAGGTGCATAAGCAAAGCTGTGCAGGGAAAGGGCACAGGATTTGAATTACAGTGGCTGCTGCTCCTCAGGATTGGGGGCACATCAGCAGAGTTGGAGACCCAAGACTGGAGTAGCTGAATGGTAGGGGAGTGCTGAAGGGCAGGAATGAAATCCATCAGCAGAGCTCCTGCCCAACTTAAACCAGTGCACAGTTAACCTGTTTTATGTGCACTAAACTTGAAATGGTAACAGAGGGCCCATCGGGCCTATAAAGAGGAATTTAGCTGATTAAAATCCTCCTGTTTCTGCACATTATTATTTCACTAACTGAGCTTTCCCTTCTGTGTGTGTTTTCTCTCTCTCCTCTCTCTCCCACCCACAACCTCTCATGCTTCCCAGTTTTGGACAATCCTCCATATTTTTGTTGGGGGGCCTGAAGCGTGATGAAGCCCCGACAGCCATGTTCATGCACAGTGGGGACATCATGGTAATGTCCGGGTTCAGCCGCCTGCTGTACCATGCTGTCCCACGGGTCCTCCGCAACCCTGAGGGGACAGCTTTGCCTTCGTGCCTGGAGCAGGCATTCCCCTCAGACTTTCCTGACTGCTCAGTCATTGAGCACTGCTCTGAAGAGGACTGGCAGATCTGTACCAAGTATTTGCAGACTTCCCGCATTAACATGACCATCAGACAGGTGCTGGCTGTAGGTCAGAGCTTTCCAGATGAGTCCAGGAGAGAGAGAGAACGGGATGCAACCTCTGAAAGCTGTTACCACCAGGAAGATGGCGAAATCAAGCGGCACAAACTGAATACAGACAGCTGAGATCTGGAGAACACTCTTGGGCCTTTGGCTTGGACTGGGCCGGTAACTCCCAGGTGGGGCAGATGGTTCAGGTGACCACATGGAGCCCCATCCAGTTGTGGAGGGAATAGGGGACTCCAGCAGAATAGTTGTGATCTTTAGTGGTAAGATGGCGGTGGTGGGAACAAGAGGTGGGACTGTGAAGGGGAGGAAGGATGCTCATGTGGCCAAAGCATAGGGCTGGGACTTGCTTCTGTTTCCAGCTTTGTCATAAAATTACTGTGTGACATTGGGCAAATAACTTCCTCTCTGGACCTTAGTTTCCCCATCTGTAAAATACCCCCATCACAGGGATTTTGAGGCTCAATTCATTAAAGCTTGCTAAAGCACTTTGAGATTCTTGGATAGGAGGTGCTAGCAAAGGGAAGGGTGTGGTTGTTCTTATGTTAAAGTAAATTATTTGATTTACAAAGCGCAGTTGAAGTGCACTGCTGAGCAAGCACAAGTTTGAATGGCAACATGTGTCTGAATGAGCATCTGCTTACAGCGCTTTTAATATGGGGCCATATCTGCAGCTCATACTGACTCAGCTCTCAGAAGCCAGAGGCTACCCTAAACATGCTCTGCAGAAGGCTTGCTGTATTAGCTGGAGTCCTGCCCTCTGGCTGGCTGTTTACACCCCACAACCTGCAGCAGAGACTTCTCTCATGAGTAGGACTGGGCTCTTTAAATACCTCAGGTTTTAGAGCACAATAATTAGGGCCAGGCTTCCCTGGAATACCTACTGATTTCTGTTCAGGCCTCCTCCCCATGCCCCTTGTGTGACTGAGCCCTAGACCCCATTCTTCAGAATCGATCCCTCTAGTTGTCTGCAGAATGTGGTCTCTGCAGTCCCTGCTTGGCTCCTTTAAGGAGCAGCATGAGGAGAATGGCTTACAAGCAGGAACAATGAAGTTGTAAATTAAGTACCCAAAAAAGAAATTAATCAGTGACTATCGCTATTGCCCAAAAGGTAATTGTATTTAAACAAAATAAGGAAAACACTGGCTTCTGTGCCCATCTTCTTTAGAACTCAGACCTTCCTATCTGCTTTTTAATGCAATTTTAATTGTTTGAGGGCAACGCTCTATCCCAGGGGTATTTTGTCATGCTTTCCTCATGAATACACTTACTCTGTTTTTAAATTAAAGATTTCTATCTCTCTTGGAGAGTTTTTTCTTTTCTTTTGTCCCATTTTGTTATTTTTCTGTATTGTTAATGCTGCTGCATCCCTCTTGCTGTTTCCTTCAGGGTTCTGTTGGATATGCTAACTGTGCCATCCACCAGCTGTGTAAAAGGAACCCTGCATAGGGCTTCAGGGCCACTTGGTTTATATGGTGCTTGTTTTTTAGTTGGGCTGTATGAGAGAGGTGCTACCTTCAATGCCTCTTGGCTAAGTTCAACTCCAGCATGGACTTGATATCTCTTCCTGTTGGGGAACAACATCTGATCTATTTATTAATTACAGAACGAACTCTTCAGACCAGGGACTGGCTTTCTTTGTGTGTGGACAGTGCCTTGCACAATACCAATACATAATATTGGTGGGCTCCTGCAAATGGATGGATAAGGGAATTAGATGGGGCTTTTCCATCTCTGACCTTTGTGGTTCTGCACCAAAAATGTTCCCCAATTATCTTAGTCCTTACTGTACTTAACATTTTCCTCATAGGTAAGTCTTGGGGGAGCAGAGGCTCTCATGAATAAATGCCCTAGTGTGGCTGCATGCAAACTAAAGGTCTGGCATTTGAATAAGCCCCAGAAAATATCAGAGAGCACATTAGCAGCATCTAAAGGGCAAAATTCTTGCTCTGGTTTGTTAAGGGCTAAGTTGAGATCATTGAGGGCTGAGAATTCATAATGAATTCACTACTTGCTTTGAACTGCATTATTCCAGATCTTTGCTTCAGTCTTGAGCATTCCAGTCATAATATCCCCATTAGCAACTGGAAAAGAGTCTAAAATCAGCTCTGTCCAAGTTTAGAAGGTGAATGTTACCACTGATTTTTTTTAAGGGACTACACCCAGGTTGATAGGCTCAAGATGCAGATAATAACCTCTGTCCCCTCTGGGTGAAAGGGGAGACATTCTATTTTTAAACATCTCCAACATAGGTTTAAATCCAAGATGTCTGCAAGGAGAGCAGCAACGGTCCATCTGCTTAGCAAACATTGAAAACTAGATAGGACAAAGCCCTAATGGTTAGACAACAGTGAACCAACCTACTCTGACCCCTTCCACGGGATGGACAGTATGGGAATTAAGTCAGCCTTTTGCATCTCTGATTTCTGAGATTCCCTAGAAACCAAGGGCCAAGTGATTAATAGATCCTGCTGTTGTTCCAAATAAGGGATTGCAATGAAACAAGGTTCAGCTCTCCCTGAGCATCAGAAACTGGAAGACTTGTTGAATTTTAACCCCCTGCAGAAAGCTTGAGATGTCTGCAATTGCAATCAATGTAAGCAGGCTGATGGCCATTAGAGATGGGGAGGTCATTGATGCCATGTGCTTGGATTGCCTGACAGACAAGCTAGGAATACTTTGGTTATGTTTGGAAGGAGTAACAGTTTGTAATCAGTAATAATAGTGTGTGCTGACTGCGATGACATCCAGTGACTAAAGATTAATAATTATATTAGCTATGTGCTGAACCATCCAATAGGTGAGATCCATAATCACCTCTGTATCTAGATGTCAGAAATTGGAAAACAGCAAAACAGAAGCACGAATAAATATGCGCATATGAAGGGCAGCAAATAGAGTGAGAATATTCTGAACTAAGGCCCATCCACACTACAAGACTACCCGGATGTGAAACTTTCATCTGACCTGGTTACAACAGAGGGTTATATCCACACAGCAGCTCTTTCATAGTATAACCCAAGTTTATGCATCTATACCTACCACACTATCTAACCATGTTTATTGGTGCATTCTGGGAAAATCTAGACAGCTATACCCTAGTGCCTCAGAGGACAACATCCAGGGTTCATAAATACAAAGTGGCAACAGCAGCATGGGAAGCAAAGCTCTCTGGGTTGTCCCATTAAATAGAGTGGGAGGAAGGATGGGTCAGACTTAGAGGGTCTATCTATGCTGTAAACTTAGTGTTATGAGCTGGTTACGGGAAGACAAGTATGTGCCAACTCTAGGCCACTGGTAAGTGAAACATGCTGGTTACCAACATGCTATGCCAGGGGTGACCAAACCACGGCTAGTGAGCCACATGTGGCTCTTTTACAGTTAAAGTGCAGCTCATAGAACTCCTGCCTACTCCCCCCATTCTCTGCCTACCACACTGCAGAGGGAGCTCTGGGCTTCTGCCCTGCAGCAGAGTGGTAGGGCTGGGGGCTTCTGCCAGAGATGACTGCTGCCTGCTGAGAGTGAGGGGCACAATTTAAAGGTTCACCCCACACATACCACTTGAGTCACCCCCCGGCATGTCCCCCCTTTTACCTTCAGCAGCCCCTCCCTGCACCTCCCAGATGTTGGGTCCCCATGGAGAGACCGTAGCAAACAGCTGACATCTGCAGGTAGGGGCTGTTGCTTTAGCTCATGGGAGAGAAGCAGTAGCAAAAGCAGTAGCTCTCCCTGCAACTCTCAGCTGTTTTCCACTGCCTCTCCCCATGGCCTCAGCTCCCAGCTTGCCAGCTCCAGCAGCTGCTGTACTGGGAGGGGGCCTGATCGCACCATGTGACCAAGTGGGGCCAGCAAACCCTGGCAAAAATTGGAGGGGGGAGGCATGTAACCCCCCCCCTCCTCCTCCCATGCATCACCTCTGGCTTCTGTCCAGCAGGGAGGGGAGTCGTGGGGCTTCAGCCCTGCAGTGTGTTCCTGCTGGGGCTCGGGGCTTAGCAGGAGCCGGGCTGAAGCCCCGAGCCCCAGCAGGCGCCTCCTGCAGAGCTGAAGCTCTGAGACCCTCCCCCCACCCCACCCCCACACACACACATAGTACTGAAGCCCTGATCCCTGACAGTCGCCTCCCATGGGGCTGAAGCTCAAAGCCCTGGCAGGTGCACCCCAGCTCTTGAACTTCTAAAGATTGTCATATGCGGCTTGGAGAGCCAGCAAGTTTGGCCACCCCTGCACTATGCCTCTACTATGTGTGTGATAATGGACACAAATCAGCTGTACAACGGATGGGTTGAAAGTTCCAGTGTGGACAGCATGTAAAATGAAATCTGCAAGTCCCCTAAATAGTGACCAAGCTACAGCGTGGGCTGTATAATTAGAATAGGGGACTTGAACTGGAGGGAGAAGAGGGAATTGCAATCTCGGAAGTCAGCCTCCAAGCAGGTGCATGCAATATTTCCTTTCTGGTGGAAAGAAAACAGACCTCATTCTTGACTTCTCCCAGCATGATGCCTTCTGGAGAAGTCTGGCAGCCAGTGTCTCTGGGAAGCTTTGCTGAAGACATGTTTCTTGCTAGTCTGATCAGTAATGTACTGGGAGAACTGGCTCCAGAATTGTGTGTACTCACGCTCCCCCCCCCAAGTGGCTCTGGTCTTGATCAGTTTCCCTCTGTTGGGGGAATTAGTTGAAATTCTCATTCCTGTATTCTATATAGGGTGTATTCTTGCAGTGGAAGTCTTAGGTGAGTCTGCTTTAGCAAAGTGCCATGTTGCTACCAGGGACTCCTTCCCATGACTTCCCTTTAACGGGGATTGAAAACAGTTTAACTGCTTGTATAGAGAGGACCAAGACCCTGTTATGGAAAGCACACTGTATATACCTTAGTCCACTAGAGGGAGAGCATCCTATGCTCCATTTCTGATCACATGCTATCTCAAAAAGATACAGCAGAAACAGAAGGGCTCCAGAGATAGATGGCAAAAAATTATGGGAGACCTGGAAAGACCTCTATATGAGGAGAGCTTGAAAAGACTGGGACTGTTTAGAGAGAAGCAATCAGAAGGGGATATGATAGGTGTACTGAAAATAATGAATAGTCTCGAGAAGGTAAACCAGATGCTGTATTTTTGCTTTCTCATAATACATAAACAATGAGACATTCAGTGAAAGGCAATAAATTTAAAACCCATGACAGAAAATGATTTTAACATAATGGCAATTTAATCTGTGAAACTCAGTGCCCCATGATATTCTTGATGCTGAATTCAGCAGGATTCAAAATAGGATCAGAAACTTATACGGATAATGAGAACAGCCACAGTTACATTAGATAATATCAACAAAATTATTAGAAGGGCTACAAACCTTTCTGTTTCAGGGTACAAACCAACCACTAACTAACAGGGATTAAGTGAAACTTTCCTTTGGGCAGATATCTTCATATATTCATGGTATTTTCTTGAACCTTCCTCTGATCGATCTGGTACTGGCTATTGTCAGAGACAGGACACTGGACTAGAAGGACCATTAGTCTGATCTGGTGTGGTAGGTCCTAGGATTTTCCTAGGCAGAAATTTTTTGAAAGAACCCTTCTGCTCCCCTATAAACAGTATACCATAATAAAACCAAACACAGAATCTCCTTCCCACCTTTAATGCAGACTAGGCCAGCAGCAAGTCTACTCAGAGCTGCATTGCTCCTGGGGTCCCAGTGCGGGAAGAGGAACTTCTGGAGCATCATGGGTAAGTTTAGTATAAGCAAGCTCTCTCTCCCCGTTTTCCTGGTTCCTACTATTTTAAAGGTACATCCTGCCCCAAGAGGATTTGAATGTGAGCACACCACTCTGAACAGATTAATCAGCTAAATTCTTATCTCCCTGAGATAAGTAAGTACTTGCGGGTTGGCAGGGAGCCGGATTTTATATTCTCATTGAAATCCAGGGCCTGTGCACAGAGAGACATTGGAAATAGTAGCTGCTGCCTCCACCGCTTGCTAGGAGAAGGAGAATGTTTATTGTCTGCAGTAGCTTTTTCTTCCAAATAAAGAAGCATTGCCTTGTCTCTGAACAGGTCACACCAAATGCAGACATTCCCAATCTCTTTGCTTCTCCAAGCAGATTCATGTTAAATATCCTCCCTCCTGTGAAATGAGTTTGGCTTCAGACTTGTTCCCAGTGAGAAAGTATTCACATTCTAAACTCCAACAGCTTCATTGTCACCTGTGTTGAATGGGCCATGTGGAGACTGAGCTCCCCCCTCAGCCCTCAAACTGATTCCTTGAGATCAGGACTGAGCACTGCTGATGGGATAGCACAAGGAAGTTCTCACACCTGCTGCCCATGCTGTACATGTTCCTATGTAATAGGTCATAAGGCTTTTCTGAGATGTCTTTCAGGCAGGAAATCTCAAAGTACATCACAAAGGTGGATCAGTATCATTATCCCCTTGCTACAGATAGGAAAAATGACACTAATGAAATGAGGCATAAAGAACCATTGTCCAAAACTTTAAATTGAACTCAAAGCTCCTGACTCCCAATCATGTGCTCTAACCAGTAGACACACTGCTTCTCTACAGCAACTTCATTCACCAGTATTGTCAAGTCAGCAACTTATACTAGCATTTAAATTTACCTAAAAAGAACCTGGAACTCCTTCCCAGCCTGCATTTACTATAGAAGGCTGGAGGGTTGCTGCCCTGGACAGAGAATCAATAAAGGCCTTGGCTTTCCAGTGCTGATCATCACACCAATCATTTGTCTGTTTTTCTTTCTAGTGGCTGAGATAAAAACTTTTTTTTCCTCCTTAATGGAAAGTCCCACTGATTAAGGTGGGCGGGGAAATGGTGAGTGCAATTTTGTTGTGGCAAATTAGAACTATAATGAGGCAGAGATGAGCTGAAGGGGGAGAATCAGAGATGGCTATTGATTTTTAAAGGGTGGAGGAGCTGCAGCAGAGCACAGACCATAGAAGGAAGACTCATGTTTCATGTCATGCTTCTTGTTTACAGATAATCAGCCCTGGGGAAGGGGTTGTTTGGTGGTGGTATGTGGGTGTTTACATTTGAGGGGAAGATTTAAGCTTGGATAGACTCATCAGAATTCAGGCATTTGGGCAGATCTCAAAGATATGGAACTAGGAATCATAGGCTGGACCTGAACAAATCTTGGGCTGAATATCAGGAAACACTAACCGTGACATTGGTGAGAATGGATCAGACAGTGAAAAAGTTCCACCAAAGAAAGGGGTGGAAGCCCCATTGCTCAAAGCCCAGCAGAATAGACAAGAGGGAATAACCCTGCACTGCCATGGGAATGGATTATTTTAGTGCTAATCGGTGTTCTCATCTCCAGTTTCTGTGTTCTGGGACCCATCATTTGTATGATTGAAAATTCTAGCCAGGCTCTGACTTACCCTGCTCCCATGTCTGAGAGCAGTCCTAAGTGTGGGTTTCTCTGATCCCTTGGCCATAAATAGGCCCTGCCTTCCGGTTGTCTATCTGGAATTTCTACAAGACTAAAGTTGCCCTTTAGTCTGACCCAAGTAGCATCTGCCCAGAACCTCAAGAGTCTGAGAAAATTCCAGGTCAGCTGTGTTGATCTGTGATCAATTTGAGTTTGTCTTAACTCCCTTATGGCCATCACAGACCTAGCTTCATAAAAAGGGGATGATGGTGATGGGAGGTCATGATGGCCCTGCCACAGCAAGTAAATAACTTGTGGCAACCTTATGCCCTGGCTGAATGCTGCAATAGACCTAATTCCTGTTCTTTGGCCTGCTTGCTTACTCCACAGACCAGGAAGAGTTGGGCTTGCTGCAGGCTCCATCCCCATGGCAATATGAGCAGTGCTATTTTCTCCCATCCAAGAGGC
The DNA here is from genome assembly GCF_013100865.1 of Trachemys scripta elegans. Classification (NCBI taxonomy): domain Eukaryota; kingdom Metazoa; phylum Chordata; order Testudines; family Emydidae; genus Trachemys; species Trachemys scripta. The sequence goes on from NC_048301.1 coordinate 40,222,679, forward strand.
CTGGCTTCTATTCTTGACATTGATCTTGCTCTATGGAGTCATGAAGCTGGGAATGACGTTACCTCTGTATCTCTTCTGTCTCCTGTGGGGCTAGCAGTTTGTAAAAGGTGCTATTGCTTCTTTCATCTGGGTTCACTTTCCTTGCTCAGTATTTATTACTCTTTCCCCAGCTTCAAAGCTTGGTGCTGTAGTCATGCTTTCAGGTTTCTAATTTCTCTGCAGCCCCCTCCCTATCAGCAGCTAAAATGCTGCCATGCACCCTGCTATAGTGAAACCCCTTGATGAATGAATCCCAAGAAAGTCTCTGTCTCCTGCAGCACAGGTCCTTGCTGGCAGGGAGAGGACTACCTTCCCCATCTTTTTCCACTAGCAGCAGAACACTGCACTCACAACAGGCTGTGGTGTGTCATGGTGTCTGCCTCTTCCTGCAGCTGACAGCCAGAGATGCATATCAAATGCAGCTATAGATAAGGTACTGTCTGATGCTCATCAGACCAATAGTACTGTACCAAGTCAAACTGCTACAGCCTTTGCTGTGCTAGCAGCTTCTCCTCCTCTGTGGGTGCTACACTGATGGAGTCTCTGGCTTTCCAGTTTCTCTCATGCTCATACCACTCAGAAGAGAAACAAAGGCTCAGTGTGCTTCTTTCTTCTTGCCTTTCTCTGTCTTGGGGCCTGAGAAGGAGGAAGTGGGGCAAAGGCAGCAGCAGGAGGTGTGATTCCCCGAGACCTATCTGTCTTCTTCAACATTATGGAAAATCATGCTGAGATTGTACAAAGCCACATTCTCTCCCCGAGTGCTATGGTCTGATCCTATAGCATTCGAGACAGAGCTGGAACCAAAATTGTGTATGTGGTGAGGATGTGGGCTCTGAATACAGGGGTCTCCAGGTTTACACAGCATTCAGTTATGTTCTGTGTTGGATTATGGACTGTACTGCTGTCTGAGACCACCAGTCAGCTCTGTACTAGTAGGGCTTAGGTAGAGAAGATGAGGGCAGATTAAGTCCTTGTCTATACTACAGAATGTTGTCAACATAAGTTATGCCGACATACAGCCACCGCTGTAATTAAACCGCTGTTGCATGTCCATACTACGCTCCTTGTGTCGGTTGAGTGCATCCACAATAGCAGCTCTTGCATCAACACAGAGAGCAGTGCATTGTGGGTAGCTATCCCACAGTGCAGCTGGCAACAGGGTGCTTTGGGAAGGGTTTGCAATGCCTCATGGGAGCAGGTACAGTGTCACATGATGACAGTTTCTCAATCCCATCATTCTATGGGCATCCCACTAGATTGCCAGCTGCTTTTCAACTACCCTCTTAACCTGCAACCCAGCCATCTCTGACTGCCTGCCACTGTGGTCCTAATGCCGGGAAGAGCAGGATTCCATGTTAATGTTTTGATTCTGTGATTCCCTCCAAGTTCTCCCACAGCCTCCTCTCCGCACAGACCAAGGAAATCTACCCCCTTCCCCTGTAGTCCAGGCAGGAGCGCGTTTGCTGCCAGGAGCTGGCATGCTCAGCTGGGCACTAGCTCTGTGAGCTCTGCACGCTGAGCAGTTTTGAATCTTCCTAGGGCTTTGAAAGGGGAGAGGTGCATCCCTGTGTAGCTGGATACAGGGCAGCAAAGTTCAAAATAGTGAGTAGAGTGGTCATGATGGGCATTGTGAGATACCTCCAGGAAGCCAATTATGGTGACCTAACAAACACAGTGTCTACACCAGTGGTCTCCAACCTTTTGCCCAAGATCACTTTTTAAATCTAAGGGCAACCCAGGATCTACCCTTCCCCAAGGCCTCGCCCCTTCCCCAAAACACTGCCCCACTCACTCCATCCCCCTCCTCTCTGTCACTCACTGTCCCCCACCCTCACTCACTTTCACCAGGCTGGGGTAGGGAGTTGGGGTTCAGGAGGGGGTGCGGGCTCTGGGTTGGGGCCAAGGGGTTTGCAGTGTGGGAGGGGACTCTGGGCTGTGTAGACAAGGCCTAAGAGAAAGGAGGTATAACCTATCAGAGGTGCAGGCATAACCTCTCTGATGCCCCCAAGAACCCAAGACCTCAGCTATGGTGCAGGATGAGGGGATGTGCTACAACGGTGGGATAGAAATTGTGACAGCTTTAGTATTATCAGGTGCTGCTTCATAGTTAAAGTAGCAACTAGGTTTCCATTTTACCCCCGAAACCTTGAAATTCATACAAGAAATATTAAAAATAAGAAATGATTAGGGGTCTGGAACAGCTTCCATCTGAGGAGAGATTAATAAGACTGGGACTTTTCAGCTTGGAAAGGAGACAACTAAGGGGGGATATGACAGAGGTCTATAAAATCATGACTGGTGTGGAGAAAGTAAATATGGAAGTGTTATTTACTTCTCATAACCCAAGAACTAGGGGTCACCAAATGAAATTAATAGGCAGCAGGTTTAAAACAAACAAAAGGAAGTATTTCTTCACACAGTACACAGTCAACCTGTAGAACTCTTGTTATGAAGGCTAAGACTATAACAGGGTTCAAAAAAGAACTAGATAAATTAATGGAGGATAGGTCCATTAATGGCTATTAGCCAGGATGGACAGGGATGGTGTCCCTAGCCTCTGTTTGCCAGAAGCTGGGAATGGGCAACAGGGGATGGATCACTTGTTGATTATTTGCTTTGTTCATTCCCTCTGAAACATCTGGCATTGGCCACTGTCGGAAGACAGAATACTTGGCTAGATGGGCCTCCAGTCTGACCCAGTATGGCCGTTCTTATGTTTTTAGACTTAAAATAGATTAAATATATAAATGCGTAGCAGAGTCCAAGTTATCTCCAAAAAATTTTTCTGCTATGTACCATAAAAGAAGCAAGGAGGAGAGAGAAAAACATTGTCCAGTGGATTCATCTAGCTGAGGTCTAGTGCCCAGGCCACTGCTCAGCTCTTATTAAGTAGCAGAGTGAGGTCTTCTGTTACTAAGACTTTATTATTGTTATGAGATGCGCTATGGTTTATGTTCTGGTATGTTATTGAGCATCATTGTAAATAATTTCAATTATAGTTGCCAAAATAAATTAATAAAGGCTATTTAGTGATGTTTTTCCCTTGCTCTTTTTTTTTTTATTATTATTATTTTAATTATTTACAACAGGTCTCCATGCCAATGTGATTTAGTGAAACTACTGTATGAAGGGACCACTGCATCACCCCTGAAATGCAGCCACCTGTGGGGTGGAATGAAAAAATTGTTTAACAGCTGTGCAGTAAAGCCAAATTGTTTAGGCAGGAAGCAAAGGAAAATCCCCAAGCCACTATCTTTTTCAACTTGCTCCTTAAGACAATAGAACTTGGTTTCCTTTGTCCTGTAAAATGTCCAGCATGCTTGTGAAAATAATCTATATTAATTCAACAAGAAGATTTTAGGGAGGAGGATTGGGGTCAACACCCTGACTCTCATACAAAAATGGTACCACGGGCTCTTTAAGGACCATGAGTCTCTGGTTTTTCCACTTCTCTGACAGGGAGATTGAAAGTGATGAGTCGGCACTCTGAAATGGCTAGGTGCTTCTCTTTTATTGCCACAAGCCTACCAGTAGACCGTGATGAAGTTTGCTCTGGGACTAGGAAATTGGGAGAAGGAGGCAGGTCCTCACAGCACCTTTTAAAAACACCCCTAGTAAATCAAGAAAGAATGTGGCCCCAGGAAAAGATGCTGAAATGGGCAGGTCAGGTGGAAAGTAGGAACACTGAGTCTTCCCCTCTAGCCATGCTGAACAGTGGGTCCAATTCTGCCCTAGCACAGAGGCAGTGACTTGAGAGTAGGCAGTAGCTAGATCATCAGTCTACAGTGATACCTTGGCCTCATAAGACAGCCCTGCTGTGGGACCAGCATGTCAGTTGTTCAGTTCATTATTCTTTCTGGCCTTCGAGCATGGATTCCTGAGTGCAGGATGTGAGTGGAGAATGCAATGGAGTAAGTGCTCTTTGGAGAGCACGATATGACCACGTTTGCCCCAAGAAAATGCAGCCTCTGAGGGTATATCTGCACTGCAATTAAAAACCTGGCTGGCCCGTGCCAGCTGACTCAGGTGTAGGGACTATTTAATTGTGGTTTACACACTTGGGCTGCAGCCCAGGCTCTAGGATCCCATGAGGTTGGAAGGTCCCAGAGCTTGGGCTCCAGCCTGAGCCTGAACTCTACACTGCAGTTAAACAGCTCCTAAGCCCCAGCCCTCGAAGCCTGAGTTATCTGGCATTAGGTTGCCAGGCGTCCAGTTTTCGACCGGAATGCCTGGTTGAAAAGGGACCCTGGTGGCTCCAGTCAGCACCGCCGGCCGGGCTGTTAAAAGTCTGGTCAGCAGTGCTGCGGGTCTAAGGCAGGCTAGTCCTACCTGTCCTGGCACCGCGCTGCACCCCAGAAGCGGCCAGCAGGTCTGGCTCCTGCGGGGGGGGGGGGCCACGGGGCTCCGCGCGCTGCCCCCACCACGAGCACCGGCTCTACACTCCCATTGGCCAGGAACCACCCCCCCCACCTAGGAACTGGACCTGCTGGCCGCTTCCAGGGTGCAGCGCGATGCCAGGACAGTTAGGGATTAACCTGCCATAGCTAGGGGCGGCTCCAGGCACCAGCGCAGCAAGCGCATGCCTGGGGCGGCAAGCTGCGGGGGGCGGCCTGCCGGTTGCCGTGAGGGCGGCGGTCAGGCTGCCTTCGGTGGCACGCCTACGGGAGGTCCATTGGTCCCGCGGATTCGGTGGCAATTCGGTGGCGGGGACGCCGAAGGCGTGGCACCGGCGGATCTCCCACAGGCATGCTGCCGAATCGGCATGACCAGCGGACTGCTGCCAAAAGCTGCCTGACTGCCGAGCTTGGGGTGGCAAAAAACATAGAGCCGCCCCTGGCCATAGCCCCCCTGCGCTGCTGATTAGGAGCCGCCCGAGGTAACTTACACCCCAATCCAGAGCAGGCCCCAGCTCTGAGCCCCCCCAAACCTGGAGCCCCCTCCTGCACCCCAAACCCCTCATCCCTGGCCCCACCCCACAGCCTGTACCCCCAGCTGGACCCCTCACCCCCCCCCCCGCACCTCAACCCACTGCCCCAGCCCAGTGAAACTGAATGAGGGTCAGGGAGAGTGAACCACCAAGGGAGGGGGAATGTAGTGAGCAGGGGCGGGGTCTCGGGGAAGGGATGGGACTAGGGTGTTCGGTTTTGTGTGATTAGAAAGTTGGCAACCCTATCTGGCATGGGTCAACCATGGTGTCTAACTGCAGTGTAGACATACCCTGAGAGAGCTGGCCCTCCACCCCATAGAGTACAGCATGGGACTTCCAGGTCCAGAGAACACACCGTGTGGACCCCACCCTGGAGACCACAGTGCCCACTCCCACTAAGAGCATGGATTGTGGGGAGTCCCTGCCCCCTCTCCCCCCACGGCCTGGAGTACAGCATGCCCCCTGCAGCCTGGAGACTGTACGGCAGCTCAGGCCCCTTTGAAGATGTGAGGTGAGTTTGGGGCTTTCAGACACACAAGCATCCTTTAGCAGCCTGGCATCTGGAAAGGAGAGTGCAGTTACCATGGTGATGATTTGCCTCATTTAACCACAAAATAGCCTCTTGTTTTGTTACGTACAGCCATTTCCAGCGCATATGCCCCATGTCCAATGTACAGCATGCCACACACAACACAATGCACAACACACACTATGCACAAAACACTCCCCAGGTACAACACTTGCAACACATTACTTACACTGTGCACACAATACACATGCACAACACACTGAGTCCACATCCCAGTTCTGTCTGTTCCTTAATCCTTCTCTCTCTGACAATGGGGCATGGAGCCAAGATTGGAACAAACCCAGCTCCATCTTGCTGGTCTTCATTATGCCTTTGAAGGAAACTGTCCCTCACAAGCAAGACCCTGGAAAGAAAAGCAGTACTGCACATAACCCCATTTCTCTGGCCCTTCCTGCAGCATGTTCATCTAACACTGTGCCGATTAGCAGAGCCTAGCCTTTTGTGGGCAGTTTGTGCTGCAGCTGTGACCCAGCACACCCCTGCCACTCTCATTTCCTTGGTGATGGCTATGGGGAAGAATATCAGTCACATTTCTCTGCAAAGGACTGTACATGCACCAACAGATTAACCCTTATAACCCCTAGAGGAGGATAGTCAGTGCCATGATCCTGCTAGGACAGCAGGGGGAAACTGAGGCAGGGAAAGGACTTGTCCAAGGTCACACAGTGAGTCCGTGACAAGGCTGATCCTAGAACCTAGGAGTCCTAACTGCCTGACCCCTAAGATAAGCACCAGACCAAGCATTTGCCCACTAAGAAATAGACCAACAATTGCTTTTTACATAAGCTGCCAAACAGCCATCGGTTTATAATGGCTAGCTCTGCTGAGCTTTTAATTTACACTCTCCCACAATCACCCCATCTCTAGTGTAGCCCCACCAGTGGGTACCACAGTGCAGGCAGGGCTGAGGTGTTTTTACCACTGCGTCAAGTAGCCTGCTGCAAGACTAGATGACCCAAGGGTGAGAACATCTGAGCCCTCCCTATGCTACAGGTCCCACTGGTGGAGCTGCATTGGCTCTAGTGTGATGATAGGAGACTTCCACAAATCTCAGTAAAGACAAGGGCCTTGGCTACACTTGAGAAATTCAGTCAGGTAGGGATCCCCCTCAATCAGTTGAAATGCACCTTCATGTCACACATGAAACTGCTTCGGTACATTGTCAGGGGAGGGTTCTCCAACGATGGTGGCACTTACCTGTGGGTGTTCTAGGGGTAAGTGAGGACTGAGTCCCATTTATTGCAGGCAGAATCGGTTGTGACAGTGGTGATGTGTCCCATAAAAAATTGGTGTCATCTCTAACAGCTGGCTCAGCCAATAAACCTCCTTTAATTGGTTTCCTCTATCTAAGCCCCTCTCAGTCCTCCCCCCATAAATGGTCCCTCAGCCATCTCTCACCCCACCCCACCCCTCAAAATACCCACCTCTCTAATTAATAACCCTAGGCTCTGACCCTGAACAAAGTAAGCTGGGTTTTCAGCTATGGCTCGCAAGCTGCAAGTTACAGTTTGATGATGCACATACAGGTTAGCACTGCCTGAGAGCAGGACAGGGAGCTAGTGGAGGAAGTGGTGGAGTTTTTATAGGGAGCCACAACTAGGGGAGGCAGTGAAGTTATCTTAGCCTCCCTCACATTTGCTTCCCTGGAAATTTGCCATCAGTGCTGCCATTTTACACTCACTGCACCAGAGCATTTATGAGGATGAGTGAGTGGGAAGCTGGTTTGTTACCCCAGGAGTTATTGTGTGCTCACTAGCTTTCTGACTTTTCTAGTCTTTATAATCTAGCACTTTTCTTGTCACCCGAGAATGTCAGCATGGTCTCCCTGTGAGTGACAGCGATGCTACATCTGACACCATGTCAGAGCATCATCTGGAGCTCCCCACACATCCCCCCCACACATACACACCAGTTATCATTGAATGGTCACAACAAGCTTTTGAACTGGGGTTCCCAATACTAGCAAAGTGGGAGGAAAACAAAGCTCCACTCTGTTGCCTCAGAGCCAGCTGAGTCAAAGAGGAGTGAGCTCAACTTGTCTCACTGCCAGGATCAAAGTGAATCCAGCTCAGACACAACAGCGATTTTAGTAGGGAAAGGCTTAAAAGAGCCAAATCATCTTATTTAATTGGATTAAAAAAACTCTGTGTCACAAAGGAGCAGAGATTTTTCCTTTCTGAGAATCGTTTATACAATACAGTCCCCACTAGCTCAACTCTTACGCCACTACCCTCAGCCCATCCATAACCACCATTCCAATTGCCCTCGATGGGCAGAGAGAGAGAGAGAGAGAATGAATTCCTATTGTGGCAGTCCTTCATGGGGGGAGGGATAGCTCAGTGGTTTGAGCATTGGCCTGCTAAAGCCAGCGTTGTGAGTTCAATCCTTAAGGGGGCCACTTGGGGATCTGGGGCAAAAATCAGTACTTGGTCCTGCTAGTGAAGGCAGGGGGCTGGACTTGATGACCTTTCAAGGTCCCTTCCAGTTCTAGGAGATGGGATATCTCCATTAAATAATTATTATTATTCACTCTCAGGTATGCAGCTGAAAAGGATAGTTTCTATTCTTCTGCTGCTATTTCTGTTCTCCACATAGTGTTCCTGAATATGGCAATTTTGTCACCTCACACCTGCAGTGCTTGAATGTGAGTTTCTGTTTCCTCATTGCTTCTGGTTGTGGTAGTTTCTATTGCACTCAACTCCTGAATGTGGCAGTTTCTGTTTTCCCCACCCTTCACAGTGCTTCTGCAAGAGGCAGTTTGATTCCCTTAGTGGTTGTGAATGTGGCAGTATCTATCCCCCCGCTGCTCCTAAAGGTGACAATTTGGATTCTCAATCCTTGCTTCTATTGCTCCGGAAAGTGGCAGTCTCTCTCCTCCCCCTCGCCTGTATGCCTGACTGTGGTACATAGCCATGGCCAGTTCCACGTAGCAGAGAATCAAGGACGCTGCCCTCTCTCAGTGGTTCTCAAACTTTTTTACTGGTGACCCCTTTCGCATAGCAAGCCTCTGAGTGTGACCCCCCCCCATCAAATAAAAACACTTTTTTATATATTTAACACCATTATAAATGCTGGGGGCAAAGCGGGGTTTGGGGTGGAGGTTGACAGCTTGTGACCCCCCATGTAATAACCTTGTGACCCCCGAGAGGTCCCGACCCCCGGTTTGAGAACCCCTGGTATATATGTAGCATGTGTGCAGTTGTGTTACTGTCGCTAATGATTCTGGATCACACAGACTTGATCTGTGAGCTCCTCAGGGCCGCTGCAGCCTGCAGGAAAGCATATTGATGAGCACATACCGTCCTCTTGTGACCAGTCCCGGTACAGCAGCCAGACATCTTGCTGGTTTCAGTAGGCAAGACGGGCTATGGATTTCAGGGGAATATTAACACGTTTTCCACAGGAGGGTCCCAAACATTCCAGACACAAAGGTTCTTCTCCTGCACTTGGATATATGTGTCACTTCCTGTTGCATGCAAGGAGTGAGCCATACTATTTAGTTCAGTTCAGTAATGCTTTAGAGGCAAGAAAAGCTTCATGAGTGTTGCCCAAGTGTGTAGGTCACAGACTCCTGTATCTGTCAGAGCTGAGTATGATCTGCCCAGCATGGGGCTTCACACTGTGTCTGGGGTCTGATCCCATGTGTCTGTTCCTGGCCTGGTGGCAGATTACTCTATAGCAGGATGCTGTCTCTGACACCTCTCTCCTTTCCCCAAGCCTTTGGTATGATTTTTTTACTCACTGATTCTGAGTGGAAAATCTTTGTTTCTGATGACTTGATAAAAACTCTTCTTTGCACTTCCTTATATCTCACACATTGCTGGAGAAAGTCTCTGTCCAGTTCAGATACAATGATTAGGCAGTTGCTCTTCTTTGGATTTGCGCTATGTTTTGATATTCTCGTTTTCCGCCTCTAGTTTATGGTCTCTTTTTCTGAAGCTGGTGAGAATTGTTCTAGTATTGTACGTTTCCCTGTAGTGAGGTTTCTGTTACAGTGATAGTTATCCAGAGCAATCCTGCTTGGTCACGCAGACCCAGGCCCAAATGTGGTAGCATGAGCTTGCTTTTGTTCTCTGTATTATAGTTCAAAATACACGTTGTCCTTTTCTGCTTGAAATGAGTCAGGTGACTGGGGGAGCTATCATCTTTCTTAGGAGACTATTTCACATTCTAATGGATCTTATGCCAAGGACATCCTGTGACCCAGGAACCTCTGGATGACAACCAGCAGAGGACACAGGAGTGCATAGGTCCACACAGATCCCCTAGGTTCACCAAAAGAATGTCATGATGTAGGTTGTCTAATGAATGCTGTCACACTGGTCTTCATAATCATTGCAAAACATACGTACAGATGGTGGGTAAGGAGTTATGTATATATACCAAAATCATGTTCTTCAGGTCTGTGAGTAGGCACTGGTTACCAGAAAGGTGAAAAGCAGGTTTTCTTTCAGGCAAGAAATGTTTATCTATCTATCTGTTTACATGTAAATTAAGTATTGTGTGGTCCACAATGTGGTCCATTTAGAATCTGAGCTGACTGCTAATTTTAAAATCTTCAAAGAGGGGAAATGTACAGGAAGAAGTGAACCAGCAGGAGAGAGCTCTGTTTACAAGTAAGGACAATAAACTGTTAGGGGTATAACGAAGGGGTACAGAGGTATACCCTCATTCCTTAATCTGTGAAAACAAGCCACCGCTGGGCTTGATTTTATGAGATTTCAGCCAAACTGGGTGAAAAGACTGCAAAAAGGACTTGGGTCAAGCTATCTTGCAGGAGATGGGGGTACCTTGTTAATTAAATTTAGGCTCTAGAAAGCATATTATGTTTCCAATATTCTTACTTGCTATCACTTGAATCAATGCTTTCACTATAAGTGCAGCATGTTAAACAGAGATCTTCACAAGCTGCTGCGTACTATTCCTTTGGAAATAGTGGATCTAGGACAGTGATTCTCAAACTTATTTGATCATGCCCCCCTTCTTTGTGTCTGTAGTAGTTTACACACACACACACACACAGGAGCCACCGCTCTCCAGTCACCCAGCTCTGAAGGCAGAGCAGAGAGCAGTGGGTGCTGGCCAAGCATTCAGCTCTGAAGGCAGCGCCGCGGTGAGCAGCAGCTCAGAAGTAAGGGTACCATTCCTACCATTGCCTTCAGAGCTGCATGCCCGCCCAGCCAGCAGCCGCTGCTCTCTGGCTGCCCAGCTCTGAATGTGTGCTGTAAGGTTTTTTTTTTCTTAAATCTTTTCATGCCTCCCCACAAAATACATTCCACACACCCCAGTTTGAGAACCTCTAATCAAGGAGTTTGTGAGCATTCAGCGGAGCAGGGGCTGAGCACCCTAGAGGGATGCTTGGAGGACTTGGGAGTTGGTGTGCACCATACTGCTAACCTAAACAGAGAGAGTAAGGCCTGCAGAGGCCTGAAGGCAGTTCTTGTGTTGCCAGAGGCTAGTGGCTTGAGAGAGCTGAACCACAGCAGGCACAGATAAGATTTTGTCACACTAAGGGTGGGTGGTGGCAAGGTGCCTCAGAATCCTGGAAAGCATTTGACATGCAGTCTATGGCCATCCTATGATTGCTGGTTACATTTCCATGAACCACCTAGAAAAATTCCTCTCCCTTCCTCGATGATTGCAGACGTGCATCTTTTTTTTAATTATTATTTGTATTACAGTAGTTCCTAGGAGCCCCAGTCATTGATCAGGAGCCCATTGTGCTAAGCTGTAATGCCCAGGAGTCAAGCAGGTCAAAGATCAGTGGTCAAAGTTCACACAAGGGGTCCAATCGCTAGGAGATCCAACCCAAGGGGAAAAGTACAGCAAGGCAGCTAAGCAGGGTGAAGAAGGTCCAAGTAACAACTATCAGGTAGTGGCGTGTTTCTCAGACAAGGCCAGAAAGGAATCAGGAAATTTATATGTATAGCCACCAGCCAATAAGGGTCAAGACCATGTGGCCAATCAGGAAGCAGTTTGTGGAACCCTGGAAGCTGCAGGCCCATCCACATTCATGAATTTCCTAGTGCTCTCTACTGCATCTATGGTGCAACAGGTGAGGCTGCTTCCTAAAAACCTAGTTGGCCTGGGTTTGAGACTGGTGCTTGAGACCAGCGTCCTGACAGTGGCACTGTATGAACACAGAACAGAAAGTGTCCCTGCCCCCAGAGTGTACAATCTAAATATCAGACGGATACTGACAGATTGATGTGGCAGTGTAAGAAGACAATAATGGTCAACATGATAGACTGTCGTCTCAGCACACCAGGTGCCTAATAGTTGTCATGTTATTTGTAGTGATCACAGCAAAGTAGAGTTTTAAGGAGGAACTTGGAGGTGGATAATGAGTTAGTTTTGTGGGCATTTTCAGGGAGCTTCTCCCAAGTGTGAGGGGCAGTGTGACCAGGGTCCCAATAGGGGCCATTTATGATCACTCAATTAAGGTGACTGCAAAGAATAGGGCAGACAATCCCCATAAAGCTGGTGGATATTCCACTACTTAGATTTACCAAGCCAGTATAAAACAGCTTCTTTATTACCTTACTGGTTACTCAGAAGTCCAAACAACACTGTTCCCTTAAAGTGATCCACCCTCAGGCCTCCATCCAGGTACCCACATCAGATATGATGAAAATTTCTGTAAATCTTATTTCATATAAAAGAAAAGGTTCTACCAGTCCCAAGGCTCAGACACATTACCTCCCTGGTTAATGAATGTTTCAGATCTTACCCAAATACACGCTACAGCCAATTCTTATTAACTAAACTAAAATGTATTAAAAAACAACAGAGAGAGAGTATGGTTAAAAGATCAATATACATACAGACATGAGTTCAATTCATTGAGGTTCAGATTCATAGCATAGACGGCGAGCTTTCTAGTTGCAAAGAGTTCTTTCAGAAATAGTTCATAGGTTATAGTCCAATGTCCAAATCTCATATTCAGGGCGTACCAGCATAACTGGGACCTTAGTCTTGCGACTCAAAGTTCCCCTGATGAAGCCTAAGCAGATCTGAGATGACAGACTCAGGACCCAAGGATCTTTTATACAATTTCATGTCTTTTGACAAGCTGTGAGTTCAACAGGTAATTAGCATGACTTTGAAGTAGGTCCATCACTGGTACTTAGCTATAGAATTAACATAAGGTAATTTGCTTGTTCCTCCACCAATCACAGATTATTTGCTATACATATCAAAGAGAGATGAACACAGAGATATCCTGTGTTTACAATTAATTTAAATGATAGGATATTCTTTTGACCTCTGAATTATCAGGATTCAGCATAGACAGGGACTGTTGATAACATTGTAGACCCTACTCATACATATGTAAATACACAAAAACACAAACATTATCTCCCCACATGTCTTTTGAGGGTAATTTATTTTGCAGGATGTTTAACACTTTCTAGCAATGCGTCACAGGCAGCATGAGAAAAAGCATAAAGGTGCTTGTTTGAAAATGTATTAAGTGGGCTTTAGTTGTCTTTTAGCCAAGCTATGTGTACCTAGTTCTTTCGGTGGCTCTGAGCCACACCCTTTGCAGGGCCTATGTGTGACTGTGAGGATAAAAATCCTGATTCTCCTCTTACTTCCACCAGTTTTACACCAATTACTGCAGTTGAATTAATTCTGATTTACCCTACTGTAAATGAAAAGAAAGTCTAGGAGTTTCTATGTTTATCTCCTCCAGTGGGCATTTCATAAGACAGAGGCGAACTTTTCATAGTCTGAATCCACAAATTACATGAGATGATGAAATATCATTTTCTTCATCTCTTACGTCACAGTAGTCTTTGCCAATGTGCCTAAGTCCTGACCTGGATGGACAGCCCCTGCTAAGGATGAGAGAGGAGTTCAGTCCAATGGCCCATTGGTCTTTCTGACAATGGACCAAATGTGGTTATCTGATCATTAGAAGTGACCTGAGATCCACCAAACACCTTTCACAGAGCAGAGACACCAGGCAACTACCAAATGGTAATAAGGTTCAGCCACTACTGACCTGGGCTGGCTTTGAACTGAGAACCTAAAGGAGAAATAGTGAGGATATTGTTAATGGCCCCCATCCTCTTAGTGACTGAGAACATGATAGTCCCTTGCCCTTTTCTAGAAATATCTAGAGTAAGAAAAGAGGTGGGATGGAGAGGTAAAACATGTTAGCTAACCTGTTTTTAATTAAGTAGTGTTAAGGTATCAATGTCAGAAACAGAACCAAGGAATCTTTTCTCCTAGTGCTTCCTTGATCCATCCAGTCCCCCCCCCAACGGTGGGCTGTATTGGAGTTCGTGTCCTAGAGATGAAAGTCTCAGTATCCCATTCCCAGATGCCTCTGAACCAGGTCACCTTCCCAGATCTATGGCTGGCTGGGAACTAGTGATCTAGAAGTGAAAGTGTCCATATTCTATTAACTAGCACACACCCAGTTGAGAAATCATAATCCCAACTGCAGCCTGGGGACACATAATTAGCATATTGAAAGCCGCTTAAGTCATGCTCTCCTGGTCCACACTAACCCCCCATTTCGAACTAAGGTACGCAAATTCAGCTACGTTAATAACGTAGCTGAATTTGAAGTACCTTAGTTCGAACTTACCGCGGGTCCAGACGTGGCAGGCAGGCTCCCCCGTCGATGCCGCATACTCCTCTCGCCGAGCTGGAGTACCGGCGTCGACGGCGAGCACTTCTGGGATCAATCCCAGAAGATCGATTGCTTACCGCCGGACCCGGAGGTAATTGTAGACCTACGTAAGCCTCATAGATGTGTTGAACAGGACTGGAAACAAAATGGAACCCTGCAAAATGCCACATGACAGTGTCCTTTAGGAGGTGGATCAATTGCCCCACAGCTTTCTCTGGGAGTGCTCCACAAGGCAAGAATGGAGCCACCCAGGATCTGTACCATCTCCTCCTTTTGACAGCTCATGGTCAATGGTATCATAAAAGGCTGCTGATCGATTAAGCAATATCAGCATGCATACTTGATCTTCATCCATTATCAAGAGGAAATCATCTACCATTGCTGTCAGTGCCGCTTCTGTCTCATACCCAGGTCGGTATGCAGATGAGCAAGGAGATCTGACACAACGAGGTAGTCAGAGAGTTGTCTTACCATAATCTTATCCAGAAATGGAATGAACCAAAATGTTAGAATCAAATGTTGGTTTGCTGAGTGAAATCCACACAACAGTTTCCATAAGAGAAACTGGCACTCTCCCTGGAACTGACAGTCTCCACCAGTAACAAACCCAGTACTTACCCAGTGGCTTTCACCAGACAGGAATGGAAAATTCAATGTGTCTGTTTTTTTTTTACTCTGTGGCCACAAGAGTGAAAATGCTTCAGCCTGCATCCTCCTTTCCCGCAGCCAGATGCTTCAGCTTCCCAGGTACTTGGGCTACTAAGATGCTACTGTATGTTCCATTTGTGGGCACCTGTTCTCTGCAGAGTGCTAGGCCCCCATGTGTCACATGTCTCTAGTGGCTTGAGGAGTTGTATGAAAAAGAAGGGGTACCCAAGCAAATTGTTTAAATTGTGTGGTATCAGGGCTATGCATATCATGTCCCTCCATGCAGAAAACAGGATGCCCCCACCTCAGCTCCCACCCCAGAAGTCACTGGGCTGGCTAGTGCTTGTTGTCCAAAAAGCAGATTAAGCTCCCTGCCAGAATGTCTAATTAAACTGGAAGCTGCATGACAGCTGATAATCCTGCCAGCCACTGATTGTTCTCCTTATCGACTGCAATTAGTTTGGCAGCCATTGAACTCAATGGGTTGGGTGAACAGTCCGAGTTTATTTCCCCCAAGGTAGGGCATGGAAATGAATGTCAAGAGGTTAGCCACTTCCAGGTGCCTTTCCCAGAATGCTGAAGGTTACCCGTTGTTTCCCTGAATGCCAAGAAACACACTACAGTCCCAGGGCTCTCCATGCTGAAAAGAGCTACATAATGCCAGTCTTAATAACAGAGAGACTTTTGTGGACTAGGGAGGCCCACAGAGGTCAAACAAGGGCCCTGTTTAGGGACCCAGGCCATGAAAATACATAAGACCCCAGAAAGAGGGACAATGACTCTCCCCAACTCCCATGTACACAAGAGGTGGAGGAGCTATGGCATGTAGAGATGTGAGTGCCATTTGGTAATGGTCCTACAGAGCAGGTATAGTTGGCAAAGTGACTATAAAATAGCCCCTTCCTTCCCTTGCATGCTTCTGAGTCACACCTGCGAGTTTTGCTGACACCCAGGAGGTTTTACTCCCATTACTCATGCAGGAACTGACAAGTAAGCAGGGGATTGTGCTGTCTCATGTATCACTAACAACACCGACAAAGGCAGAAAGGACCCAGCTGGACGCACCACTCCCAGTGGAAGTTGGTGGCACCAGCAATAAGAAAAAACATCTTCTGACTTGTGAACTGAGCACATTAAGAACCTTCTGCCAGTCTCCTGTGCCTTCCGTCAGAGGAGATCAAAGCAGACATTAATGAAGTTAGGTCAGGTATACCCAAGAAACTTTTGCCTGTATAGCAACATCATTTGAGTTGGGGAGGAAGGGACAGATTTTCTGCAACATTTCTATACTGGCTAAAGCCCCAGCATAGATGCAGTTATGCTGACATAAAAGTGGTTTTGCCAGTATAAACTGTGTCTTCGCTCGGAGGGTTTTGCCAGCATAGCTATACTAGCATAGGTTTCTCAGCAAAAGTTTTAAATGTAGATGTGATGGCGTGTGTTCCCCACACTCACTCTGAAGGGGTTAATGTAGGCCAGAATGGACAATTAATCTAATGGGTTGCAAGTTGGGAAAATTAAGGTTGAGAGGAAAGCCCTAATTAGGGGAAGCTCACCTGTGTAGGAGAAGGTGGGGCTTCTATAAAGCTCGGGAGCTGCTAGCAGAAAGGAGACTGCAGGGAAGTAGTCTGTAGTTACTTTCTAGGGGGAAGGGGGTGTGTTTAGGGCTGTAGCCTCCTCAGGGGCTCTGGGCAGTGTGGGGCTTGTGTGCACAGCACTGGAGGCAGCTCTTGTCAGGGGAGGTGGTTGTGGCATTTGGTCACTGGGGTGCTCCCGTTCCCAGCCAGCCAGGGCACAGAGAGCTAGGACTCTGTAGGTGGCCGGTGAGTTCCCAACCCACCTTCCCCAAGGTAGGCTCTTGTTGAAGGGCCATGGAAGACAGGAACAGGGTTGTCATTTGGATGTGTATATGTGCATATGTATTTGTTTTTCCTAGAGTTAAATATCTTAGGAAAAATTGTCAGAGCAGCAACCAGCAAGAGTTGGTGGCTGCATGCTGAGACCACCAAAAAATGTGTTGTGAGAATGCCTGGGCTAGACTGAGACAACCATAGGAGCAAGATAGCTTCCAGTGGTGGGGAGGAAATTCTGGAGAGAGGGCTTAAGGAATCTTGTGTGATCCTGCTGGATGAAGAAAGCAGGCTGGTAAGCCTTCAGAAAATTGATCTGCAGCTGTACCTTGTCTTCTTAATTTAAGACCCAACAGAGGAGGCTTTATGAAGACTTCAGGAACACGTTGTTTGCCCAGGCAGAGAGGCTGGGAAAGGACTGAGTTTATCAGGGGGGTTAGGAAGGAACTGTTTTTGATTTGAGTTAATAAAACCAGCTGAAGAAGAGGGTTTCTTGCATGATCCTGAAGCATGTATATGCTTCAAAACATTTCTAGGAGAACAGATGCTATGGCATCAAGTATCAGAGGGGTAGCTGTGTTAGTCTGAATCTGTAAAAAGCAACAGAGGGTCCTGTGGCACCTTTAAGACTAACAGAAGAAGTGAGGTTCTTACCCACGAAAGCTTATGCTCCCAATACTTCTGTTAGCCTTAAAGGTGCCACAGGACCCTCTGTTGCTTTTGACAGATGCTATGGGTTAGGCAATGCTACTGCCGCTGCTGCCCAGCAGGGGGCACTGCAGCATAGATCAGTCCCCAAAACCTGTATCCTCCAACACTGTGGTTCTTATCCTTTCCAGACACTGTACCCCTTTCAGGAGTCTGAAGCCAGAATCCTGCCTTCCAGGGCTGAAGCATGTAACTTAACTTCATGAGGGCCCCCTGGCAATTGCCCTGCTTGCTGTGCCTTAACACCAGCCTTGCACTAGCAACCCCTTAAACCTGTCCTGTGACTTCTGGGGGTTGACACCCTAGTTGAGAACCACTGCTCTAGATGAGTTGACATATCCCCAGGGGGTCTGTGTACCCCTCATTGAGAACTACTGCTCTAACAGAGTATTTCTCACCCTTTTTGATACCAGAGAGTGGCTTGCTGCCTCTGTGAAGTGTGTCAGGAGATCTCCAGGACCAGCACTGGTCCATGGACTAGTCATTGAGAAATATTGCAAAACACCATCAGACCAGTACATAAACACAAGTCAGCACCCACTATACCCCCTAGGCTCCCTGTTCCTCTAATCACAACCCCCACCCCTCCATACACACACACAAAAGTCTTCTGAGGGAGCCTAGCTGATTTTTTTTGAGTCAGGTGGAGAAGGTGAACACTCTATTGTGTTCACAAATCCTGGCTCCAAAAGGTTTTGCCTACCAAGAGCCATTAAAATTGAGCATGCCCCTCCCAGGAGACACACATGGCTTCATTGTGAGTGAAGAGATGAAAATTGGGGTCAGATCAGTGTCTTTATAGCCTCATAGTTATTTTCAGCATAACATTTTTCATAGACCCACTGAAATAAAAGCTGCTTGGAGTCTGGCAGAGGCCTGGAGTGCTCACTGTAGAGAAAAACAGCAGAGGAAGCAGAAGGTCTGCTCTGAAGCAGTATCATAAGCTATACCCCTCAGCCCCTCACAGGGAGAGGGTGTATGCTGCTCCAGTCTGGGAATCCAGGGCACAGCCCTCCAGCAGTGCTGTTCAAGGCATTTGCTCCCTTGTGGGGGGCCAGTTAAAGGAGTCAAAACAAAAAGTTTGCTTCCATAGCCAACAAAAAGCAGCATCCTAGGCCTTTAGAAAACCAACCAAACAACAACAAAAAAGGCCTCTAGTCATTTCCCCAGTCAGCAAACCCTGGGGCCAAGGAGATCTGACTAGCAGCCCTATCCTTTCAAAGTACCATCCTACATTAAGTAGGGAGCCTTATCCTTCCTTTTAAAGACCCACCCATCTCTAGGCTTGACAAGCTCACAGGCACACAGAGTTGAGGCTGATTGTGCCCAGAGGAGCTCTTTAGCCCTTCTCTGTCTGGGGGTGGGGATCTGCCTCATGAGGAGCAGAAACACAGCTGTTTTCTGTTACAAAGTTTACTACTAAACCACCAAGAAAGAATCTGGGTATTGTTTAATAAGGTGTATCTACCTCCTCCAGCATGCGCCCATCACCATGGTATTTGAATTACTATCCTATCTGAAACCATCACACCCACACGTTGTTGCTCACCTGGTAGATTCAGGTGGATTTGATGGGATGCAAGAGTGCAGTTTATACTTTCTTGAAATTTGCAGCATCTTTTCCGTTGTTTTGTTTTTACTCCATAGGGGATGGCTGGGGCCAGCACTCACTCTCTGATGTATGCTCTCTCTAATTCTTAATAGTATAACAAGCTATGCAAGTGTTGCCAAAATGTAAGGAAGAGGCAGATCCTCAGGTATCTGTCAGAGGTAGATCATGCACTTTGCCCTGGGAGATTCACAGTGTCTTTGGAATTTCATTTTGTGTCCATACCTAGCACAATGCAATCTCTACCATCACTCTCCTTTTTCCCATCAAAAAGATTTCTTTTCCTCATCCTCCTTGGTGAAAGTCTTTGGTCAATCTTTATAATCTGAGGACATATCTTTCTCACAGCCCTGTGTATTTTGGATCCTGAAACAAAGTCTGCTACAATCTCTCCTCTGTCCCATTGGATGCACAATTGGTCCTCCCTTGCTCTATGCTTTGTCTCCCAATCTTCTCTCTCTACTTTGTGGTCTCTGATTCTGTATTTGAGAAAAGCCTTCAATAATTTTGCACAAATCATTGTGCTGAGATATCTGCTGGCATGACAGTTCTGCACAGGGATCTGTAACAGTCTAGTTTGTTACTTATGGTCTGTTCTTCCTGTTGACTCATATTGGTTTTCTAGGTGTGGGTCTAGTGTCTTGAGCATCATTCAGTTAGGGGTGAAACTGTTTGCTCCACTGATCAGGAGGTTAGTATTGTTGAGGCCTGGAAGGCCTGCTAGATAGCACTGGATGTTGTTTTGGATTAATTCTGCTCCTCTAAAGTTTTGCAGTGAACAAGGTGGGCATATACTACTTAGGCTGAAATGTCCCTGGAAGTCTAGTATTCTTTTATGTATGTTGATGAGGAGGGTGAAGTATCTTAGTTCTGCACTATAGCTGTTGTTTGTCCATTTCTTGTATCCTGTTACAGTTGTTTGCAAACAGGGCCGGTGCCAGCTTTTTTGCCACCCCAAGCAGCAAAGTGGGGAAATAAATAAACAAATAAAGCCGATCGGCGTCACTTCGGTGGCAGTTCAATCGTGTCGCTTCATTCTTCTGCGGCAATTCAGCGGTGGGGCCTTCACTCCCTCTCTTCCTCTTCGGCAGCAGCTCAAAGAGGAAGAGAGGGACTGAGGGACCCGCCGCCGAAGACCCGGACGTGCCGCCCCTTTCCATCGTCCGCCCCAAGCACCTGCTTCCTTCGCTGGTGCCTGGAACCGGCCCTGTTTGCAAACTAAGGTGTAGGGATTTGTCATCACTGATGCTGTGGAAGTAACACCTGACTTTGCTCCCATAGAGTAGAATGGGTAGGTTTATGCTGTCAAATAGTTTTAGTGGTAGTTTCATGACAGGCTTCTACCTATTTAGTGGTTTTCTTATTATACTGTGGACAGCCCACAGAGCTATATCTTGTCATGCTTCTCTAGCCAGAGTACAAGTACACACAGAGACCCTGTCTCCCACACACTGTCTCACTCAGAGTCTGTCACCACTTCAGTGAAATGAAACACCTGTGCTGGCCCATCTCAGTTGACTCTGGCTCATGGGTGTCTTATTGCAGTGCAGACATACCCTCAGTCACATACACTGTGAGTGACTCTCCTTATTTTCTTCTTCATTCAACTTCCCATTCATTTCCTTTTTAGCTCCTCTGCCGTGGTTGGACTCTCCTTCTCTGGAGAGTGGCTGAGAAGGAGGCTGTATTCTCTCCCCTCCCTGCATTCTGAGCAACTTTCCAGGTCCTTATCCAAACAAAGCCTCCAGGTGGGGGCCAGTTGCTGAGCAAATTTGCGACTGTGGTCTTCTTCCTTGCCATATCATCAATCTCCTTGTTTGGCTTTCTGCCCAGGTAAAGGGAGGGAGGTGACACACAGCAATCCACCCCACCTTAGCCTAAGGCACATTCTCACTGCGTATAGAAACTAGGTGCGGTCAGAGCCTTTCCCAGGCTGCTTCATACAGGCTTTAGTGGTAGACAGTTGGGGTTTGGGAGGGAGCTCAACAGCGAGCTGGGCTCCACACAGCAAGGATTTTTAGCTGCTCATGAGCCTGCAGTTACAACCACCATTTACCAAACAGTATAGGGCAGTGGGGATGCTTTATGGTTAGGGGGTATGAAGAAGTCACACTTGCAATGCCTGCAAGTTTTATTTAATGCACAGAACAGATAGTTTGTAACTATAAACATCAAGGAGGGGGTGGGTAATTGAAGATTCCATGGTGGCACCCTAATGTAATGGTTCACAGAAGGCTCCACCCTGCAAAGAGAAGAGTGACAGAATCACAGACAAAGACCATGTTTAAGCTAACTTGCCATTTTGCAGATCACATATTGGTAAATGCCTACCCACCCTGTTCACACTGCAGCCACTTTGAAGCAGCTGGAACAACATTACTAAATATATATATATATATATATATATATATGTGGAGATATACCTATCTCATAGAACTTGAAAGGTCATTGAGTCCAGTCCCCTGCCTTCACAGCAGGACCAGTGGCATAGCCAGCTTCTAAGAAGAGGGGGATCAAACATAAAAAAGGCACCTCCCCTTGGCTCCTCCTCTGGCCACGCCCCCTTTGGCTCCTCCTCCAGCCGCTCCGTGCCCCCCTGGCTCCTCTGGCCCTGTCGTGCCACCCCCATTGCCCCTCCCCCCCGCTCCTCTGGCCACAGCTGCCGCTGCCATGCTGCGCCCTCCCGCTCCTCCAGCCGCACCTGCTGCCCCCCATGGCTGCCGGCCGTGCTGCAGGCCATCAGCCTGCACCCCCCCTTGCTCCTCCAGCTGCATGCTACACCCCCTGCTCCTCCGTCCGCGCCCACCCACTCCTCCAGCCGTGCTCGCCGCCCCCCCCATGGCTGCCGTCCGCCAGCCTGCACCCCCCCTCCCGCTTTTGGAAAGGTGGGGGAAGCGGCTGCTTCCCCTGCACCCCGCTAGCTACGCTACTGAGTGGGACCCAAGTACTGTCCCTGACAGATTTTTGCCCCAGATCCCTAAATGGCCCCCTCAAGGATTGAGCTCACAACCTGGGGTTTAGCAGGCTAATGCTCAAATCACTGAGCTATCCCTGCCCCCCAGACTAATGTAAACTGGTTCAAGGACCCTAATGCTGTTTTTTACAGCAAAAGGTGTCTGACCCAGAAATATCCAGTCCAAAGGCCCCAGTTCCCTATCTGCTTAGGATACACACCGGAGAAATGGCATGGGATCACAACATCCCAAATAGGCTAAAACTAGGTCTGTAGCTTTCCCAGTCCACCCTTGAGGGCTGAAAATGTTGGATCTTTCACAGAGGGAGGTTCCCTCCCCCCAATTTGTCCAGAGTTTGAATTAAACTTTTGTTCTGTGTTTGTACAACACCTATGACAAAGGGGCCTGGTCCATGAGTGGGGCTCTTAGGCACTCTGGTAGTGCAAATAAATATATGAATTAAATGAATTATTATTAATGTCACTGTGTGGTGCCTCTTAAGGAGAGATGGACCTCAGTCCAACTATGACAAGCGTCAGTCACCTCGCCAGTGGAGAAAATGAAGGTTATGTGACTAGCGGGTCAGGTGACCTAATCAACCTTCTTATAGGGAAGGGCCTGCAGAGTAAAGGAACGGTGACCTCGCTCTAGGAAGGAAGGCTAGGGGACACTCTACTTAAGAGGAGAGAGACACTGACCTAGGGTTGGGACTTGGAGGGCCAAACTCCCAATTGAAAAGAGAGGGAGAGAGATTGAACAATGACCCAGCTCTGGGAAGAGAGACTGCACTAGGTGGGAGGCTGGAGGGCCAATGTGTGAAAGGACTAAATAAAGTGGGTCCCAGAAGGGCAATGTTTTAATTATCTTTTGGATCATGATGTGAAGTAATGAGTCCAAGAAGGGAAACTAAGGCAGAGTAGCCTCTGGCTACAACACTAACAACTTAAAGAAAATACCAAGGAGACGTATTTGAGAGCAGAATCTATTTGTGTAAACTTGGAATAACTTGATTGCCTTCCATGGTGTTAGTCTAGATTTTTGCCACCGTGACTGAGAGCAGAATCTGGCCTAAACATTGTTAAACAGCATGTGCCTTCCGCTCTTAACTAAGGACATGAAAGTCACAGCTCAGGTTTTAGCCTATTAAGATACCATTTTCCCACACATTCTCCAGTGTGTCCTCAGCAAAAACTGAAAAGTCAAACCCTAATGTAAAATCAAACAAATAAAAAAAACCCCAAGAGACACTCCCCAAACTTTGGACATCCCTTTCCATGTTTTCATTATGCATCAAGCAATAAAAGGTGAGCACACATGCTAACTTCTTGCAGATCACCTTTTCTATGGAGTAATTCTTATGTGAGGATTGGTGACCCAACTTCTAACTGGATGATTAGATTTCTTCCCAGAATAAATACTGTATTTCCTGTACTCTTTAATTTGCCATATTTTAGGGTTACCATATCTCATAAATAAAAAAAGAGGACCCTCCACGGACCCTGGCCCCGCCCATTTCCCCACCCCTAGCCCCGCCCCAACTCCACCCCTTCCCCACCCTAACTCCGCCCCCTCCTCCCTTCCACTCCCAGCCAGGGGGAAAGGGCTGTCCCAGTGCTACCTGCTTCAGGGTTTGCCGGGCAGCCCCCAGACCCTCCGCCCCCAGCCGGTGCTTCCCCAGCACAGCTGGAGCCCGGGAGGGGAAGCGCCCAGCCGGGGGCGCAGGGTCTGGAGGCTGCCCGGCAAACCGTGAAGCCGGTAGCGCTCGGGCTTTGGGCAGCCCCTATGCCTCCGGACCCTGCGCCCCCAGCCGGGCACTTCCCC